>NC_143404.1:50366442-50669472 GCF_052110815.1 Crocodylus siamensis
CACAGGCCAAGCAAAATGCTTTGTGCCACACTGGCAAGCATGCTGGGGGTTGCCAGCTCTAGGGCACCCTCCCAAGTGCTTAAAGAAAAACATTAAGAGTCGCATATTTTTTTAAAAATGAAGTGAGATTAGCCATGTTCTGATCCGAGTCTGACCTTTGCTTTTCATGTACAAGTCCAAATGCTTTAAGACTGCAGATATTAACAAAAAAGGCCCCAAAAAGCAGTGTTTTACTTTAAACTCTACGGACCCCTGTACTGAGCCCAGCATTTGCCCAGAAAGGGCATTGCATTAGTTGGACCTGGCTTTCTGAACATCTGTATAGATAAGGCAATTTAGTGGGGCTTTTTTGATGCTTTTATCCAATAGCCGATTGAATCAGTTATTAGATAAAAGTGCCAAAAAAGCCCTGCTGAAGCACCCGATATAGACAGATGCTGTGGAGCAACACACTAATTCTTCTGGTAAAGCGTGTCCCCTCTTTTCTTTTAAAGTTTGCAAGCAACCTAATGTTCTAGGTTATAAGATTTCATTTGAAAAAAATCTAAAGCAAAAGTGATTTCCAATTCAAACTGCTTTAAATATTCTGACTATGTCCTACCTTAGATTGAAAGTATTTCCAACCCTTAAAAAGTAGTGGAAATGAACTTAACACCATGAATGGCAATGTCTAACTGAAGCACGCACACACTGATCTTCAAAAGTTGAGAGGTAAAGTATCACAGATGGGAGGGAGAGAAAGGAACAGTCACTACTTTTTACAGTATTAAAATAAATAAATAAATAAATAAATAAAAATGAACCCAAGTGTGGGAAAGGGGATGAACCACTGCCCCTCTGCCCTGTTAGCAGTTTGATTTCACTCTGTACCCTTTCAAATGCAAAAGAGGTTTAAGCACTTTGCCTACTATGTGATCACAAACTGTACTCATAAAAACACATCACTGAAATAAAGCAAGCTCCATCAGTTGAGCATGGCAATAAACTGGTGCAGCTCAAGAAAGAGTAAGTAGAGGAATTATTGGTTAAGCCAACATAAATCTTCACTTCAAGTGCCATATTCAAAGGTCTAATCCAAGCAAAGCGAGGAGCCTCTTTACAAGGCCAAAAATCAGCAGGACATCTGAAAAAAAAAAAAAAAAATATCTCTATTTTGCAACTGGTGTAATTAGTGCAAAACTGTAAGCATTCTCAAAATGTATTCTTCCTCTTGCTTGCTACTGCTAATAAAAAAAAAGAGTTAGGAAAACATGGTGGAAGGGGAAATTATACACCCATTTTGGTTCCATAAGAACAGATTCAAAGAGCCTGTTTACGGAGATATTCTAAAATGTCTCATATGCAGTGCCTTGTGTGCAGGAGAACTTTGCAAAAAGCAGCAGACATCCAGTCTCTCAGATTTACCAGGAGGAAGATGCAGAAACTTGGAAGTGATTTACTTAAGACCACAGACCTAGCAAGTCAGCAGCAAAGCTGAGAAAAAACAGCCAGATATAACTTCAACTGCATTTTACTTTTGGGGTCTAATTTTCATACACATTTCTATTGTGTGGAATGAGTGATTTGCATTCAGTTTCCATAGAAGCAAAACAAGTCTTTGTAACAACTGGCCCTGCAGAGCAGCTCAGAAGCATCTAACCAGACTCCCTGAAGTGGTTCTCAGACTTTACTTGCTACAACTAGTTGCTTCCTTCTAATCACATGCAGATGAATCACAGATCTGGCCTCACCTGCAAGTCAAGTTACAGAGTGTACCCTCCATAGGGCTTACTAACAATCAACCTCATGTGTGCACTCTTTTTTTGGCTCCACAGTGGAAGCCTGTGAGTCTAGCATCTCTACTGTACTGAAAACAAGAGATCTGCCCAGGATCTTATGGCTTCCATCATAAAATGCACTTTAGACACCCCTTTGCCACTTGTTTTACTTTTGTGGAAAGTTATATTTAAAAATTGCTACTTTTCCCATTCACAACTGTTCTATTTTTTATTTTATTTTTGCTCCTTCATGATTTCAACAGTTTAGGTCTAGGGATGGAGACAAGACCAATATTGACCATTTTAAAATTCAGATGCTTCAAATTTTAACAGGGGTATAGGTTGTAGCTGTGTTGGTTTAAGAGCATAGGAAGACAAGGTTCTTTGGGCAAATCTGATACCTTATTATTGGTCTAAATTATAAATTAAATTATAAATAAATTAGTTGGTCTAATTAAAAAGATATCAGATTTACCCAAAGAATCTTGTTAAAATTTGACAGACAAGCAGTTTCATAACCCATATTCTATTCCAGCCCTTTGTTGTCCTGTGACTCATGGATACCTGATGGTGCATCAACCTTGTTCAACACTGAGAAATGTAAAGTGCTCCACCTGGGGATGAACCACCCCCACCACACCTCCAAACTGACCAGCACCACAAACAAAAGGAACTGGGGGGTAATAAGACCACAGTATAAATATGAGCCAGCAAAGCAACACTGTTGCCAGCAGGGCAAATAATACTCTGGCATGCACCGATTGATGCATCTCCAGCAAAACCAAGGAAGTGATTCTTCCACTCGTACTCGGTTTTGGTGAGACCCCCAACTGGAGTACTGTGTCCAGTTCTGCGTGTTGCACTTTAACAAGGATGTGATAAAACTGGGGAGTCCAGAGGAGGGCCACCCATATGATTAGAGACTTGCACGGCAAGCCATATGACGAAAGGCTGAGGGACTTGGGACTTTTCAGCCTGAAAAAGAGAAGGCTAAGAGGGAATTTGGTAGCAGCTTACTGCTACATTAGGGGTGTACATCAAGGGCTCGGTGAACAACTGTTCACCAGGGCATCCTTGGGGAAACCAGAAGCAATAGTCACAAGCTCCTGGAAGACTGTTTCAGACGCAACATTAGGAAGAACTTCTTTGCAGTCCAGACTGTGCAATAAAAGCTCCTTTGAGAGGTGGTGCAATCACCTACTCTGGAAGTCTTGAAGAAGAGACTGGGCAGTCAGGTCACCTGACCCCAGCTCTTTCCTGCCTAGTGCAGGGGACTGGGCCCGATGATGATCTTCGAGGTCCCTTCCAGCCTTAGAAGCTATGATTTTATGAAAACCTCAGGATATAAATGGCTCTGGCAATCCCAGATCATAGACTACTGTAGGGGATTAACCACTTGGCAGGAGTGCGCACAGAACCAGCAACTCAGCCATACAAAACTGAAGCAGTCAAAACAAGATCACTGCCTTCCCAGCCACGCAAGAGCTGGAGTGCATATCTGCCTTCTTTCTCCCCCATATCCATCCAACTCCAAGGAAACAAACAAACAAACAAAACAGCTCATGTTGCCAGCAGATGCAAACAAGATATGGAGCTGGCATGATCCCCTTTTTATATAGGCAAAACAGACTGTTCCCTTTCAAGACTAGCTAAGATCAAAAGATGAAATATTAAGTCACTCTAGACAGTGACTCCCTATTAGCCCCAACAACATGACAATACAAAAAAGGGAAGGATTTTTCTGGATGATAACTTTTATTGGACCAACTGCATGGTTGAGATATTTAAAAGCTTGTCTAAATTTATAACTTGGAAAAAAATGCATGGCCATCAAAATCTTGTCCAAGTTTATCTCAAGCATGCAGTTGGTCCACTAAAAACACCACTCACAAAAATCTGGTCTCCTATTTCCTGGACCATGATGACAACATCAAATTACCCAGTTCACTTACAAGCTGCTCTATGCTTGTCTGATGAAGTGAGCTCAAGTTCATAAGATGAGAGGGAGAAAATAAGTTTTTGTGTAGTTAGTCTATCAATTGCATCTGTACCCTCCCTTCTAAAACATGAATCTTCAGTTAAGTAAGCTTCCCATTATCATTGTAATGTTGGAGTAAACATACAGAGGAGAATGGCCTCCTGATCACCTTTGCCCATATGCTTGTAAATGGAAGGGCAGCTTCTGAACAACTCTAAACGCACTTGTTAGTAACTAGACAGGACACTCAAAGTTCATTCCTTCAACTCCGTTTATTCATTTTGCTGAATTAAACTCCTGGAGAGTAGCTCCTTCTACCTTAACAAGATCAACAACCTTATCCCATCTTCAGAACAGAAGTGCATTAGAAAGGGAGGGGCCCAACAGCAGATAAGTAACAATCTCTCTTCTTAGACAGCTGCACAGTGGGGTTAGTTTCCTTTGGGAACACCCACAATAATTACACCAGCCAATAGAGTCTCGACCTGTATCGTCTCCCTGTTGCTAGGGGCTGTATCGGATTTCTAACAGCCAACTCTTATTTCAGGTACCTTGCTTTTCTCTACAAACAGCAGTTTCCAAACTGACAGACTGCACACCAATTTAAAATAGTACAGGTTTCCCTTGCTTTGTTGTACATGCATTCCTGGAAAATGGTGCATAACTTGAATTCACATAAAGGGAACCCACTTTACAAATGTAACAAATAGGGATATGTTCCAAAACTTTGACTGTACTGATCCCCAGACTTATTTCTGCCACTTTTACAAGACAAGTTTGGTACTCTCCAACAGCAGAAAGTACACACAAGCACGGGGCACTACTATAATGGGGGTGGCAGCTACAGAAACATGTGTCACAGACACTGAGCAAGGAGCACAGATCCACACAGACTATATTTTGGTGCTTGTCACTCCCACAATGCACCACACAAAGCAGTTGACTGCAGGTTTCCACCACACAGATCACATAAAAGTGAATTTACCTTCTCAGATAACAAATTTTTGGTATAAAAAGAGGGTCATCATATAAAAGTTAATTCATACATACAGAACCCACATAAAGCGAGGGAAGCCTGTACAATTTCAGGTACCACCAGAAAAAAATTTTCAATTCAACCTTAAGTACCACCAGCAATTTTGTGTCATACAAAGCCAATATAACAAATCCTTTAACATGTACCACCGCATACTACTGGTATACCACAGAGTGGGAACTGCTGCTCTACAAAGAGCCAAACAACATTTTCCTCAGTTTCAAGTGACAGAAAAACAAGACTGGTTGCTATACTACCTAGATCCCCAGGAAGTATGTGAACCAAGGTAAGGTTTTGCTATCTTCTAAAGTCAGTCCCTCTTCATTGACACTAAATACCGCAAACTTTGCGGCCTTCTTCCTGACTTTAATAGCTAGCACTTCTCATAAAATGAAGAATACATCCTTCTTAAGAGCTGTAATATGCAATCAAACTCTTGGTTTTTCAGCTGGGCAACTGCTTGCTGTCCCATAAGCTAATCTTGTTAAGAGACAACACATGGATCATACTGATCTTCCATTGGTTTGGCAAAGCTTGGCATCCAGCCTCTGAGAATCAGATTAGAAAGTTAATACAAGATTCCCCACCCCCAGCTTGTGAGCAAATCTTAGTGAATTTAAGCAATACAACAGCCATCTGCTACTGCACTTGGTCATCTGTCACATACTGTCTAAATCCTAGACTGGGATTTCTGGGAGTGAGGCCTGTCCTTGCTCCTTGTTTTTACAGGGTCTAGTGCAATGCGTTCAATTTCTATTTGGGTCTCTGGGCACTGCTTTAAGAAATAGTGGGCAAACAGCTTTACACACTCCCCCCACCCCCAGTCTAGTTTTTGACCACCTTAACTTAATGATGCACTTAAATAAACAGCACTGCCAAAGTAAGGGGTTTGTAACACCAACAAATTAAATACACCCCTGAAGATCTAGAAAAAATAGTTTCCTGGGACAGTAAGTACTTCTTTCAGAAAGCAAATACAGCTTTAATCTAGGACACTTTACAAGGTACTGTACAGAAACATAACCACCCCTTTCTCCTACAAAAGTCTGAAACTGAAATGCCTCCAGGGTTGATCACAACAACATTAGCATAACAGCACCCAAGCGGGATAGGTCAGGAACTACAGTATTTAAGCAAAACCAAGGGTTGGAGGTCAATGTCCATAGGCCTAGAGACTTATAAGGAGAAACACCACCCAGCCTCTCTTAGCAACAGGGAACACAGAGTCCTCTAAATACAAACAACTTGACAGGCTTTCCAGCATACCCAAGTGCCTTAGCTTCTCAGGGAGGTTCCTAATTGGGAATGGAAGTTTAGGTGTATTTGGCAGACATGTTATTATAAATGCTTTTACCAAAGACTTGCTTTGTGGCATTTACTGATGCTTCTCCTCTATGTTCCTTACAAAGACTGCAACTCTATAAAATCATGGTCCCTGCCCTGATAATTTCTGGGTAATAATTAACAGTTTAAACTTTAATCACTTTTAATAACTGAAAGCTACCCACAAAGGCCAAGGATTTAAAAGAATGAAGTGTCAGGTTAAACCACCAAAGAAACCTCCCAGTGACCAGGCAACTCCTGTGCTGCTGGGATTCATACCCCTGTGGTCATCTCCAGAGAGCCCCACTGCAAAAACGGCAGGGTTAACAAGCACCTTGATTGTATGTAGCATCTCAGGGATAAGACTGAAGAAAACTTGTGGCAAGTTGGCAGTTTCTTCCCACCCAGTCTGTTTCTCTCCACTCTCCAGAGTGAAGTGGGTTTCAATAGAGACTTTAAATTGGAGCAACAAAAGCCAACTCCACCAGCTACCCCAAAGATGTATTATTGTCACTGAATTAACACTGCTGGCAATTAAATTATTTCAGTTCTTAAGTGAGAGAGAGCACGAGCAAGTCAAATTTGCACTAGTTACTTTGTTTTGTGAAATATTTAGGTGGCTCTTTGGAAATACTATTAATTCCTTCCTGAAACTCCCCCACCCCCCACAGTCAAAAGAGTAAAATTTAGACTAGTAGAGCCAAGAGACACTGAAACCATAATTAAGAGGGAGTCTAGCTCAATTACCCCCAGACCTACCTGATCACACTCAAAGCCATCACACCATCTAGGGCTAGAGTCAGTAAGGACTTGTATGAACAGGCTTCAAAAGAGTTCCCCTATACATATGGGGTAGCTGGGGAGGTTTCAAAACAAGATATCCTACCTATAAACAGAATACTTTAAAACTATGGTCAATAAATGGACCAGACTTACAGTAATGACCAAAACAAACGTTAGTGTACTGCTTAGCCCACAGCAGGCTTTCCAAAAACAGAGAGTTTGCAGCACCATGAAGAGTTTGACTTGCTCCTAAAGCCGAACTGAGACTTGCCAACAATTTAAGAATTTGCTTTTAAGGGATGAAGGGAGTGAAAAGCAAACAAAAGGGAAGGTTGGGGGACAAAAGAGGATGATACAGTCCTCTAAAAGCAGCAGCATTGACATGACAGAATTAATTCTCCCATTCAAAGGCCAGGCACATTTGTTTACTACAAGGCTTCTGCTTTACAGACATCAAGGCCTCCCCTTTTACAGATACAATCAGTGAATCTTTTCAGTCAGAGCAGCCAGAAGCTGGCTCTGTCCCACCCATGAGTCACCATGGGCTCAAAAGAAGGAAGCAACTCATTCTGCATCCTTGCTCTCAAGTCAGCCAAAGGGACTGAGGTCTAAATACAGACACTCATAGGGAACTATTTATTCGATTTGTATACCACCCTCCCAACAAGGGCTCAGAATCTATTAAGATAACTTTGACTGTAAATGCAAATAAAGGCAATTACAAAAAATAGGAGTCACATGGGTGCCTTGCCTCTGCTTTTTTGGGGCATTTTTCTGTTGCAGCCCCATCAACTCCAACCATAAATCAGCCAAGATGAAACCCAGGACCCTCCTGGCTACATCTGTACAGGGAGCACTTTGCCATTATAGCTATGGCCATAGAGTCTACCAGTAAGATGCCGTCTGCATGAAGGCAGATCGTATTAGCAGACTGCCACATACCCTCCTGCCCTTTCTCCAAGAAGTGAACTATAATGGCAAAGGGGTTGGTATAACTGGATCAAAACTGAGGCTTCAGTGGACACAGCTGCAAAGAAAGAGATACTACCACCCTGAAAGACACAGCTGTGTCTGTCATCAGGTTTATAGCAGATGTAGACTACAGCAGTCATTGCTGCTACCAGCTAAAAGACTTGCCACTTAGAGACTGGTACCAGCCAATAAAGGAGGGAGGCAAAAGGACAAGCTGAGCATGTGACAAGGGCTCAAAGAGCATTGCCAGCAGAGACTAGCAAGAGCACATCTGTGCATCATGACCAGTGCCCAATTTACTTCTGGAAGCACCAATGGGAAAATTTGAAAGTTGGCATTGGGGTGACCAAGATTTGGCTATTATAAAGCTTTGCACTGCACAAACCAGTCCTCAAATGAGACCATATTAACTTTACTAACCATCACTTTCCTTCCAATATACATCCTAGCACTGTAAAAAACAAATGTTTGTTTCACTAGGAGTTTTGGTTGTAGAGCCCTGTACATCCCCTTTCAGCTGTTTTTTTCCCCCCTTAGGCACAAACCAGGAATCTGTCAGTACCAGAAAGCCCTATTTAGCTCCAAATCATATGAGGGAGCTCTGTCCTCGTTGCTAGCACCAGTAGAATTACAATAGGAGAATCAGTATGAACTGGCTGCCAGCATTTTGCTGCCCCATCATCAGCTGTGGTTAGAGCAGTGTCAAAAGGACATTGGAGGCCCATCCATCCTAGCACTGTCTCTGTGGAACCCAGGCTTTTGTTTAAAATTTAGCTTTCACAACCAAAAGGACTAGCAAGTAACTGTGCAACTGTGAACCAAGTAAGAACAACTGCAGCACCACATTCTTAACTTTGCAGGCAGCTGTCCCAAGGAAGAACAGAGTGACATTAACAGCACTTGGCAGTTTCACTGTTGCTCTCCAGAAGGGTCTTGCTTCTTTCTCCAGCTATTAGGCAAGTGGTAATTTTCAGCATACAAGGCAGGATAGCTTAAGGCAGGCATGACTCCCACCTTGAAACCAGCCAACCAATCCACCCCCCAAAATGCTTTGTTGTATGGACTTATGCACCTAGTGGAAATTTCTTCCTCATCTTAACCAGTTCCCGACAATGTGGAACCAAAACACTCAAGAGACTTTACCTAGTAGCAGAACTGAGACACATGCTTGATAATCATAATGCATTTAATCTCCCAAGTGCTTGACAAAGCTGGACCATTAATTATTCATATCCCATTTCCTCTTACTCCCAATTAATTGGTTCAAGCATATCCTGCAGTGGTAAGTTCCACAAGTTAACGGCGCACTACAGGGAACTGCATTTCTTTTGTTTTCTATTTGCCACCACTTAATTTTATTCATGCCCTCTTGTTCTTGGATTGTGGAATGGCACAAATAGCTCTCACCTAGCTTCCACTTTACTTCTGGCTAGCTCTTTGAATGGGGATTACTTAAATTATACAAGATAGATAAAGAGTCTGAATGAACAAGGGTGTTCATACAGCAAGGCTGTAGCCATGCTGGTCTAAAGTCACAGGCAGACAAGGTTCTTTGGGTGAATTTGGTATCTTTTATTAGATGAACTTAAATAGTTAAAAAAAGGTTTACCAAGCTTTTGGGTTTAAAAATCCTTTGTCAGGCTGAGGAAGTCTCTGCAGTTGGCGTGTGCGCTCTTCCTGGATGGAATGAATAGTAAAGAAGCCAGAGGCTGGGCTGGTGTGCATGCAAGACAGGCAGTCAGTGAAGATGTAAACTGAGGAGTCAGTGGGCGAGAGACAGGTTGGGTGGGGGTGGGGCAGAAGGGGGATGAATGTAGCAGTTAAATAGCAGAGAGGTACCTGGGGAGTCAGATGTCAGGCAGGTTATAGTGCGTCATAAATCCAATGTCTATATTTAGTCCATGATTTTTTGTATACAGGAGGGAGGTCGATGAAGTGAAGTTCGTAGGCTCCTCTCTGAAGTGTTTTGTAAATTTCCTTTGAGGATTAGAATTGAGAGCTTGGAAAGAGAGAGTGGAAAAACCACTCTTCTGTTCTGTTCTGGGTAGACTGGTTTCTGATTACTTATACCAGTAAAAGTCTGTATCTGGCTTAAGTGAGACGGAAGAAAAATTACACGGTGGGAGAGTAAAGAGGAAGTCAGTCAGATTTTTTTAACTGGTCATTCCAAAGGCAACAGCTGCCAGTGTTTTAACTTACTGGCCTCTTAGTCATTTGCAAGAACTGCTTCTTGCACAGGTTGATTGGATTTTTATTTAGAGTTTCAATTGTAAATAAAGTGATGAGCAATAGGACTGCAGGATGCCAGGACATCGATGTAGTGCAGTTTAAACAAAGACCATAAGCTCAAGATGTCTGAGAAGCTGGTGTCATGCTGACAAAGCCATAATTATAGAACAATAGAACAATTCTTTCTTGCAGTACTACTTTTTCCATTTCAGTGGTTATTCATCAACCCACAGCATACTGTTCTTACATTATCTTTCCAAGATCCAGAAGCACAGCTGGCACAACTGAGGCAGCTCACACCTAGTGCTCTTGCACAATAAAGACACGCTTACTCCAGCTCATCTTTAAGCCTGGAGAACAGTGAGAAGCTTCTTCTGCAAAACTGCAACAGTTCCAAAGACAACCATGGTTCAGCTGTGCTAAAGTTTGAAATTGTGGGAGCATGCAACATAGATGGCTTATCTTAACTTTAAGCATGCTATTTAAAAGCTTCTCACAGCAGACCTAGCCAATACTATTGAAAGTGCTGATGGCAGCCAGCAGCCTGTTAAAACACAGGACTCTGAGTGTTAACAGCACTGGAGATGAACTAGTGTCAGCAGTGGCAGGAGTGGTCTATGCTTCCCTTGTTGTAAGCAAGGCTTCTCTTTATGTGAACAGAAAAGAATGGGAAATACCTACTGGTGCCCAGTCCTTTTAAATAAGATGTGCATCTAAACTTCATGAAACCTGATGCAAAAACTCAACACTGATGAGAGAAAACTGCTCATTTGTCACCAAGGTTCTCTAAATGCTGGTCCACTGGCTGCATCCCTAGCTCTACTCACAGCCAACTCCTTCATGGGCTCTGCTATTATCTATTGCCCATGGGACACAATCCAGCAAAAAGGAAGATCTGCTGATCTCGTCATGTGACATTAGCACCAGAAGCAATGGAATAGCCCCGGCTAGAATACAGGGCAAATAGATCTCCACACCCCTATGACCACAACTCTTTACAAGTTAAAAACAAACCACGCCCTCCGCCCATGGGGCCAGAGTGCCAAAAAGAAGGAACATTCAGCTGGCAGAGCCTGCACTCTGCTGTCCTCCATCTCCCCCCTACGCCACAAGGTCACAGTAGTCACGATAGTGTTTTCCACTGGACCTTGGGTGCAGGACAGCTGACACCCATTTTCAATTTTGTTAGGCTGGTATTACTACTACAAGGCTCACATTTTTTTGGTTTAGCTTTAAGCCATTCCCCTGTTTGTAACCCAAAGACATCGCCACACAAGGCTAGTGCGGATGAAAGAGAAGGGAAACCAAGTAGGTATTGTCACTGCCTGAAGCTGAGAATAGGTCAAAAGCACATGAAAATCAATTTTAAACACGTAGTTAATTTAACAAGACTTTTTTTTTATCCATTTACAATAGCAGATGAACAACATACTCCTGCTTACAACTACTGCTGGGCATAGTGGACTAGTGCTTCAGCCATATCTGCACACCACAGCATAAGAAGGGAAGACGACATATTTGCAAATGGTCTGGAAGTTGTTTTCCAACCTAACTTCTTTCATGATCTTGGCAGGAAACTGAGAAAAATGCCCCAGCTGCCTAATGGCAAGTGATCTGAAAGCTTAGAAATGCACAGTGCTATAGTATCCCCACCTGGATGTCTCAGCTCTGAGCTCCCAATCAATCCATTCCAATATACACAAGCAAAGCACAGCTGACTTAACATGGACTAGGTGTTGATTGGCACATATAGGCATTTCCTTGAATATAACACAGGATGCTCTGGACCGTGTTCTTAGAGAGTCTCCTGATCTTTTGGTTTTCCCCAACTTCGTAATGTTTGAAATTCTTAGCAAATCAAATGCTTCTTAAACAATGGCTTCTTCCACCAGGGCAGTGCTAGGCACTTTCTGGAACACTTTGTTTGTGGGAGCAAGGAGTCCGTTTGGTTGTACAAAGGCACCACTGTGAAGGCTGCAGCTTACAGACAGAGTTTAGAGAAGCGTCCAGCCTGGAGCACGAATCAGGGTTTTCTTCAAGCACATTTGAAACTGTAATAACTATGACCCAAATGGCTCTCAGCCAGACATGACTCGCTCATCCTCACAGCCCAATTCTTTTTCTGTACCAACCCTTTTCACAAGTGCCAGACTATTGGCTTAATATTTAAAGGGTCACTGTAGCCTTCAGAGAGAAAGACTCAGATTATCACTCTTCCACAGATACAGGAAGCAGCCCAAGAAAGGGTAGAATCGTACAGTAATATACACCCAGTCCCAACCAAACCAGAGGGCCTGCTGTCCTGCCAGGCTTCTTGACACTGGCTTTGACTCCCATCAAAACAGGTGCAGGACAGTCATTTACAGACCAGCTGGAATGGCAATTAACTCAAGTTAGCCCCAGGAAAGTGCTATCCCTGATATTTCACAGGTTAAATGTGGGACAACGGCTTTGTACTGTCTGTAGGGTCCCAGAATAAAAGGTCTTATTTCTCTAGGCATAAAACATCTGCTTTTAGCTTGAGAAAGCAGGTATTAGGAGAAATCCAATACACACATCCATCCTCCTCCACTGAGACTTAGTTAATAAGTAACACAGCCGACTGCCTCCACCCACTTACTTCTGGTGCTGTTCTGTATCTGACCCTCCCCCTTCTGTAATCATTGATAGCATGTGTACTCCAGGACTTGCCAACTCTTGGCCTCAAAGGATTAACAGTAACTCCAGACAGAATCTGCTCAGAATATTGCACCAGTGTGATATAGGTGATCGACAGGTCTGCGCACAAGCTGCTTTCACAACTTCCTCATTCCCATAGAACAGGCAGCCCTCTTTCCTGCCTTCAAGTGACATACCAAAAATACTTCCCATAATAAAGACTGCAATCTTCAAGCTTTATGTCCAAAACTGCAAAATGCTAGGGAACAATAAGCACAGACCAGCCACAGTTACTGAGTAATACAGGCTTTCACCCTTCCTGATCCACATCATTTACTGCAAGAGGTCAGCAGGATTAGGCCTGATCAGTGGGGAAGACAAGAATTCATTTGAGATGGGGTATGAAATGTGCTTAAGAAAGGAAATTGGGAGATGGAAAACGGATTTAAAGCAACTCAGAAGAAGCCCGTTTACCAAACAGGTTTTCAGAACAGGCCACTGCTCCAGCAGAGCTCCTTGGAGTCTCTGAAGGAAGCTGCTTATTGTCCAGTTTTGGGAGGACCAAATCACAGCAAAATCAGACTAAGTAGAAACAAAGCCCCACCGAAATCCAGGAGCAAAGAGGAGTGCATGCATAGCTCCAGGCCAGAAGTCCTGCACACAGTAATTGAAGGATGTCAGACACCTGGATAGCTCTAGACCTACTCTGTTGATCTTCAGTACATCTTCTAGCACAGTGTTCCTCAACCCATGGATTGTGACCCAAATGTAGGTTACAAGAATATGAAACGGTGGCAAACAAATTTTTTAAAAGGATCAACAAACTTTAAAAGTGTATTCTCCTTTAAAGGATAAAAACATGGGAAATCATGGCTTCTCTTGCAGGTTGGCAGAGTTCCTGGGTGCTCCATGCTCTCTGCCCCCACCGCCACACACACACTGGAGCCTGGGGGTGGAGGTCAGCAGGCTGGGAGTGAGGGGCACTGGCCATCAATGGTTACAAATCGGTCCTGGTACAAAAAGAGGTCGAGATCTACTGCTCTAGTACATAAAATCACCATAGTATTTCCAAGGCAGGAGTTTTCAACCTTTAAGGAGGAGTATACCCTTTCTGGTGGGTACTCCTCCTCTACTATACCCTCTGGATGAGTGGGGAAGGGTCCCTTGACAGCTGGTTGATAAATGGCGGCATGCTTCCCAAGTACCCCTGCTTCTCTGTGCTGCCACGTACCACCTGGGGCCTTCCCAAGTACTCCAGGGGTATGCGTAGACCTAGTTGACAACCTCTGTCCTAAGGCATCAATTTTTGTAATAAGAGTACAGAAAGACGTGTTTAAACTGCACAAACCTCTATTCTAGACAAAACCAGAACCACTGCTGATTACAAAATAAGCTTACATACAATGGCAAGTCATACCTTGATACTTGGACAGGGTCTGCTCTTGCTCTTTCCCAGACATGCACAACATGAATCAAATGCTACTGAAAAGGCAACAATATTTGAACTGGCCAAGTTCGCCCAAGGGAGTAACTTACCAAGCCTGAAAGTCGGGAAGGCAGAGCCTGTCGCTGGGAGGAACTCTAGCAACAGCCCAAGCTTACAAACAGCTGTGCTGTCATTTCCATGGAGACCACCATCAACAGAATCTGTTATTTCAGTGACCAACTGTTGGGACTAATGCTTATAATGTGAGTACCTGCCTTTTGCCCCTCTTCCTGACTCCTCCCATCTAAACATTTCAGGCAGCTGTTCAAGCACAAAGGTACACAGAGTTAAGGCTCAAATGTGTATGGCTCAAGCTCTCCTCCAGAGGGGACCACAGAGAATCTTCTACACAACTAAAACGTTAGGCTCCATGGAGAGGGCTCTGCTTTAGAGATGAACCAGCTGGAACTTTCAAACGAGAGTTTAAAGGGAGTTAAGCCCTGAACTCTGTTAGGGCTGAATTTTCAAAAACACTTGGCAAAGACCTAACCCTGCTCCTACTGACTCCAGCTGGAGCAAGCTGGGACCAGCACTAAGCACTTTTGCAAAATCTTATCTGTGAACTCCTCTGCAAAAATCTCAGCCAAACCAGACATACTGAGGAATGCCTGAAGCCGGAGAAATAAAGCACTTGGCCATACAACAATTGCTGACTTAAGAGTAACTGCTTGCAAGCTAGCAATTCACTCCCGTTTGAATGACAATTGCCATTCAACACTTTAGGACAAAAATTCAGAGCAACTGTAATTTATATTTCCAGGTGGAAGACAATACAAACTTTTTCTTGCAGTGCTTTTCAGGGCTACTGTCAATTCACAGAATTCACCCAGGCTTGCCTGAAGGGATCACTCAGACAGGCATACAGCAGGAAAAAGAATACTGCCCTTTTCACCCTAGTTCTTATGGAGGAAGAAAGATGCACTTTATCAGTACATAAATCTAAAGTATTATGATGTACCACAGTATCCAAGAGTTCCATCACATAGAAATATATGCATCTTCAGCAGTGTTCTGCCTCATGCTTCACAGGGATTGTGTGTTTTGCCCATTTCACAGGAAGGGCCAGAGACACAAAAGTTAAGTGACTAGCTCCAAGGCCACATGTCTGCATCAGATCCGCAGGCAGTTCCCTGTTCTTTCAGGTACTAGTTTATCTCCTCAACCACTGTATCATCTTCTCTGTACACTCTTGGAACTGTTTAACTTGCATCAAATTTTATTAGCTCACCAGAGACCTCTGAAGAAAGAGAGATGTGTCACACAAAATTGCTGTAACCCAGCTCATAGCTGGGGTTAGGCAATAATTAAAAAAAAAAAAATCACAAGTTGTCACTGATATCAATCAGCAGCCAATATCTTTGCTCAAAGTCCAACACTTCAGCAGAGATGACAGTAGCAGGGTTGGGGCCTGGATGCAGTGGTGGGGGTGGCAAGTGGCTGGACACAAAGCTGGCTCAGCTCCATGGGGCCCCCCAAAGCATGGAGCCTGGGGCAGCCACCCCAATTCACCCCGCTCACCCCCAGGGATGGCCCTGCACGTCAGAACTAGGTTCCTGTAGAGAAGGGAGAGGAAAGTAACTCTTCAGATCTCAGCCAGAGTTAAAGTAAAGTAAAGGCAAGAATAACTGAACTTCGAAGCTCTCCCTGGATTGCTTGCATCAACAGAACAGAAATAGTTTAATGTTTGCCACAGAAGAAGAAAGAGGCATGTTTACAATACAAAAGTAAATGTTTACAATATTGGCTAAAACTGAGCAGCCCAACATACCAACTATTATTGGTAGAATGAGACACCGGAGTGAATGCAGTGGGGCTTTAAATTTCTCTTCTGAAAATACTGAAAAGATTGATACCCAGATCACCAATAATCCTGCTCAAAATCCCTTTGTCCTCTGCCAGCCCTTGCAACAATGGTAGCAAGGAGCATTTACCACCAAAAATGCTTTTGTGAAAAAGTGAACACTCCCATTCCAAGAGGAGAAGGGATAAAACCTGCAGCAAAGCCTGTTGTTTAGAACAGTCCAATTCCTACGGTCTCAGATTCACATTAACCTGGCAAAATGCTGAAGCTCTTTTCTTCTGCTCCAACTACAACTGAACGTTAATCCCCGAGCAGCCAAATGGGCTGGTACATTCCAGGAAACAAGCTGGGTTCCAGATGGCTGTTGCCTAGCAGCAGTCCACATACTTGGTTGCTTAGAGAACCGGTTCCTCACATTCCCATTAAACAGCTGTCTGCTGGAACTGCTACTCCTGTCTGGGAAGATTACTCACACTTTCAGCTACGAGCTGAGGCAGGTATTTCAGTCAGAACATGTCAATGAACAGAGGTGGCCCGCCAGCAGCTAAGCCAAGTGTCAGGGGGCAGGCGGGAGGGAACGATGGTGGGAAAGGATTACTTCATATTTTTCTACAACCACCAAGTAGGCAAATAAGGACACCAAGGACTGCAGTACCAGAATCAAGACAGATCTTTGCACGAGAGACCCTAAAAAGTCAAGTTTCATTTATTAGCTGCATGCCCCCAGATATGTGCAGGTAATTGTATGTGCTCTATTTATAACTAAATTGCGTCTCCCATGCGATACTGAAACCAAATATTAATCCAACGCAGAGACACTGAATTGAGGCCATACCATTTTTATCATTGGTTGAGAGAGGATTTTGTGACTTCTGGAAAGTAATTCTCTCTTTTTAAAGAACAAGAAAAACAAACAAAAAAAATCCCACATGACTGTGCTATCGCTGATTGCACACTGGAATATTACTGCCCAATTTACACAGTTCTAATCCTAACTTGTTTCCAAAAGTTATCTGTAAAGCAAAATGCACTGTACAGGAACAAAATAGCAACAAGGTATTTTGCAGTAACTATGCAGTCAGTAAATGTTTTGTAAATACATGCTTATCCAACTATCATACCCTGGGAATGTTAACAGCAGGGGCACTGAAGGTTTTCACTGTGAGCTTTCAACTGCTTGCATCATGCTAGTCTGTGTTCCCATCACTGCAACGTCAGCAGCCTTTGGATAACACATCCAAAGGAATTTCTGACATGCCAACTCCCTTTTGGGTGCTTGGAGCGGACTTGGCATACTGCATGCCTGTCTCACCATCTCGATAAGGTTCATTTCATCTATTGTGGTCACCTGCATTTAGATGAAAAGGCAATTTGCATGCTAGCTAAGGCTGCTCTCAGACCTGATCCAACTAAAGCCTTCACATGGAGAACAAGCTACCAAGAATGACTTGGGTCAGGGTGGGCTATTATTGGGGCTGGAGGGCCACTTAAGGAGTTTTGGCGAGTTGTTGGGGGGAGAGGAAGGGAGGGAAGTGACCTAGTCTCAAAAAAAAAAAAAGGGGGTAGGGAAGGGGGTACTGGGGAGATACCAAATGATCCTATCCAGCCCTGAGCTCATGTGCCCTGAACCCACTGTTGGGGGCAGGTAGGGTCTCCATGGAGACCAGCCTGAAACCCCTGCAGGAAGGGCATGTTCAGCCCGGCAGATGGGATAGTCATGGGCAGGTGGGGAGCGGATTGCAGCTCTGCCGCAAGCCCTGGTCCCAGCCCCACAGTCACCCTGTGACCTTTGTCCAGATCCCATCCCTTCCAGCAGCACCCTGCCTGGGAAGATCTGCCTACTGTCCGGTGCCCCATGGTGGGCGCAGCGCAGATGGGCCAGGGAGCCCAGGCAGTGGGGCAAGGAGCTGCCGCCACAGGGGCCGTGGGGAAGCTGAGTCTGGCTGCCTTGCCACCTGGCTCTGCAGACTACAGCTCCCAGCATGTCCAAGAGCCCTGAGTGGGGACAGGGAGGGCTGCATACTGCACCAGACAGCATGTCTGTGCCTGGGGCAGTGTGACTGGCTGCATGTGCCAGGTCCCAGGCTTGCTCCCAAACCTGGGCTGGGCAGAGTCAAGAACCCCACAGAACCACTTGGCAGGCTGGAGTTGGCCCATATTTTGCCCATCCCTGCTTTAGGTCCTTTGTACTCAGATGAGGAGTTGAGACACAGACCCCCCCCCCTTTCTATAGCTAAGTTTCCTATATAATTAAAAAGATGCAGGAGCAGAAAAGGCTAATATTTTGTTAGACAAGAGAGCATACAGAGTATCAGCATTCACAAGGACCTGTTGTAAGTCACACTGCACATACAAACGCATGCTTCCCACTCCTGTATAAAGACAGTGGTTTGGGGGCTAGAGGAAAAAGCCCACAGAAATTTAGCTGCTCCTATGCTATCTGCACTGCAAGTTTGCTGCAACCATGGGCTTAGTAGGAACATGGGCAGAATTTAAGAATTAGAGATGCAGGTTACAAAGCAGTTTAAAACAGTTCATCCCTATACCCTTTTCACTATCTTTTTTCTGCCCTTCCCCAATCTCCAGGACAGACGCACAGTACAGAACAAGCCCTGGCTGCTAATGCTACTTAAACATACGAACAGCAAGAAAGCCTGCTACTCTGAAGTACAGGAAGTGTGGCAGCATGTGTGAAAGGGGTCACAGATGCAGGCCTGCAGATTTCTTACAACAAACAGTGTGGAACAGGAAGAGAAGCTTTGTGGATCAGAAAGTTGGGGCTGGTGCCATGAACCACCTAGTTATTAATATTCTATTAATTCTACTTCCACCTCTCCAGACAGCTGGGATTGTGTTAAGTGTACACACATTTCACTAAGACAAGGACTCTAATGCCATTCTCTTGTACCAGTGGATCTGACTACTTTAGACAAGTCTGCAAGTCATCCCCATAAAGCCTTCTGATTCTAGTGCGCTGTCCACCCCTCACTGTTCAGAGGAAGAGTTCAGCTGCAATGATGTGAACCTAGAGCAGTGCTTCTCAAGCATGACATTGATTGTTTTAAGGGTGCCACTTAATAGTAGCACTGCTAAGCAAAAGGACTGAGGTTCTGAAGTATCTGACCAATGTCCTTTCCATTGTGCATACATACAGATGTGCTTTCTACCACCACATTGCTCATTAGTTTGTTAGGCTTGCGTGCATGAAAGCTACAGTGCAAAGAGCACTGGGATGTAGTAACAACAAGAACAATTTTAATGTTGGTTTCTAGTCTGATTTATTCGCCCCCCCCCAAACTACTAAATTCCCTGCTATCTTAGGCCATAACTGTTATTTTGAGAAGTGGCCTGTTCCCCCTCAAGGCTCTTGGCTCACAGGGGCAAAGGTGAGGGACATGACAAGCTGCAATGGGAATAAATAGCAGAAGTTTTAGTTTCTGCAGTGGTTATACACATACAAAAATATCCTGGAGTTTTTGTTGTGAAGATAATTCCTTCTTTCTATACCCCCCTGCACCCACCATTATCCCTACTCCCATTTAATCTCATTGGGCTATTCTGCAAGGTTCATTAACAGACACTGCAGCAGAATACTTGCTATCCTGTAACGTGGTGAAACATTTGAAACCTAGAAGAAAACATTAAAATAAGTCAACAGAGCCAGGTTCATCTATGGTGTAATTATGACTACAATCAAGCACTGCCATAAGTTTCAGACCTAGGTGCTGGACAGGTTACCAAGTGCTTATTCAGAAGCCTAAACAAATGACTGGATTTTTCAGAAGCAGGTGTCCGAACGCTTAACTAGTATAGAAAGTATAGTGCCTAACTTTAGGGTCAGCCTTTTTACTGCAGTTGGAAGCAGTCATATTTTTGTTAAAATCCCCAAGAAACGGACATAAAGAGCAATCCCACTATCCCAACTGCAACGCAGGACAGGAACAGGGCCCTTAAAGATATCGCCTGGGCACCCAGCCACCTGGCGAGGTGTGTGCACACATCAACACTTGCACTTCATGGCAGCAGGGTGCACAAGTAGCTGCAGAAGTGGGAGGTCTCCATGGAGAAGTGATGTTAAAAACCAGAATCCAAATTTAAACCTGGGTCCCTTGCTTCACAGTCTGTTACAGACAGCTACCCAGATGCCTAGCTGTGGATTTTCACCATTGTAAAATGCATGCTTTTGATGTTTATTTAAAGAATGCAGGGAGAGACAGTTGGCAGTGTTAGTCTGAAGTCAGGCAGAAGGCAGGGTAGAAACTGACTAACTAAATCAAAGATGCATAACTTTCTTTACCGGAGCTTGGTTCATCCCATGCTAATGCAGGGAAAGAGCGACTGTGCAATCCCCATCGTAGGCACAAGGAAACAGAAAATAACATACTTTGCTTTTATACTAGCTTCACTGGTTATGGGGCCTTGAAACATTAGTTACCATCAGAAGAGAGAAGTCTAGAACAGCTGTAAGGAATTATATCCAGTAATGCACTATTGGATCTTGCACAAATTGGACACAATAGTGACCAGCATGATAAAGAACCTCAATATAAAAACCTAACAATTTGAACTATGTCTACAACACTGTTCTTTCAAATAAGAAAACTACTATCAACTTGGAGTGGAGCATTCCTTAAAAGGGCTGACAAGATCATTTGAAGGCCAGGTTTGCAGACAGGGCAATAAAAAAAAAAAAAAAAAAGGAACAGAAGTTTGATTTGACATGTATGCAGATGCAATTCACATGAGAATGAGAAGTTGCAGTAAATGCATCAGGAGTTTCACTTCCCTGTGCATGCTTTATACAGTCTGAAAACCTGAGTCAGAGATTAAATGCTCAGCCCTTCAGATGACTCGGCGAGTCCTCCGACTGTCGGAAAAAAAAAAACAAAACCCGTTGTCCAAATGATCAGTACTGTGGGTAGCCCTAGAAGTTCACACCCCATTTTTGAGGAGTTTTTATAGATAAGTATTTAATTGCCCAGAATGTATTTACATGACTGCTGCAGCTTTCTCAAATACCCATCCTTTCTTTCTCCAAGAGAGAAATACTTTTACCACTTTGCTCTCTCGCACTCTTGGACCCCAGAATAGTTTCAAGTTAGCCTTATCTGTGAAGTCAACTTATCTTGCTCCTTCCCCACAACCTTGCTGTTGCCATCTGAATTTATGGCCCAGAATTGATGTGCAATCATATAGGACTAAGGACCCCATAGGAGTGCTAGGAAGTCGCTTTCCTGGCACACAATAGATGCCTTCCCCTGGCTTTTTTTTTTTTTTTTGGGGGGGGGGGGAAGAGGGCAATGTGAAAGCAAGTTCAAGGATTGGAGCCTACCTCCACTTCACTCCTTGTGCACATTCAAGACATTTCTGAGGAAGGCAGCAAGCTGCTTTTAATCAGCTGGAGTGATAAGGGAATTTAGAAGGCCATATTAAATATTTAAGAGGCTTTAAATGTCTGCAGCTGATGGCAATAGGGGTTTAGGGTGCAATTTTTTACTCTGTTAAAAACAAATTTTGTACACCACTATTTTCTGTGACTGTTACCAAGATGCTTTGACACCCTAGCATCATAAACACGGGCAATCTTTAGGTACTAACTCCATGCACAATTTTCAATCCCGCAAGACAAGAGCAACACATATTCTCCCTTGGAAGGTCCTAGTCAAATGGTTTGAAGTGGGTTCATCAGCCAGAAACAACTGATAATATTCTTTGCTGGGGGAGGAAGACTAGCATTCTTCTCCTGCTACTCCTGCAAGTGCAGTAGCAGGTCTAGACCACAGAGCTTTAAATGCATGCATTTATCCTTTGTGCACTACTGCTCCCCCATTTGAACTCACTACTGGTAAAAAGAAAAGGAAATAATGATGTGCTGCTCCTATGAGTTTTCACCTTTTCCTTCCCTCTGTCACTGTATTTAGCAGGTTTGCTAAGTCTTAAGAAATGGTGCACAAGGGAACTATAAAGGTTCAGGCAAGTTTGGACCTGCCCTGACACTACTCTCCTGCCAGGACAAAGCTTGTCACAATATAAAGTATATTTTACCATCACTGACCAGCAGTTTAATGGACATTAAACAATCCATTCCACTTAAGTCTGTTTGGGGGGGGGTGGGAAAGCAAGCAATTTTGCTAGGAAGCCTTTAACATCAACCAACCAACCAGGTACATTTTTAAAATGCTTTAATTTTGCTGATTTCATTAAACCAAGTTACTTCGGCGCATCTATAAAAGTTTATCCTGTCATCTACAGCAGTTTTCAACCTGAGGTCTGCTGACCCCTAGGGCAGTGTTTCTCAACCCACTGGTTACAAGAATGCATGAAAGGGTCACAAACAAACTTTTTAAAGGAGAATCAGTTTTTAAAGGAGAAAAAAAGTGGGAAACCATAGCTGGCAAAGGTCCAGCCTACAAAGGGCTGATTCCCCCCACTCCACACACTGTGGGGTTGGGGCCTGGGTCAGTGAGGGGCACTTCACTGGGACTGGCCATCCATGTTACAAATGGGTCTCGGTATAAAAAAAAAAAGTTGAGAACCACTGCCCCAAGGGTCCTCAGACTATTCCAAGGGGTCTGTGAAAGAGATGACCAAGATCAATCAAAACCACATGAATATCCACATTTACAATTCAAAGGGGTCCACACCTCCATTCAAAGTTGTTCAGGGGTCCACAAATGAATAAAAAGGCTGAAAACTACTGGTCTGCCTACAACCAGTTGCATGTGAATGTAGCAGAGGTAAAATGTTGTCTTGTTATCCTACATCTTTGCTCTGCTTGAGAGCTATCTATTGACTCCTTAACATGCATACATTATCATTATCACAGCAGGGTCAGACATCTCTAGTTGCAGAATCTTTATTACAGGAAGCAGAGCAAGACAGCTTCCTTTCCTGACCAGACTGCTGGAACCTGAAATGTAGCTCTGATGCTGTGCTATGGCTATTCTCCCGTGTCCTGACTTTTAAAACTAGAGAAGTCATTTTTGCAGGGTTACTCTGCTCTTTAATACCTCACTTGGTTTGGTTGCAGGGGACTCTCTCATTCCAGCTTTTAAACCAAGACAACAATCTACCAGTTCTTTCCCAGGGGCTGGCTTAAAACACACCCCCAGCAGCTCAGCCTGCAGAGAAGGCCTTAGCCATCAGACCATTCTTCACCATCTCTGGGAACTTCTGGCTTACAAGAGGGCTTCTTACAGGCATTCGCCATTCTGTTCAATGGATTAGGATTCTGAACATGGTAGCGAAAATAATTTGACCGCCTGACCTGGAGGCCAAAGTGCAACCAGCAACATGCCAAAAAGCATTGTGTAGAATGAGAACAAATGAGACAGAAGGTAAAAAATAGTCATTGCCAGACAAATCCATTCAGCTGTGGTAGGAAGCATCCTGCAACACCAAATCCACTCTACTGGGGAAAACATTGCCTGCTGTCTTGCACTGGGCAGGGGCCGGACACAGGGCAACAAGGGATGTGTTCCCCTTGCCCAGGTATCCCTCACCGTCCTATGCCTTCTTGCTGGGACCTGCGCCAGGTCCTGTGGAGGCAAAAAATACCAGTGCAGGACCTAGAAAATTCCTGATGCTTTGTGCCTCCACCCCAGGACCTGTGCCAGCTGCACTCATAGGCATGGGTCAGAGCAGGTCTGGGCACAAAGTGCACGGAAGCCCTCAGGTCTCATTCTTCTCATCTTTATGCCACTTGGCTGGGACTGTTCTGACCCAGACCTTCTAATGAAGAATGGGTCAGCACAGGACCCAGCATGGGTCTCTGAGTAGAAACACAGGGCCACAGGCTGGAACCCATGCAGTATTATTTTGCCACTTTCTGAGATGTACCCCTGAAGATCCTGGGGTGAGTCTCTGTAAGTGGGGAGCCTTGACTTGCCCTTACAGAGTGGTGCCCTGGGATTCCCCAGGGCATGTCTCTGCAAGCAGGGAAAGCCAGGCACATGTCTGGGGCTGGAGGAGGTGGATCCTGTGCACTATGGGAATTTCCATGCAGGATCCAGCTCCTTGGGTCCTGGCAGCACCTGCCTGGGGTGGTCAGAGCTTTCTACAGTCATCCCACATATTAAAGACATCCACCACAGTAAGCCAGCCTTTTTCATGGACACTAACGTGACAGGATAAAGGGGATGGAGGTCTATTTGCACTTGTACCTCTATAAGAAGTTTGATGGCTGCATAAAATGCAACATCATGCAAGGTCTGTTTCTACACTGAGACTGAGGCAGGGATAACCATGTGTAGATAAGACATGAATGAGGATGGGCAGAAACCAGTCTCCCTGTAGTATGCCTTAAATTGATAGTCTAAATCCAAAGTATTTAAAAGTTCTTGTGTTGTACACAAGGGAATTTCTCTGAGCTTTTCCAGAGATGAGGCAAATTTTCTTGTAAAGCACGCTCCAAATTAAAGCCACCCTCAAAATGCATAGCCTATTCTCAACGTGCACAATCTAGCCATAATTTTAAAACAGATTATTTTGCCCTATGAAGAGCAGCAGAGATCAAGCGAGATACAAACATTCTTTATTTTAGGCGTTTTTGCTAAGTTTCATTCAGTTTTTCCTCCACAGGAACACTACATGCCAGAAATCAGTTAGAATGGAAGAGTATTCTGAGAGCTTTACATTCAGTACGACTGCCTGACAGTTTCAACACAGACGGGGTGTTCATGTAAGAAGCATCTGAAAATGTTCCCTGGAAATATTTGACTCTGACGGAATCATTTTCATCTTTTTCTTTTGGACTTATTCCAATTACCAGATTTGTTTCAGTCCTTTCAATGTCTGACCATAGCATTTTCTTGGAAAAGACTGGATTAATGGGAGCTGGGTATTTTGTAGGTCAGCATTTGAGAAGACTCCTTACAGTTCTGCAGTGGTTTACTACACCCGGCACTGACTGACTGTAGCATGCTCTCACCACAATTAGTAACCAACCGCATAACCAAGGTGCATAATGTTGAGAGGCAGATGGAACTGACTGACGCCAGTCACAAGGACCATTAATGGAACACGGACCACACCCCGTGTAATGTTTTGGCTGCAAGGCCTGGCATTTCAGAAAGTGATAGGGAGAAGTTGAACAAGAAACCCTCTTCAACGATTAACAAATCCACAAGTTCACTGCTACACTGATTATGACCCTGAAAACAGAAGTCTAGTTCCCCCCACTACCTTTATTGTCTCTACTTAGCTCATCATGAAGGCAGGCAACCAGTTCATGTGGTCACATCACATACACCTGGACATCATGGCATTACCAAAGGGACTAGAGATCTTTCTGCAAGAAGTATAGAAAAGGCAGTGTGTGTACATGACACTACACTCTTGCAAATCACTAACTGTACCATCCTAGAGCTTTCAAGGATGCAAAAAGGTTCAGTGTACCTTTCGGTGGTCAGTACCAAGACCATACACAATCACTTAACAATAGGTTGCAACTGGAACATAGTCTGGTAGATACTTAGGGTTCCAGCAGACAATTTTTATTAATAAAGCTAGAGTGACTCAGCATGCTTCCCACCAGATGCTGGCACCTCAGTTCAATGAAAAGGGTAACAAATAGTTTTGAAAATATATGCAAGTCATTTTCTCTGTTCATTCCCCCTCCAAAGTAATAGGTTTCATAAACACCTTAATTCAAGGAAAAGTAAAGCTTTATATTTCCGCTGAAGGTTACTAAGCCATTTTGTATTTTCCCCTGGTTCATCAATAACTAGGAATAATGTGGGCTGGATAATTAAACAGCTTCCTCCCAGCAGATTCTTACAAGGATGCCACAAGCTTGTGACATCACAACCATCTCCATGACAACTGACGACAGGACTGAATCAAACAGGAGCAGGCCAGTTAGAGTTTTGTTGGGTTGGCCACCTTGTTAAATGACAGCAATGAGGGAGAAATTACAGGAGATTATGTAACAGTTTAATGGTTTCATCAATAAATACATTTCTATTAAGAGATTGCCCAAGTGGTTTTTTGTTTCTCTAAAGATTAAACCTTGGCTAAACATAAAGTTTGAAAGGTACACTTTTATAATGCGCAAGTCATTTTAAAAATGCATCACTAGCTTAGGCTTCGATTGCCTTAAGAACACTTCCAAATACCACCTAGATCAGGAAGTACCTATTGTTCTTTTACCTCAAGTCCAGCCTTCTTTCCAGCAAGAAAACAGGGTGAGGGTTTTGTTTTTTTAAAAAAGAAAAATTTTGCCAACAGCCTTTCAAGCAGCCTGAATCTGGCTTGGAGGCATAATCTATGAACAACAGATACAACGCTGAAATTTCTACACCGTGACAAATCACTGGTAAAAAGATTTTTCTTATGCCAGATATGAAATGTGTGCAGCATTTGGAGATGTGCAACAAGAAGATGCTTGAAGTCACTCAGAAATTCTAAGACACATAGCAGCTTTGAGGGAGGAAAAGCCAAGGCTGAAATAGGGAACCAGATTCTCTATCATGTAAACCAACATGACTCCAGTGGAGGGATGCCAGTTTATGAGCTGACAGTCTGGCCCACTGACTGCATCAACAATAGATAATTACATTTTTGTAGGCAAACATCTTGTCTGAGTGCATACAATGCACTGCATCCACAGCAAGTACTCTGCAAGCAGTGAGAGAAGGTAGGGTGCGAAGGGCAGGGCAGGGTTTTTTGTTTAAATGAAGTGGACCATTACTGTGCTGAGAACAGGTAAGGCACAACAACTTCTCTTCCCCTGCTTTGACAGCTGGAGGGGTTCAGGTAAAGAAAGCCAAAAGCAGTCAAGGCTCTTCACCAAAGCTGCTCTACACAGGCACAACCAATACCCTGAGTTGTTAAGATTGGTATGAAGGGTGGGTAGGGGCATACAGGCTTACACTGTAAGTACTACAGTCTACGCTACCACTGCACATCTGTGCAGATTTTAGGAGTAGAGCTTTTAGCTTTGCTCAGTCATAAAAAGAGGATGCAAATGCCCAAGTAACCATCATAGCAGTTTTCCATTGGTTAAAAGGGGGCAGGGTATGTCCACTGTTATAGACTTGCCCTGAAGAGGAACCAGGACACTTCTGCTGCACACTGGCAAGGCAAAACTTGGGGATTCCACACAAGGACACAAGATGCAGCTGACATGAACTGGGACTAGAAGTTATTCTCTGCTCTATATCCAAGAAGACAATGTTTAATCTGGTGCAGAAGATGTTTCTTCTGAACCAAAGAGGAAATTACACAGTCAAATGGGTCATCAGCTGGCTGGCAGGCCACATCCAGAGAGTGGTAGTGGATGGGTCATTTTCAACCTGGAGGGATGTGGGCAATGAGGACCGAGCCCTGCAGAACCTTGGGCCCACGCTGTTCAACATCTTCATTAGTGACTTGGACAAGGGGGTAAAAAGCACCCTGTTCAAATTTGCTGATGACACCAAGGTGTGGGGGGATGTGGGCACGCTAGAAGGGAGGAATAGGCTGCAATTGGACCTAGACAGGTTACAGGGGTGGGCGGATGAGAATAGGATGGGATTCAACACTGATAAGTGCAAGGTGATGCACCTGGGGAGGAACAACCAGCACCATTCCTACAGGCTGGGGAGCTCCCTTCTTGTCAGGGCAGAGGCAGAAAAGGATCTTGGAGTCGTCATTGATTCGAAGATGAACATGGGCCAGCAGTGTGGGGATGCAGTCAGGAAGGCCAACCACACCTTGTCATGCATCCACAGATGCATCTCAAGCAGGTCCAAGGTGATACTCCCCCTCTATGCGACACTGGTCAGGCCGCAGCTGGAGTATTGAGTCCAGTTCTGGGCGCCACACTTCAAGAGAGATGTGGACAACACGGAGAGGGTCCAGAGGAGGGCCACTCGCATGATCAGGGGGCAGCAGGGCAGGGCCTACAAGGAGAGTCTACGGGACCTGAACCTATTCAGCCTCCACAAGACAAGGCTGAGGGGGGATCTAGTGGCCTGTTACAAACTAGTCAGGGGGGACCAGCAGGCATTGGGGGAGTCCCTGTTCCCCTGAGCACTCCCAGTAGTGACTAGAAATAACAGTCACAAGCTGGCAGAGGGTAAATTCAGATTAGACATCAGGCAATGCTACTTCACTGTCAGGGCAGCTAGGATCTGGAACCAACTTCCAAGCAAAGTGGTGGTGGCTCTTACCTTTAAGACAAGACTAGACAAATCACCTTGCTGGAGTCCTTTGACCCCAGTACACTTTCCTACCATGGCAGGGGATTGGACTTGATGATCTGCTCAGGTCCTTTCTGACCCTACTAACTATGAAACTATTAGCAGCATTATTCCTATAGAGTAGCTTGAAGCTGGGAGAGGGTACAGAAATCCCTGGTGCACAGCACAGCTGCTTGGGGTGTGTACTGTCATCAGAATTTGGGCCTTAGGTAATGCTCTGTTTTCAGAACTTTTTGCATATTCAGCAAGACAACCTACAACTAGTTACACTCGGGTGGTCTTTTGCTCTACTTGATGGCAAAGAAGCCCTTTTTCCTTTGTTTTTTGAAAAAACATTCTGTTCTGCAGAGACTGATACAGCAAAGCAAACAAAAGGTATCCAAATTCTAGTTATTACTCTTACACTAGTCCAGCTGAAATGAGAATAACGACAGTGCAAAGCATGTGACTCCTGTGCTTATGGTTGCACTGTACTCACTCACAAGCTCCATTAACATTTTTGGAGGCACACATCAGGTAGTCAAGTCCTGCAATAATCAGTTATTCTGGGTCCCCCCCCACAGAGCTACTGGTGAACAGGTCTGGCAAGCATGGATATAATGCTTAAGTACAAATCTTTGGAGGAACTTGAGTGTGTTCTATCCTGTGTTCATGCTGCACAGTAGTTGTGTTAGCAGTGGCTATATATGTCCTTACTCCAACTAGTCAGATCAACCATACCTTTGGTTGCCACATGGACCTAACCTTAGCCTACACACAAAGCAAGTTTCCAAGAATATAGCAATAGTCAGGTAACAAGCAGTGCTATAGGGTGCTTGCAGCAGACCCATTAATATTGGGAATAAAAACAAAAAAACAAAAAGCCTGTGTGCAAGTGAAAGAAAATGAGGCAGGATAAGAAGTGTTATGAGAAGCCAAAAATGTTACTTTCCCGTACGAGCCATACGCTACAATTTCTGTCTTGGGGAAACCAGACATGAAGAGATGCAGGAACTACATCCATTCCCCCCTCATTTCATGAGACATTTACAGCCCCTTAAAAAAACAAAACAAAACACACACCAAAAGGGAAGCCCACGCATACTGAAGCACTGGAAAAAGCAAAGATTGCTTCAAAGCTTCCCTGTCAGGACGTTCACTTTTGAAAGTATTGGCCTAATTCTGTCCCTCCATTCAAGAACATAATTCAAGAGATCAAGCGCTGCTCAGTTCTCCTCATCCTGCTGTGCAGTAACTTCAAGGAAGCTCTGACACACATACGCCAACATCACTGAAGGGCACTAATTCACTGACTGGCTTCAGTGACACGTGTCCATCTACGGGAGAGCAGAACTGGACTCACAGCATAAGGGGAATCACCATGTAAAGAACAGGTAAGAGGAGATCACAACAAGTCATGTCTATCACAGTTAACAGTTGATGTGTAATGAATTCGATGAGAGAAAGACATCCTTTTTTCTGAGCCTGTTCACTTTCCACACACAACTACCACCTGTGCAGGGACACTTGCAATGCTCCCGCTGCTGAGCCCATTCTCACCAAGTAATCATGGAAAGGAGGCAGGTGCCTAATTTATCACGGGTGTTGGTAAGGACAGCACCCGGCCTGTCCTGGGGCATCTGTCACCCACCCTGCCATCTGTCCCCAGTGCTGCACTGAGGGCAGGGCGCAGCACCACTCCATCAGGCTCAGTGCTCCAGGCTGCGCCCACAACACAACACGGGCACAAGTGAGCCCCGACCCCTGCTCCTCACCCCGAGCCGGGGCCACCAAGGGGCGGCGCTGTCCAAGAGAAGGACCGGGTCTGGGTTTCGGACGCTCGGGCTTCTCCACATGGCGGCGGGGCGGGGCGGGGGCAAGCCGCGGGCGCCAAGCGGACACAGCCGCTGCTGCTCGGCGGAACCCGGCGCTGGTGGGAGCGGCCGGCCTCGGAGCTGCCGGCCCAGCCCCGGCCGCGAAGCTGTGCCCAGATTCCAGGCTGCCACACTCCCAGTCCGGGCATCGGGAGCCTGGGCAGGGGCCTCCCCGCCCCCGGTGCGGCCACCAGCTCCTGCCACACCCCACCCCGCCCCGCCCCGCCCCGCGAGCCCCAGTCCCGGCCCCGGGCAGGGGCACCGCTTACCTCGCTTTGCGGCCTGCTGCAAACGCCCTCCCGAGCCCTGGCCGGAAAGCGCCACCGTGGGGGGGCGGCCTTAACGTGGAGGGGCCAAGTGGGGTGAGGAGCCGCCCGGGGCCTCAACGAAGAGGCGATTGGACAAAAATCCCCAACTCCCTCACCACCGACTGGATGCGAAGGCTGCCTGTTATGCGGCTTAGACCCTCACCACTGATTGGCGGAGAGGCGGGGCCACATGACAGGCAGCCCACACAGCCAATTCCCGGGGAGAGGCGGGGTAGTAGCTATCTGGTACCCGGGGAGCGGGCGAGTCCTCACCCTTCACGCGCGTTTCTGTGGTGGCGGCTTGTCCTACAACCCGGGCTCCGGACAAGGGAACGATGTCCCGAGACCCCGCCCGGCGGCTGGACTTCGCCACCGGGGCTCCCCGGAACTCCTGGTCCTAGGCACTTTTCTGAATCTCGAGGAAAGTCTCTTCTACATCCTTTTCTCCCCTGCCTGTGGGGAGCGGCCTGTCTGCGGCTTTTTTCCTAGTCCGTGAATGTCCCTGCACCCACATCAGTCACCTCGAGTGTAATGACCTAGTTCAATACTCCACGTCTCAACCTGGTTCTCAGCCTTTTCACACACAAGGCAACCCCTTAGACATCGCCTGAGCTTTCACGTGTTTTTCTGACTAGAAAAATATCAGTGCAATTCTTCTGGTGCAAAAAACTCAGGAAGACCCTGGCAGAGCAGTACCTTTCTGACACAGTGGATTCCTACTCAAGATCTCTGCGATTATCTGGTGGATCCCGTGTAGGTGGTTCCTCACCTCAGGGTGCTCATATTCTGTGACACCCTTCAGACTCCCTCTGGAGCCATGCTTGGGAAGCACAGCACAGTGCTAACTTGCATGGCTGTTGCAGCTGAAGGCTTCCTCTGACTCTCTGAATCCTCCTGCTGCCCAAGAAATACATTGTCCAAATGATCAGTATTGTGGGTAGCCCTAGAGGTTCCCACCACATTTTTCAAGAGTTTCTACAGTATAATTATTTAATTGCCCAGAATGTATTTGAGAAAGATATGGCACAGTCATGGAAATACTTATCATTTCTTTCTCCAAAACAAATACTTTATACCACTTTGCTCTCTTGGGCCCCAGAATAGTTTTATATAGACTCATCTGTAAAGCCAACTTATCTTGCTCCTTCCCCACAACCTTGCTCCTGCTATCAAGTTATGAGCCATGATTTCAGATGCGCAATCATACAGGACTAACAGGAGAGCGAGGAAGTCACTTCCCCATCAGCACACAATTGCCGCCTTTTAGTTTTGGGGGAGAGGCAGTGTGAAAACGTTCAAGGATTGAAGCCTGCCTCCACTTCACTCCTTATGCACATTCAAGACATTTCTGAGGAAGGCAGCAAGCTGCTTTTAATCAGCTGGAGTGATAAGGGAATTTAGAAGGCCACATTAAATATTTAAGAGGCTTTAAATGTCTGCAGCTGATGGCAATAGGGGTTTAGGGTGCAATTTTTTACTCTATTAAAAACAAAATTTTGTACACCACTATTTTCTGTGACTGTTACCAAGATGCTTTGACACCCTAGCATCATAAACACGGGCAATCTTTAGGTACTAACTCCATGCACAATTTTCAATCCCGCAAAACAAGAGCAACACATATTCTCCCTTGGAAGGTCCTAGTCAAATGGTCTGAAGTGGGTTCTTCAGCCAGAAACACAAGTGATAACATTCTTTGCTGGGGGAGGAAGACTAGCATCCCCCTCCTGTTACACCCCTTCAAGTGCAGTAGCAGGTCTGAACCACAGAATTTTAAATGCATGTGCAGGGGCAACACGTGGGAGGTACACACAAGTGCTTATGCACCCCTTGAGCGTGGTGGTACACCCCTTACAAAAAGGTGCTGCCGACACTGCCAGTGGCATTTGCATGTGGTGTGCAATTCCCACTGGCCACCGTGGACACTGCTGGTGGTGGCTACGGGTGATCACGGACCTTTGGTCAGCACTTGTCACCCATCCTGCCCTCCTGCCGCTGACAGCACCAGCAGCTTCTGCAGGCGCTCCCCTGCTTATCACCACTGTGCTCCCACCGCTGCCATGCCCCCCCCAACCACTGGGGGGGCACAAGTTGTTCGTGTGCATGTGTTTATCCTTTGTGCACTACTGCTCCCCCCATTTGAACTCACTACTGGTCAAAAGACAAGGAAATAATGATGTGATGCTCCTATGAGTTTTGACCTTTCCTTTCCCTCTCTCTTTGTATTTAGCAGGTTTGCTAAGTTTTAAGAAATGGTACATAAATGAATTATAAAAGTTAGGGCAAGTTTGGACCTGTCCTGAAATTACTTTCTCCTGCCAGGGACAAGGCTTCTCACATTAGGAGGAAGTCTATTTTACCATCACTGACCAGGAATTTCTTAATGGACATTAAAAAATATTAGAATCATAGAAAATTTGGGTTGGAAGGGACCTCAGGAGGTCATTTTGTCCAACCCCTGCTTGAAGGAGGACCATCCCCAACTAGATCATTACAGGCAGGGCTTTGTCAAGCCAGAGTCCAGAAAGGTGATACCCCTCCTCTACGCGACATTGGTCCGGCCTCAACTGGAGTACTGCATCCAGTTCTACGCACTGTACTTTAAAAAGGATGTGGCCTGCCTTGAGACAGTTCAGAGGAGGGCCACCCGCTTGGTTGGAGGGCAACAGGGCAGGCCCTATGAGGAGAGGCTGAGGGACCTGAACCTGTCAGCCTCAGCAAGTGGAGGCTGAGCGGGGATTTGGTGGCTCCCCTACAAACTTGTTAGGGGAGATCAGCAGCAAATAGGAAGGGTCCTATTCCCTGCAGCAGCACCGGGGGCGATGAGGAACAATGGCCAGAAGCTGCTGGAGAATAGGTTCAGGTTAGAGATTAGGGGGCACCATTTCACTGTTAGAGTGGCTAGGATCTGGAACCAACTTTCTAGGGAAGTGGTCCTCACTCCTACCTTGGGTAAATTCAAAAAGAAGTTGGACAAACACCTGTCTGGGGTTGTGTGATCCCAGCATGTGCTCCTATCAGTGGCAGGGGGTCAGACTAGATGATCTGTTCAGGTTCCTTCTGACCCCAAACTACTATGGAACTATGAAGCCAGGCCTTAAAAACCTCCCAGGATGGAGATGCCACCACCTCTCTAGGTAACCCGTTCCAGTGCTTCACTACACTTGTAATGACAAAGTTTTTCCTAGTTTCCAACCTGAACTTCCCTTGCTGGTAATTAAGACCATTGCTCCTTGTTCTGTTATCTGCCACCACTGAGAACAGTCTAGCTCAGGGGTGAGCAAAATATGGCCTGTGGACTGAATCTGGCCCACCAGGCACTTTCATCTGGCCCGTGGCACCCACCAATGAACTGTGCCCCACCTAGCCCTTCCACCCACAAGGGTGACAGCGAGGTGCCTACACCTGCTCCCAACATACCCTATTATGCCTTGCTCCCACCCGCATGGGCTCTCACCGGGTGGAGCAGCTGCTGCAGGCCTCCCTGCATCCTGCTCCCTCTGGGCAGCAGGTAGGGAAGCATGGGGTGGGGCTGCAGCTGGGTGGAAGCACGGTGGGTGCAGCTGGGACTGGTGGCAGTGTGGAGCCCATGCCCATGGGGCTGGGGACAGCACAGACCTGGGCTGGGCAGTGTGTGGGTGTGAGGGAGAGTGGGGGGACCCCTCCCACACTCCTCCCATGGCATGTAGTTCTGTCAAGCAGTGGGGGCAGCAGCAGAGTGAGGCACTTGTGCTTTGTGTTGGTGCCTAGCTCTGGCCAGCGCTGCACATCACAGTGAGGAGCACAGCTCCCGTGGGGCTGTCTTTATGGCCAGTGCTTCCCGCACTCACATGGCACGGGACCAGCTGGGGTGAGGAAGGCAGCCGCTTCCTTCCCCTGCCGCATGAGTGCTGGGGAGAGCAGGGGATAAAGACTGCCTGGCGGGGGCTGCGCTTCTTGCTGGTATGTGCAGTACTGGCCATAGCCAGGCACCAGTGCCCCTACCTACTGCTGCACCATGGGGGGAGTTTGAGGGAGTCCCCACACCCCTCCCACCCCACAAACACAACACACAGACACAGGCACCCCCCACCCCCACAGTGTTACCTGCGTTGACTGCAAGAGAGGACAGTTATGTTCAAGAGCCACACACCCACACCACAGAAATGCCACAGAATCCCTCAGCATACCCTATGTCCCTACACACAGCCACACCCCCTTGCAAACTCCCCCCACACCCCACCACACACACACACACACACACACACACCACCACCATATATGCACACACCCAATGACACCCCCCTACAAAATATAAAAGACTAACAATTTATTTTTGAGTTATTAAAAGAGATAGCAACCCCTCCTGCCCAAAAGGAGTAGTTCCAGGGGGAAAGAGTGGCAAAAGGGGATTAGGGGTGGGACTGGCTCCTACCCTGGGGGTCTTTAGTTAATCTAGCCTCCTCTTAAAGACCCCCCCGGCTCCTACACTGGGGGTCTTTAAGAGGAGGCTAGATGAACACCTTGCTGGGGTCATTTGACCCCAGTACTCTTTCCTGCCGTGGCAGGGGGTTGGACTTGATGATCTGCTCAGGTCCCTTCTGACCCTACGAACTATGAAACTATGGACTTCTGGTCCCAAGATGGCAACTGTGAAGGGGCAGGTCTACCCATGCAGCCCTCGACAGCTCACCAAATCTTGTTAAGTGGCCCTCTGCCCAAAATAATTGCCCACCCCTGGTCTAGCTCCATCCTCTTTGAAACCACCCTTCAGGGAGTTAAAGGCTGCTATTAAATCCCTCCTCAGTCTTCCCTTCTGCAGACTAAATAAACCCAGTTCCCTCAGCCTCTCCTTGTAAGTCATGTGCCCCAGCCCCCAAACTGTATTTGTTATCCTCTGTTGGACTCTCCAACTTGTCCATATTCATTCTGTAGTGGGGGGGCCCAAGCAGGACACAGCACTCCAGATGTGGTCTCACCAGTGCAGAATAAAAGAGAATAATTACTTCCTCAATCTGCTAGCAACATTCCTACTAATGCAGCCCAGAATGCTGTTAGTCTTCTTGGCAACAAGGTCAGACTGTTGACTCATATTCAGATTATTGTTCATTGTAACCTCCAGGTCCTTTTCTGCAGAGCTGCAGCTTAGCCAGTTGGTTCCAAACCTGTAACAATACATGGGATTGTTCTGTCCTAAGTGCAGGACTTTGCACTTTTCCTTGTTGAACCTTGTAAGATTTATTTTGGCTCAATCCTCCAATTTGTCTAGGTCACTCTGAATCCTAGCTCTGCTCTCCAGCATATCTACTATACTCCCCAGCGTGTGGCATCTGTGAACTTGCACAGGGTGCAATCCATCCCATCTTCCAAATAGTTAAAGAAAATACTGAACAAAACCAGCCCCAGGGCTGACCCCTGGGCACTCCCTTTGATACCAGCTGCCAACTAGACACCGAGCCATTGATCACTACTCATTGAGTCCAACAGTCCAGCCAGCTTTTCTATCCATCTTCCAGTCCATTTATCCAACCCATACTTCTTTAGCTTGCCTCCAAGAATCCTGCGGAAGACCGTATCAGAAGCCTTGCTGAAGTCGAGTCGTACCACAACCACTGCTCTTCCTGCACCCACAGAGCCAGCCATCTCATCATAGAAGGCAATCAGGTTGGTCAGGCATGACTTGCCCTTAGTGAATCCAGGCTGACTGTTCCTGATCACCTTTTCCTCCTCTGAGTGCTGAGAAATGGATTCCTTGAGGACCTCCTCCATGATTTTGCTGGGGACTGAGGTGATGCCGACTGGTCTGTAGTTCCCAGGATTCTCCTTCTTCCCTTTTTTAAAGATAGGCACTATATTTGCTCTTTTCCAATCATCTGAGACCTCCCCTGGTTACCACAATTTTTCAGAGATAATGGCCAGAGGCTCTGAAATCACATCCGTCAACTCCCTCAGCACCCTCAGATGCACTGCATCCAGCCCAATGGACTTGTACTTGTCCAGCTTTTCTAAATAGTCCCTAACCTGTTCTTTTACCACTGAGAGCTGTTCACCTCTTCCCTAAACTGTGCTGCCCAGTAGTCTGGGATCTGACCTTGCCTGTGAAGGCTGAGGTAAAAAAGGCAATGAGTACTTCAGCCTTTTCCTCATCATCTGTCGCTAGGGTGCATGCCCCATTCAGTAAGAGACCCACGTTTTCCCTGACCTTCCTTTTGTTGCTAATGTACTTGTAGAAAACCTTCTTGTTCCCCTTCATGTCTTGCTAGCTGCAACTCCAACCACACTTTGGCTTTCCTGATTTTATCTCTGCATACCCAAGCAATATTCTTATACTCCTACCTAGCCATTTGTCCAAGCCCCCACTTATTCTAAGCTTCCTTTTTGTGTGTAAGCTTACCAAAGAGTTCTTTGCTAGGCCAAGCTGGTTCCCTGCCATATTTGCTATTCTTCCTGCACATTAGGATAGTTTGTATCTGTACCCTCAGTAAGATTTCTATAAAATATGACCAGCTCTCCTGGACTCCTTTTCCCCTCAGACTGGTCTCCCAGGGCATCCTGCCTATCAGTTCCCTAAGAGAGCCAAGTCTGCTTTTCTGAAGTCCAGGGTCCATAATCTGCTGCTCTCCTTTCTTTCTTTTGTCAGGATCCTGAACTGAATCATCTTGTGGTCCATTAAGTCTGTTTGGAAAAAAAGCAAGCAACTTTGCTAAGAAGCCTGCAGCATGACCAAAACAACAAAACAAAACAAAACAACCCTGAGGTAAAATTTTAAAATGCTTCATTTTGCTGATTTCAATAAACCAAATTACTTTGGGGCATCCGTAAAGTTTATTCTTAGTCTAATACAGTGTTTTTCAGTCTGTGGTTTGCTGATCTCTGAGGTCCCCAGACTCTTCTAAGGGGTCTGTGAAAGATGACTATGATCAATCAGAAGCATGTGAATACCCACACTTACAATCCAAAGGGGACCACACCTCCATTCAAAATTGTTTAAGGGTCCACAAATGAAAAAAGATTGAAAACTACTGGTCTACTACGTTCACAAGCAAGTGGCTGCAGGTGGAGGTAAAATGGTGCCTTGTTATCCTACATCTCTACTCCGCTTGAGAGCTATCTGTTGACTCCTTAACATGCATACATTATCATTATCACAGCAGGGTCAGACATCTCTAGTTGCAGAATCTTTATTACAAGAAGTAGAGCAAGACAGCTTCCTTCTCAGGTTCCAGCAGGCTGGTCAGGAATGTGGCTCTGATGCTGTGCTGTGGCTATTCTCCTGTGTCCTGACCTGTAAAGTGGAGAAGTCATCTTAGCCTCAGGGCCAGTTCTCAAGGAAGGAATGGTTGGAATCTCAGGCTGAAGAGACAAGGCTGCAGTAATTTTCATTTATCTTGCAGCAGACTGACCGTTTCCTGTTGTATCTCATCACCTTTTGCAGGGTCACTGCCCTCATAGAAAAGCCTACAGCCCATTTGTTCCTTAATATCTCATTTGGTTTCACTGCTTGCTATACTGCAGGTGACACTCTCATTCCAGCTTTTAAACTAAGACAATGATCTGCCGGTTCTTTCCAAGGGGCTGGTTTAAGCGCACCCCCAGCGGCTAGCCTGCAGACAGGTCCTCTCAGAGGTCAAGAGAGGCCCAGGCCACTTCCATTTTTTGAGGCTCCTGGTATATTAAAAAAATATTACTTTATAGTGCACTACAGGTGGTGTGGCCCAGTAAATGGGCCTGTGAATGAGGCCCGGGCCAAGTGGCCCTCCTGGCTCCCCCTGTGATAGGCCCTGCCTGCAAAGAAGGCCTTAGCCATCAGCCCATTCTTCACTATCTCTGGGAACTTCCGGTTTACAAATCCAACCCTGCACAGCTACCAGCCTAAGGAAAAGGGAGAGGGAAGGCTACAATGTATCCCAGGGCTGGGCCAAATAGGCCTGGGGGGCACCTGTCAAGGGCTGTGGCTACTCTTATGGCACTCAGCAGCTCACTAAAAAACTCATCAAGTGGTCCATCATCTGAAATAATTGCCTGCCCTTGATGTATCCAAGCAGAACCACAAAGAGAAGTAACAGTCTACAGGGAAGTGTGAGCAAAGTTCGAGGTGGCTTTCAGCACTGCCAAGCAGCAGCCCTCTGATGGGAGGAAGTTTAGGGAGCAGGGACAGCCCTGCAAGCCTGCTGTAAGAAACCCTTTTAAGTGCCCCTGGGGCACCAGCCTCTACAGGAAAGACTGGCTTTCCTCAACTGCTCTGGCAGCCCTGCACAGTGAGGCAGTACAGCTCCAGAAAGAATCCTCCTCCTGGCTGTGCCACAGCCGCCTTGGAGGCATCCACATGAAATGCTGCTGCTGCATAAAGGAGCATCAGTCCTTGCTCAGACTCAAGGACAGAGCTGCAACTGGCAGAAATGTTCATGTTGGCAGGAGGGAGTGAAGAGCAGAATCTGCTTTGGGGCTCTCTCAGATCAGTTTCCTCCACAGAGGAGCAGCAAGGGATTAATCCTGTCCATAGCATCTAAAAAGGTGTAAAATCCTACACAGACAGAGGGCTTTTGGCAGACATTCACCATTCTGTTCAATGGATTAGGATTCAGAACATGGCAGTGGAGATAATTTGGCTGTTTAACCTGAAGGCCAAAAGTGCAACCATAACACGCCAAAAAGCCACTTGACTGGCATTTAAAAAGAACAAATGAGACAAAGGGTAAAAACAGCTGTTGCCAGACCAGGCCAATCAGTTATGGTAAGACGCATTCTGCAACACCTGATCCACTCTACTGGGGAAAACACTCACTGCCTGCTGTCCTGCATTGGGCAAGAGCCTGACACAGGACAATGGGGGAAGTGTTCCTCTTGCCCAGGGGTCCCTCATTGTCCTTTGCCTTCTTGCTGGGACCTACACCAGGTCCTGTGGAGGCATAAATACCAGTGCAGGACCTGGGAAATCCCTGATGCTTTGTGCCTCCACTCCAGGATCTGTGCCAGGTCTTGCACTCACCTGTGCTTCATGCAACATAGCTCAGTGCAGGTCCTGGCACAAGGGCACAGGGTGCTTGGAATTCTTTGGGTCCCATGCAGCTTTACGCCTCTTTGCCAGGATTGGTCTGACTCATGCCTCTTCATGAAGAATGGGTTGGCATAGGACCCAGCACAGGTCCCAGGGTGGAGACACAAGGCCCTGGGTCTTGGCGTGGAGGCATAGGGTGCTGGAGATTCCCTGGGTTGTGGGCCTCCAGGACTTGTGCAGGCTTGCTGAGACCTGTCCCTGAAGATCCTGGGGTGAGTCTCTGTAAATGGGGAGCCTTGACTTACCCTGCTTATAGAGAGGTGCCCCAAGATTTCCTGGGGCATGTCTCTGCAAGCAGGGAAAGCCAGGCACGTATGCCTGGGGCTGGAGGGCCTGGATCCTGTGCACCATAGGAATTCCCATGCAGGATCCAGCCCCTCAGGTACCTGCAGCACCTACAAAAAATTGATGGCAGCACAAATGAAACATCATGTAAGGTCTGTTTCTACTCTGAGACTGAGGCATGGAGTGCATGCATGGAGCTAAGGCAGGGATAATCATGTGTAGATAAGACATGAATGAGAATGGGCAGAAACAGTCTCCTTGCAGTTCACAAACTAATGGTGGCCTTTAATGGTAGTCTTTAAATACTTGGGACTTAGTTGTGCTGTACACAAGGGAATTTTTTTCAAAGCTTTTCCAGAGATGAGGCAATTTTCTTGTGAAGCACACTGCAAATTAAAACCACCCTCAAAATGCATAGCCTATCCTCAACACGCATAATCTAGCTAAAATTTTAAAAGGGATAATTTTGCCCTATGAAGAGCAGCAGAGATCAAGCAAGATACAAACATTCTTTATTTTAGGTGTTTTTGCTAAGTTTCATTCAGTTTTTCCTCCACAGGAACACTACATGCCAGAAATCAGTTAGAATGGAAGAGTATTCTGAGAGCTTTACATTCAGTACGACTGCCTGACAGTTTCAACACAGACGGGGTGTTCATGTAAGAAGTGTCTGAAAATGTTCCCTGGAAATATTTGACTCTGACGGAATCATTTTCATCTTTTTCTTTTCTTTTGGACTTATTCCAATTACCAGATTTGTTTCAGTCCTTTCAATGTCTGACCATAGCATTTTCTTGGAAAAGACTGGATTAATGGGAGCTGGGTATTTTGTAGGTCAGCATTTGAGAAGACTCCTTACAGTTCTGCAGTGGTTTACTACACCCGGCACTGACTGACTGTAGCATGCTCTCACCACAATTAGTAACCAACCCCATAACCAAGGTGCATAATGTTGAGAGGCAGATGGAACTGACTGACGCCAGTCACAAGGACCATTAATGGAACACGGACCACATCGTTTTGGCTGCAAGGCCTGGCATTTCAGAGAGTGATAGGGAGAAGTTGAACAAGAAACCCTCTTCAACGATTAACAAATCCACAAGCTCACTGCTATGCTGATTATGACCCTGAAAACAGAAGTCTAGTTCCCCCCACTACCTTTATTGTCTCTACTTAGCGCATCATGAAGGCAGGCAACCAGTTCATCCGTGGTCACATCACATCACATATACCTGGAGATCATGGTATTACCAAAGAGGGACTAAAGATCTTTCTGCAAGAAGTATAGAAAAGGCAGTGCATGTACATGACATTGCACCCACAAATCACTAACTGTACCATCCTCCAGCTCTCAAGGATGTAAAAAGGCTCAGTGCACCTTTTGGTGGTCAGTACCAAAACCAAAGTCAGTCACTTAACAATATGTTGCAACTGGAACACAGCCTAATAGATACTTAGGGTTCTACCAGACAAATTTATTAATAAAGCTAGAATGACTCAGCATGATGGTAGTTGTAGCAGGCAAACTGAGTGGTGCTAAGGCTCTTAGAAATAGTCCAGGCCTTGCTGGAACTAAACAATAAAATTGAATAGAGCACTTGTATGGCCCTGGGAGATGTGAGTGCTGTGATTGGTGTGGTAGGCAAGCAAGGCACAAGTTTGCTTATAAGAAATGTGCCTGGCACAGTGCCAGGGAATTGGTGTACCATATAAGTAATGCTTAGCACAGGGCCATGAGATTGGACAATTTGCTATGAAAAATTTATAAAAAGTAGTTAACACAAAGCTTGTGACATCACAACTGTTTCCATGACAACTGACGACAGGACTGAATCAAACAGGAGGAGGCCAGTTAGAGAGAGCTTTATGGTGGCACCCACCTTGTTAAATGACAGCAATGAGGGAAGAAATTATAGGAGAGTATGTAATCATTTAATGGTTTCAGCAATAAATACATTTCTGTTAGGACACTGTGCTGCCCAAGTGGGTTTAAAAAAAAAATTAAAAAAAATCAAATCTTGGCTAAATATAAAACCTATAAAAGTAGGGGTACACCAATATATCAGTTGGTTATTGATCGGCACCAAGAAAAGGAGAAATGACATTATCGGTTATCGGGTTTTTTTGGTTGTTGTGGTCAATAGTTATGGGTGTGTGCCCACAGCACCCTGGTGAGTGCAGTCTGGTTCCTGTGCCCCATTGCTGGCCTGAGCCATTGGCAGACTACAGGTCAAGGAGAGCCATCATAAGGCGCCGCACTGAGCAACAAAGGGACCGTTACCAGCTCCTGCTGCTGCTGCCTCTGACATGGCAATGCCATGTGCGCAAGGGGCCTGAGTATCGGGGTTGTCGTGAAGATGTTGAGCTGCACGCAGGCAGGGTAAGGCACCATGCAAAGGACATTCCGCTCTGTCAGGCACCAGTCGACTTTCATAGATTTCATAGACATTGGAGCTGGAAGGGACCTCATGAGATCATTGGGTCCATCCCCCTGCCCAAAAGGCAGGAAGTCAGCTGGGGTCAGATGACCCCATCAAGATAATCATCCAAATGCTTCTTGAACGTGTCCAGAGTAGGACTTTGCAAAACCAGCTTCTGCCAGGCAGCTATGGGAACTTGGCTGTGTGAAGGCCAGCTGACACTGAGGCAGCAGTGTGCTCTGGGGCTCCAAATATGCCCAGTGCCACTGTCTGCACAAGAGTCCACACTGCCTGCTCAAGGCGGCAGCATAGGTTGCACAGACAGCAGGACTGAGGGTAGGAGCCATAGGGAAGGGGGCGATGTGCATGGAAATTAGGTGGTCTCCACCTTCCTCATCAAGGGCGAGAGCACACCAGGAGGTGTATGTTTTTTAAATGCAACCCCCCCCAAAAAAAGGTTTATTTATGTCAGTAGATTAAAATGCCTTGCGCTATTACTAAATATCAGTTACCAGATCGGCATCGGCTGATATGGTTGGTTAATCACTGGCTATCGGTATGGGCGAAAAAAATCATTATTGGTGTACCCCCATCTGAGATAATGCTTCTATAATGCATAAGTCATTTTAACTACATCACTAACTTATGCCCCAATTGCCTTAAGAACACTTCCAAGTACTGCCTAGACCAGGAAGTACCTATTGTTCTTTTACCTCAAGCCCAGCCTTCTCTTTCCCTCAAGAAAATAAGGTGAGGGTTGTATTTTCTTAAAGAAAAATTTGCCAAAAGCTTTCCAAACTGCTTTTTAAGTTGCCTTTACCAGGCTCTCTAAGGCACTATGTATGACCAATAACTAAAAAGTTGAAATTTTGCACCATGACAAATCACTGGTAATAAAGAATTTTCTTATGCCAGATATAAAATGTGTGCAGCATTTGGAGATGCTTGAAGCCACTCAGAAATTCTAAGTATACAAAAGTTTTGAGGGAGGAAAAGCCAAGACTGAAATAGGGAACCAGATTCTCCGCTGATGCAAATTGACATGACTCCAATGGAGAGATGCCAGTTTATGAGCTGACAGTCTGGCCCAGTGACTGCACCAACAATAGATAATTGGATTATTGTAGGCAAACATCTTGTTCAAGTGTACAGATGCACTGCATTCACAGCTATTACTCTATGTGCACTGAGTGTGAGGGTGGGGAGGGAAGGGCAGAGATTTACAGAAGAAAGTGGACCATAAGTGCAGAGGACAGCAAAGTATGGCCCATCAGCTTCCCTTGTCTCTGCTGTGACAGGTGGAGAGGTCCAGGTAAAGGAAGCCAAAAGCAGTCAAGGCTCTTCACCAAAGCTGCTCTACACAAGCACAACCAATACCCTGAGCTATTAAAATTGGTATGAAGGGTGGATAGGGGCATATAGGCTTACATGGTGAGGTTCAGCTGTCTGTACTGATGTAATTGCTGCTGTAGCACCTACAATCTATGCCACCACTGCATCTGTGCGGACTTTAGTAGTAGAGCATTTAGCCTTGTGACGGTAGTCATAAAGAGAGGATGCAAATGCCCAAGTAACCATCATAGCAGTTTTCCATTGGTTAAAAGGGGGCAGGGTATGTCCACTGTTGCAGCTCACTATTATAGACTTGCCCTGAAGAGGAACCAGGACACTTCTGCTGCACACTGGCAAGGCAAAACTTTGGGATTCCACACAAGGACACAAGATATAGCTGGCATGAACTGGGACCAGAAGTTATTCTTTCCTCTATTCCCAAGAAGACAATGTTTAATCTGGTGCAGAAGATGTTTCTTCTGAACCAAAGAGGAAATTAGCAGCATTATTCCTACAGAGTGGCTTGAAGCTGGGAGGTACAGAAATCCCTGGTGCACAGCACAGCTGCTCAGAGTGTGTACTGTCATCAGAATTTGGGCCTTAGGTAATGCTCTGCTTTCAGAGCTGTTAGCATATTCAGCAAGACAACTTACAACTAGTTACACTTGGGTGGTCTTTTGCTCTACCTGATGGCAAAGTAGCCCTTTTTCCTTTATTTTTTGAAAATAAGGCTCTGTTCTGCAGAAACTGATACATAAGGCTCTTACTGAGAGCCCATTCTACCACAGAGTTTCATAGTTTCATAGTAGCTAGAGTCGGAAGGGACCTAGGAAGATCATCTAGTCCGACCCCCTGCCTTGGCAGGAAAGAGCACCAGGGTCAGATGACCCCGGCAAGGTGCTCATCTAACTTCCTTTTAAAAATCCCCAGGCTAGGAGCCTGCACCACTTCCCCTGGAAGCCGGTTCCAGGCCCTAGCCGCCCTGACTGTGAAGTAGCGCCTCCTAATATCTAATCTAAACCTACCCTCCGCCAGCTTGTGACCGTTATTCCTGGTCACTCCTGGCAGCGCACGGGGGAACAGGGACTCCCCCAATACCTGCTGATCCCCCCTGACCAGTTTGTAGCAGGCCACAAGGTCCCCCCTTAACCTTCTCTTGTGGAGGCTAAACAGGTTCAGGTCCCGTAGCCTCTCCTCATAAGGCCTGCCCTGCTGACCCCTGATCATACGAGTGGCCCTCCTCTGGACTCTCTCCATATCGTCCACGTCCCTCTTGAAGTGTGGCGCCCAGAACTGGACGCAGTACTCCAGCTGCGGCCTGACCAGTGCCGCATAGAGGGGGAGGATCACCTCCCTGGACCTGCTCGAGATGCATCTGTGGATGCATGACAGGGTACGGTTGGCCTTCTTGACTGCCTCCCCACACTGCCGGCCCATGTTCATCGTGGAGTCAATGACGACTCCAAGATCCTTTTCCGTCTCCGTGCTGGCAAGAGGGGAGTTCCCCAACCTGTAGGTATGGTGCCGGTTGTTCCTCCCCAGGTGCATCACTTTGCACTTGTCTGTGTTGAATCCCATCCTATTCTCGTCTGCCCACCCTTGTAACCTGTCTAGGTCAGCTTGTAGCCTATTGCACCCTTCTAGTGCACCCACATCCCCCCACATCTTAGTGTCATCAGCAAACTTGAACAGGGTGCTTTCTACCCCCTCATCCAAGTCACTGATGAAGATGTTGAACAGTGCGGGCCCGAGGACCGAGCCCTGCGGAACCCCACTGCCCACGTCCCTCCAGGTCGAGAAGAACCCATCCACTACCACCCTCTGGGTGCGGCCCTCTAACCAGTTGGCGACCCATTTGACCGTGTGGGCATCGACACCACAGTCTCCCAGCTTTTTGATGAGGACAGGGTGAGAGACAGTGTCGAAAGCCTTCCGGAAGTCCAGAAAGACTACATCCACAGCAACCCCTGCGTCTAATGATTTGGTGACCTGATTGTAAAAGGCCACCAGGTTGGTCTGACAAGACCTGCCACTGATGAACCCATGTTGGTTGCCCCTGAGCATGCATTCCCCCGCAAGGCCCTCCTGGATGTGTGCCAGGATGATTTTTTCAAAGAGCTTACCCGGGAGTGACACAGGCGTGGGCAAACTGGGCAGCTGCCTGGGGCCCAGACAGAAAGGGGGTCCAGAAGTGGTGAAAATAATGATAATTATTATCATTATTATTGGCAAAGGGGGGCCCGGTACTAAAAGTTTGCCCGGGGCCACCAGGAGTCTAGGTATGGTGCTGACCACACTGTAAAACTTGTGACTTGCTTTGCTTGTTGTGGCACTGTACTCACTCGCAAGGTCCATTAACATTTCTGGAGGCACACATCAGGTAGTTGAGTCCTGCAATAAGCTGAGCTACGCTGAGTTTTTTCTCTGAGAGCTACCAGAGAACAGGTCTGGCAAATGTGGGTATAATGTTTCGGTACAAAGCTTCAGAGGAACTGCGAGAGGTACTTGATTGTGTTCTATACTGTGTCCATACTGCAAAGTGGTTGTGTTATCAGCGGCCAACTGTTCTTCCACCATCTTCAGGCAAAGCTCCAAGGTGAGAGAGTTAACAACACATGCATCTGAGTATGGGACTTCAGTTAGGGTAACATCAGTTATAACAAGAGTGAATTTTGCACTTAAAACTTCCCACTATCAATGGGTAAATAAATTTCTCGAGTTAGTCATAGGCATCTACAGATCAAATGGTGCAGAACTGTATCCTAATCTGCTCGAAGGATTTTCCAGAGAGCCTATCACAACCACTGTCACAAATAGCACTTTACTCTTGTGAAGTGGGACTTTCTGAATCCCCTTGAGGGTATATCAATACAAAGTACTAACAGATGTAGTTGCAGAGGTAGATGTACCAAAGCTAGTTTTAGTACAACCAATGCAGATGCTGAGAGCACCAAGGGCATAGCCATACAGATTTTAGAAGCTCATGGTTCTGTGGCTTCACTGCTCTTATACCTGATTTAGCTAACCTAGTCAGGACATCCACACATGCTACAATCATACCTTTGGTTGCTGCGTAGACATAATTTAGTCTACACACAAAGCAAGTTTCATAAAGCAATAGTCAGGTAACAGCTGTGTCATGGGGTGCTTGCAGCAGACCCATTAACATTGGGGATCAAAAAAAAAGCCTGTATGCAAGTGAAAGAAAACGAGGCAGAAAAAAAAGTGCTACAAGAAGCCAAAATGTTAATTTCCCGTAGAAGCCACACGCTACAATTTCTGTCTTAGGGAAACCAGACGTGAAGAGATGCAGGAACTACATCCATTCCCCCCTCATTTCATGAGACATTTACAGCCCCTTAAAAAAAATCAAAAGGGAAGCCCATGCACACTGAAGCGCTGGAAAAAGCAAAGATTGCTTCAAAGCTTCCCTGTCAGGACGTTCACTTTTGAAAGTATTGGCCTAATTCTGTCCCTCCATTCAAGAACATAATTCAAGAGATCAAGCGCTGCTCAGTTCTCCTCATCCTGCTGTGCAGTAACTGCAAGGAAGCTCTGACACACGTACGCCAACATCACTGAAGGGCACCGCTTCACTGACTGGCTTCAGTGACACGTGCCCATCTATGGGAGAGCAGAACTGGGCTCAAGGCGTAAGGGGATCGCCATGTAAAGAACAGGTAAGAGGAGATCACAACAAGTCACGTCTATCAGTTAACACTCATGTGCACTAAATTATTTAAGAGAAAAACATCCACATGGTTGGGAATCTGGGGGAACCTCAGCCCAGCCTCCAGGCTGCTGTGCTCCCAGCCTGGGCAGGCTGAGCTTGGGACAGGGCCTCCCTGCTACTGGTTTTCATATACATTAGGGATGGAAGGGACCTTAGAAGATCATCGAGTCCAGCCCCTCACCCAAAGGGCAGGAAGTCAGCTGGGGTCATAGGATCCCAGCAAGATAAGCATCCAATTTACTCTTGAAGGTGTTCAATGTAGGTGCCTTGAACCACCTCCAATGGGAGGCTGTTCCAGACCTTGGGGGCTCGGACAGTAAACAAATTCTTCCTTATGTCCAGCCTGAAATGGTCTTGTAGTAGTTTACGACCACTCGATCTCATCATCCCTTGGGGTGCTCTGGTGAACAAACGTTCCCCCAGATCCTGGTGGTCACCCCTGATAAACTTATAGGTGGCCACCAGATCACCCCTGAGCCTGCGCTTTTCCAGGCTAAAGAGTCCCATGGCTCTCAGCCTGTCGTCATAAGGTCTGTTTTCCTGACCTCTGATCATGCATATGGCTCCTCTCTGGACTCTCTCAAGCTTCTCCACATCCTTTTTGAATTGTGGAGCCCAAAACTGGATGCAATACTCCAGCTGTGGCCTCACCAAGGCCAGGTACAGGGGGAGAAGGACATCCTGGGATTTGCTTGAGAAGTATCTACGGATGCAAGCCAGCGTTTTGGTCGCTTTACTAGCCGCAGCATCACATTGCAGGCTCAAGTTCATCTTGTGGTCAATGATGACCCCCAAGTCTCTTTCTCCCGTAGTGCTAGCCAGCATAGCACTGCCAAGCCTATAAGGATGCTGCAGGTTTTATTTCCCAAGGTGGAGAACCTGGCATTTTTTGGTGTTAAACACCATCAGGTTCTCGTCTGCCCATTTGATGATCCTGTCCAGGTCAGCCTGGATCACCCACCTGTCTTCTGGCATGGACGCTTTGCCCCAAAGTTTGGTGTCATAGGTGAACTTGGCCACTTCGCTCCTGACTCCAATGTCCACATTATTAATGAAGATGTTGAACAATATGGGTCCAAGGACAGAGCCTTGGGGGACCCCACTGGTCACAGGATACCACAATGAGTGACTGCCATCAATACTAGTCCTCTGGGTCTGACCATGGAGTCAATTTCCCAGCCAGTGGATTATGGTGGACCCAAGGCCACAATTGGCCAGTTTTGCCAAGAGGTGATCATGGGATACCAGGTCGAAGGCTTTTCTGAAGTCAAGATATATGACATCAATCTCTTCTCCCTTGTCCAGGTGATAGGTCACCTGGTCAGAGAAGGAAATGAGATTGGTCAAGCAAGACCTACCCACAACAAACCTGTGCTGGGTGTCCCTTAGGATGTTGGCATTGGCCAGTCTATTAAGGATGGCTTCTTTAATAAACTTTTCTAAGATCTTCCCCGGGAAAGAAGTCAGGCTGATGGGCCTATAGTTAGCTGGATCCACTTTCCTCCCTTTCTTGAAGATAGGCACCACATTGGCCTTCTTCCAGTCTTCGGGCACTATACCAGAGCGTCAGGAATTTTCAAAGATCCGTGCCAGGGGCTGGCTATGATGCTCGCCAGCTCCTTGAGTACCCTGGGGTGCAGACTGTCAGAGCCGGCTGACTTGAAGGTATCCAGCTTCTCAAGATGTTCCTTCACAAGGTCAGCATTGATGGAGGGCAGGGGATCTCCCTCACCCAGACCTCCCTGTCCTGTAGCGGGCATAGGCATCCCATGGGACTGATGAAAGACCGACGCAAAGTACCCATTTAATAGGTTGGCTTTTTCCTGGGCATCTGTTGCCCTGTCTGGTTCAGCAGGGGTCCAATGTTGCCCTTGCTTTTCCTCTGGCTCCCCACTATCTGAAAAAGGAGTTTTTATTGTCCTTGATGCTCAAAGCTAGTTGTTGTTAGGTCTTCAAAGTGTCTGAAGGATGGTTTTAAAAGATGGTAGACAAAGACTATGGCTATATGGCTGCAGGGAACAGAACAAGAAGCGACGTCCTCAGACTGCATCGAGGGAAATGTAGGTTGAGTGTTAAGGATAAACTTCCATTAATTAAGCATTGGAACACGCTAACCAGAGAGTTTGTGGAATCGCCATCCTTGAATGTTTAAGAGAGGCTAGACTGATACTTGACTGTGATGGTTTTGATGCAGGGATCGGGGAGAGGGGAAATGGACACTCAAGTAGATAATATCCAGAGGGCCCTTCCAATCCTGCTATTTTGTGCTGAAGGTCACCAGGGGTTGTGTTAACTCATCACGCCAAGTTTTATCAGAGCAGCAGCCTAAAAGGGCCAGAATGCAGCTCAGAATTGGCACTAAGAAGAGAGATTACAAGGAGGGAAGAAACATTTCATCAGTAAGAGGAAATTGGATCCCATTAGTGCTACTCATTACAGGTTTCTGAGCAAGAATGATATGGCTGTGACTCAAAACCTCATGCAGGAGTGGCGGGCAGGGCAGGTGATAGTGGTACAAAAAACTAAATCAGGGTTGCAAAACAGCAAAGTCAGGGGCCCTCCTGAAAATGGGCAAGCCTTGGAAATAACATCTTCCATTAAATAAAATTAATACAGCAGTGCATTGCTGTACATGCACTTAGGACCAGAGCTGCCACACTACCTCAGGACAGTGCTTCATTTCACCCAGTAGCTCAACTATGGTCAGCATCAGATGCTTCAAAAGAAAAGTCCTCATGGGGCTAGTATAACAAGGAGCCAGCGGGCTGCAGTTACTTTAAAAGGAAAGTGGCAGGCTGAATTGGTTCAGGGGGTGCGGGCAGCTACAAAGTAGGCTGACTTAATGTCACCGAAGTAGAAGTGGCAGGGCTGAGGAGGCACATACAGCCAGTGCTTGAGACTAGGCAGGCAGCATGGCCCTACAGGCAACAGGGAGAAGAGATCCTGAGCAAGAGGGCTACAAGAGAGGGACTGACTGGCTGGCTTATACCTGAATGGCCCTGTGGACTGCAAGTAAGGAGCTGATGGCTAGTGGGGAAGCATGACCCAGCATGAAGAGGATTTATTATATAGCTGGTGGACTCCAAGTTTTAGGTGTCACCAGCTTGTATTTTGGTTTCAGGTTTAAACTGGAGGACCAGGCGTGGCTGTTGGGGGAGGTCTGGAGGCCATGGAGGGTGCCTGATGGCACGTGAGGGTTTGAGCCTGTCTGGGGCAGGTGCAAGCCACTTTGCTGCATGTGTTGAGGGGCATGTGCAGCTCTGAGCCCTGCCAGGGGCCAGGGTCAGGAGACAGACAGGCAGATGCCTGAAGGATTAAAGCCTGGGCCTGGAAAGGCAACTGAGGTGGTCTGAAGCTGGGAAGGCCAGGCCCAGTGCCTGATGAGGGCAGGAACCAGGGCTGGGGGCCCATAAGCTGAGGGCTTAGGCTGTGGCGAGCTATTATTACTGGGTGGAGGGCCACTTACCCAGTTTTGGCAAGCCATCAGCCCCACCCCTTGACAGGTGCCCCGCCCCTGGTCACCATCTTGGGACTGGAAGTCCCACTCCCTAACCCCTGACCTTTGCCACCAGAAGTCCCCCCCCTTGCCCCCAGAAATACTTCTTTCAGCAAGGGGGTTTGCCATCTTGGAACCAGAAAAATACCAAATTATATTCTAAAAATCAGACATCTACCACAACATTCATTTATTTGATTTCAAAAAATATTTTTGTCCTGCTTTACATGTGTTAGTGTAGTGTGCACAGAGGTGATTGCACAATAGTTTAAAATGAAGCCTTACACTTGTATATTGTAGGGGGCGGGGACATGGGGGAGTGGGTATAGGTTTGTTGAGGGCTGTGGCTATGTGTGTAGTGGGGTGGTGGATAGGCGTGGGGGTGGATGTGCGTGTATGTGGGGTGGGAGAGTATCTGGGTATGTGTCTATGTGTGGGTGGGTGTGGGGTTTGTGGAGGCTGTGAGAGTGTGGGGAAAGGGTGGGTGGGGAGGGTGCATGTGTGGAGGGGGAGAGTTTGCCCACAGCACCCCCCCCTCCCCCCCAGGGCAGGCAGAGCCCCTACCAATGCTCCTTCAAGCCTGGACTCTGTGTTCCTGGCCCCAGGGCACCAGCATGGACTCCCTGGTGCCACTCTCTGTCACTTCCCCCTCCATCTGCCACAACTGCCCTTCTCATGCCACTTCCCCATCCCTACCTCATCCCCTGCGGAGTGCAGTGACAGCTGGGTGGGAGCACAGGGCCTGTGCTGGTGTGCTGGGGCCCAGAGCGGGGCGGCAGGAGCATGGGGCACGGGCTGGCAGGAACTCTATGGAGCTGGGCTGGGCTATGCCAGCAGGGAGAGGGGGAAGCCTGCTTGGGCCCTGTGCTCCTGCCGCCCCACTCTGGGCCCCTGCCAGCACTGGCCCCAGTGCACCGGCGTGGGCCCTGTGCTCCCGCCCACCTGTCACTGTGCTCTGCGCACCTGCTCATTGGCCCTTCCCCTTCGCCTGATGCAGCCATTCCTGCCTGCTGCTACCACCACACTCCCTTTCACCCCCTGCCTCTCCGGCACCATGTGGTTCCCAGCTGCAGTGCTGGGATTGCAGGAGCCGGCCTGTCCTGTCCCCAAGGACTGGGGCAATTGCCCGTGGTCCTCCCCTGCTTCCCCCCACTGATTATCTGAACTTCCCTCTCCAGCAGAAGGAGGCTGGAACAGCTCCGTGGTCCCAAGCCAGAAGCCTCTTCCAGTTATCTTTAGGCCTATCCAATAAAGTGGTAGAGGTTCATTATCTTAAAGTCAGTTTTAGTGCAAGGGTGTCTTCTGTTCTGCATTAGGTAGTTGTGGTCCTGTGCCAAGCACCATAGAATTGGCTTCTCCAGATGCTACGACAATATCATTTAACACTATATATAACCTACGCTCTTTTGAAGATTACTAGCATCTTAAACATCCAAGTCTTGTGGCAGTAGGTTCCATGTGCTGAGGAGACTTGTGTGTACACGATTTCTTTTTGTCAGTTTTAAGTACAATGTGTTGCTATTTCACTGGCCTTTCCCTTGTACATCTACTGTGACCAAAGGACAAGCAGTATTTGACTTAAACCATCTAACCCTCATTCCTCATTTACTTCTTCATCTTCTTTCAAGGACTGAGTCGTCAGCCTTTCTACTATCCTCATATGGGAAACCTGCTTTCTCGTGAAAAATTCCATGGCTTTTCTGACTGACTTTTAATACCTTTTTGATATGGGAATCTAGTGAATGCTTCACCCCTTCTCCTTGCTTCCATTCTCCTCAAATCCCACTGATTTACCCCACCCTTCTCCTCCAGGAGACTATACTCTTAGGCACTTAAACCCCATTTTATAAATGACAGATCTCCGTCCCTCCAGGGGACTTAATATTTTATGCAGTATTCCAGATCAGTGAGCATGCCACCAGTTTGAATAATGACATGAACAGACAGTATTTTCCTGTATCCAATCTTTATATAGTATACATTATTTACTCTCATAGCTGCATTGCCCAAAGTGATTACAGCCATTCTTTTAAATTAAGAACTTTTGTAAAGGGCTCCCCCTACCCCCTCAGTCCTTACTACTGTGAAGTTGTAGAGCAAACTGACGGGCTTGACCAAGGAAAAGGCAACATGGTCATGAGAAGAACAGCACTCCTGTGTGCCCTTTTGCGGAAGGGCAAACAGCAGAAGAGCAGGTTATAGTACTTCAGCTGATGCAGGAAGAGGACTGCTCTTATACCTACATCACAGCACAGATTTCATTGTCGTTGTGCAATCCCAGACACTATTTCAGTAGTGTTTGCACTACATTAAAGAACAAGCAAGCATGCAACGGAAGTTATGAGAGAAGTCAACAACTGATGAATTATTTAGAGGCTTTATAAAAGTAGAACCGTGAAAGAGGCAAAGAGCAGCAAATAACCCTGTCTGCCTTGTAAGTCAGAACAACCCTAGGCTGCCAACCTTTCCCAGGTTGTTTCCCCAGAACTAGCTTCCTTTCACACTGAGTATCTGATCCAGAGTAAAGCATAGGTGACAATGGTACCACTGACCAAACAGTGAAAGCCCTTATATACTACCAAGACTTTAAGCTGTGCCCAGCAGCAAGATTAAGAAATTGTCTTTGCAACCTTTGGAATCTAGGGGTTGTATATAAATCACACTCATCTAGATGACTTTGCAGTTCCACAATGGAAATTTAAAAGCTAATCTGTCCCTTATAAATAGGGCAGCAAAGCTAGTATCCTGCCTCCCCATCATTTGCACCTTCTACCAGGGCCAGGTGGGTGATGTGGCTGACCACCCAAGATGCCAAGGTCAGGGGGGTACCTCCCTGCCCTGGCCAATACTTAGCCCTCCCTATGCCTCCAGCTGCTGCTCAGGAAGAGCCTGATGTGGGCTGGTGGATGGGAAGGAACCAACTGCGAAGTTGGAAGCCTCTGCCCCAGCCAAAAGGGACATGATGAACCAGGCCAAGCCAGAGTGACCAGGGCACCACTTTCCCTAAGGCTGGCTCTGCCTTCTACCATCTCATTCTAGAGGGACATGTGCACCATTCTGATCCCTGCCTCTCGTGATGGCTCCTGTGTCTATTACAGATATTGGTACAGTTACCAATACTGAAGTCAAACACTTATGAGAGCAATATACTAAGGCTCCAATCAGCCCAATGAGGTAGGGAAGTGCTATTATCTTCCTTTAGGTGATGGGAAAGAGAATCACAACTGCACTAAAGCCCAAAGTTTCCAAAAGGTACTTAGACACTTAAGCAACCTCTTAAAGTCACATAGGAAGCCTGTGGAAAATCAGATAATTAAATGCAGGTCAAGTCCTGGCCTGATGGCAAACATGGAATAGCCTATTGTTCCCCTTCTGCTTTGCCACTCAAGAGGACAAAAGGTTTACTTAATGCCCTCATCTGGAAGACAGTGCCTATCATTCATTAATTTTACAAGATCCCAATTCCTCATTAACTAGTAAGTTAATAACTTTAGTCATATCAACAAAGGGAAGACTGCAAAAGCACAGTCTCTTCCCCCGCACTCTGATTTTGTGTGTTAGAGACCAGATATAGATTGCAGGGGAGGGGAAGGGAGGGGTGAGGAGATCATTCTTTAAGCTCCTATAGAGTCACTCGGCAACCATCACCATCATTGTGCTCTGAATACAATCTTCATGGAACACCATCATGACACCATGAACCCTAATCTGCTTTCCAAGCAAACTGCAATTATACTTATCAGTCTTTTCTTTTTAAATCTGCTTTGATAGGAAATGCACTGACAATTTTTCATGGCAGAAATTAAAATGGATTTTTCTTGAACAAGGCCGCCCGCCTGCACATCCCTTATCCTCCCTGCTCACATACATTCCTGTAATTTGCACTAAATCCAATTACACTTCCTCAACCCATGAAAAAAAAATCTGAAGCTGTTTTGAGGTTTGCAGGGAGCAGGAAGTGTCAAATGAAAAAGAGGTGGGGGGAGAGGTGGAATTGAACTTTTTGCCATCTGGCTCTGACATCTGACTTCTATCAATAGTGTGCAGTTCATGGGGGGTAAGGGGGAGTTATTTTTCCAGTGCTCCGACATGGCAAAGTGAACTGTCGGCCTGAACTCCCTGCTTGCTATACATTTGGGTGAAATGGGACTCAGTTGTGTTCACACACAGCCAGTCTTTAGGTGACTGGATATGCAGTTATTGACTATTGTCACACATCTTAGTTCTCTGTTAAAAGCATTTTAAGATCTCTTGCTCTGACTACTATAGCAGTGAACTTCAGAGCTACAGGTCTCCTGTATGTTATGCATGCTGGATTGAAGCAGGAGACAAAATAACCTTGGGCTAAATAGTCAGATGCAGACACAGAAGTCTAACAGAATTTCATGTCCAAAAACTGGGCAACTGCCCAATTTACACTGGGTCACCAAAGCTAATGTAGATTTTGTGGACTGAAGGAAGGGGGGTGGGGGGAAGAGGGAAGTGCAAGGTTAGTGGGACTTAACACTTAACTTCTGGGCCCAAGTGGCAAGATTTTCAGTTGTCCACAAACTGGTAGGGGCACTCATGGAGGACACAAACCTATTGACCTCTAGAAAGAGTAGGAGTGATACCTTTACTTAATTAAGTACTCCTGTATTTCTATATGCCCTAGTCTTCCAAGGTACTTAAGTCTTCAAAATAGTTTGGTTAGAGTGAATATGACTCCATATAACAGTCATCCTCAACCAGGGTGCCTATTGTGGTCTTTCCAAGTTCCTTGGACTAGAAGAATTGCTCTATTATTTTTCCATAATCCAAAAAAAAAGTGTGAAAGCTAAAAGCAGGTTTGAGAACCACTGCCATGTAGGAGTTAAAGATAGTAGAATCTAGTTCCAGGTTTTGGTAGCATAGTGGGAAGTTTTCTCCACTTCCTTAGAGGTATATTCTCTTGCCCTCTGATCATGTGCGTGGCTCTCCTCGGGACTCTCTCAAGCTTCGCCACATCTTTCTTAAATTGTGGAGCCCAGAATAGGATGCAGTACTCCAGCTGTGGCCTCACAAAGGCTAAGTACAGTGGGAAGATGACATTCTGAGATTCACTTGAGAAGCATCTATGGATGCAAGCCAGAGTTTTGTTTGCTTTACCAGCTGCGACATTGCATTGGTGGCTCATGTTCATCTTGTGGTCAATCATGACCCCCAAGTCCCTTTTGGCCGTGGTGCTAGCGAGTGTAGTGCTGCTGAGCCTATAAGTGTGTTGTGGGCTCCCCCCTCCCCCCCACCTGAGGTGGAGTATCTTGCATTTTTCCATATTGAATGACATCAGGTTCATATCCACCCACTTACTAAGCCCATCCAGGTCAGCCTAGATCACCAGCCTATCCTCTGGTGTGGAAGCTCTACCCCAAACTTTAGTGTCATCAGCAAACTTGGCCAGTCCGCTTCTGACACCAGTGTCCACATCGTTAATAAAGATGTTAAACAGAACAGGTCCAAGGATGGAGCCTTGGGGGGACACCACTGGTCATGGATCACCATGATGATTCACTTCCATCAACTACCACTCTCTGGGTCCGACTTCAGGGCGAACTCCCCAGCCATCGGACTGTGATGTAGCTGACATCACAGTTTGCCAATTTTTCCATGAGGAGATCCTTGGGACACCAGATCAAAGGCTTTTTTAAAGTCCAAATATATGATGTCAATCTCTTCTCCCTTGTCCAGGTGATATGTGACCTGGTCATAAATGGAGATGAGATTGGGCAGGCGAGATCTACCCACAACAAACCCGTGCTGGCTGTCCCGCAGGATGTTGCCATCAGCCAGCTTGTCTAGTATGGTCTCTTTGATAATTTTTTCCAGAATCTTTCCAAGGATTGAGGCCAAGCTGATTGGCCTGTAGTTCCCCAGATCTACTTTCCTCCCTTTCTTGAAGATAGGCATCACATTGGCCTTCTTCCAATCTTTGGATACTTCACCTGAGCACCACAAGTTCTCGAATATCTTTGCCAGTGGCTGTGGTATGATGCCTGCCAGCTCCTTAAGTACTCTGGGGTGCAATCTGTCAGGACCAGCTGACTTGAAGGTGTCCAGCCTCTTCAAGGTATACCTTTACAAGGTCTACACTGATGCTGGGTATAAATTCACCCTCACCCTGGCTGTCCCACATCATGCTAGGCAAGTAAAAAACCAGCACAAAGTATCCATTAAGCAGGCTGGCTTTTTCCTGAGTGTCAGTTGTCCCATTTGGTTTAGCAGGGGTCCAATGTTATTCTTGCTTTTCTTCCGACTCCCCACATATTTGAAAAAGGACTTTCTATTGTCCTTGATACGTGTAGCCAGATGGAGTTCGGTTGCAGCCTTGACTTTACTGGTTTGTTCCCTACAGGTCTGGACCTGTGCAGAGTACTCCACCTTAGTGGTGATTCCAGTCTTCCATCCTTTATAAGCCTCTCTTTTTAGACATAGGAGGTCCATGAGTTTCCTGATGAGTCAAGGGGGTTGCTGTGCCCTTCTGCTACCTTTCCTCTGAGATGGGATGGACTTGTGCTTTCAGGATCGCTCCCTTAAGGAGCAACCACTCATCTTGGACTCCCCTCCCTGTTATCAAAGTCAGCTTTCCTGAAGTCAAGGACTTCTGCATTGCTGACCGACTTGCCAGCTTTACCTCTCAGAAGCAAATAGTTGGAATAATGCCTACCTTAAAAGTAGAATTGAAGATGAAGGCAAAACTGAACTTGATGGGGGGCAGAGGAGGAAGGGGGATGTTTATTCTTTCCACAACTGTGCACAAGGATATTTCCCTTAATTCAAAAGGCACAACAAGCTTGGGTTTTAATCACTAACAATGTTTGCTATTTACTGTATATGGAAAAATCTATGCTACTAAGCCCTCCTGGTGAAGCCTGGATTCTCAGTTCAAGTAAGCCCTGTAAGGAGTTCAGAGCCTTAAAATTGCCATTACACAGTGCCACACACCTAGCTCTTGAATAGGAGCCCATAGACCAGATTCTCAGCTGATGGAGGCCAACTGATTTATATTGACTAAGAATCTGGCCCAATTCCTTCCTGCTTTGTTTTTTTGTAGGCAGTTTACAGTGGGAGGCAGAGCAGGATCCCATTTCTGCCTTGGTCATATGCTTCATGCATGACCTTGGAAGTAACTTTCAGTCCTGTCTCTTACAAGAGGGTAGGGATCCACTCCTACCTAGAGGTTGCTAGAAGGCTTACTTGGGTTTTGAACTTCTTGAATAGAAGCAACTCGAGGAATATAGACGATTAGCTATGTTTACTTAGTGCTTTTAAACCAGAAGGCAACTAGAACCCCTTGATAAGCTTTATCAAGGAAAAATGTCCTCCCCATTCTCCCACAAGCCACTAACAGCCTCCGCTTAAAACAGAGGATAAAAGAAATTTATAATAGAAGATCTTATCAGTGTGCAAAAAGATGTAATTCCAAGCTGGGAAATGCTCACAACCCACTCTGGCAGAACTCTGCCAAGTCCTTAAATAACTACAGGCACTGGTGGCCCCCAACTGCTATCAATAAGAGCAAAGAGCCACCCACAGCCCTCCCAAAGGAAACACAGCCAGTCACATCCCACAGTAATCAGTGTCACCTGGACAGCATAGGACAATGAAACACTAATGCCACTTTCTCCTTAATGTACAAGTAACTACTGGGCTGCTGCATTAATCTAGTCAGGGTCATGCCAGGTCATGGAACACAAGGAAATCAGCACAAGCCTTGCAGAGCTTAAATTGGGCTTCAAGCTTCACCATATCTAATCTCCAGTAAGAAATAGTTCTGCAGCCCACATGGAAGTATTTTTATAATGTTAAAAAACATCAATTTTTTAAATTCTAAAAATACAGGCACAAACTGAAGTAGATATTGCTACAATGTTGTTAGGGTCTACTTATGCTGCCTCATCTTGCAGAATGCTGTTTCCCATCTCTGCACACGTGTTCCAATAGCAGGAGATTGGGGAAGAACAGGTGCCCTGACCCCAGGATGCAGAGGTCATGTCCCTTGGGTCATGTGCCTAGTACCCTGGTAAGGAGCTTGTGAGCTACAGCAATGTGGAGCCCTTGCTTATTGCACTGACCCCTGGCAAGGCTAGGCAATGGTCAGGTGGCTTACAGGCAACAGACCTAGAACTGGGGGGAGCTCAGAGCTCTTTGGGCTTAGACCTCAGCAGTTCATCCCAACGCGGTTAGGCTTCATGCCCCATGCACTGGTAGACAGCTCTTGGTCACACCTCACTGGGTAGACAAGAATGGGTCAGATGAGAGGACCTGCAAAATGCCTGTCCAGGGAACAGAGTCCTTGTACCCACTCAGTTGTCATATTTAGCACACAGAGAAATTGACAACTGCTAGGCACCACTGGATCCGTTTTCAACATGTTGCTGCACACAGGGCAGACCAGGAGAGACTAGATCAAACCTTAGGATGAATATTAAGGAAAGTGGCCAGGAAGCAAATAAAGTTATGTATATATGCACTTTTGTTTGCTTCCTAATGAAACCCGAGCAGGAACAGAGGGCTGGAGACTTCCTGGAACCAGAGACTGGCTTTTAAGAACTCATGCACTTAAGACACCAGGTTCTGTGCTGTAGGAAGAAAACAGAAGGAAAATGCTGAAAGTCTGGACATGCAGTGGGATGGAGGATAGGCCCTGTGACATACAGTGCTACTGATGTTTTGCTTCACCTTCTGAATGAGGGAATGGGCCTCTGTGCAAAGATGGTTCCTGAAAACAGCACTTCTTAGAAGCATCTGAATGAAGGGAGCTCAAAAGGGGGAAGGGGAGGGTCATATCACTGCTAACAAAATGGGGAGTGTGGGAGTAAAACTCTACTAAGCCAAATCTGTCTTTCATACCCCATCTCTGCTGATGTCATGTTACCAGGGGACAGTTCCAGTGACTGGTGATGAGCATGGTACCACAGTGGCAACTTCTTCAGCATGACTCTTCCTCTCTGGGAGAATCTCTCTCAAAAGGCTGTTGGACTGCACTGAGGGGCCTCTTCCTAGCCCCCAAGCATCTCAAGCCAGACCTTCCCACTTGATCTCCTTATATAAATTCAAAGCTTTCTCTGTGGGAAGAGCTGCACTCCAAACTGGATGTCCCTGTTCCCCGTAAGTCAAGTATAGCAAAGGCTGGGAATGGAGAGATCAGATTCCTTTGCTGATAAGGATGAGCACGGTCTGATTCAAGACTTGTTCAGTTCTGTGTTTTCATGAATGGCTTTCCACACAGGGTCAGATGCATCACACTAAGAGCCGAAGTGTCCACATCTGCACCTGGATTTTGGTTTATTTCATGTGTTTACATCGGGCAAAATTCCATTAAGAAGAATGCACTTACTCCAGCATAACCAAAAGGAGGATCCAGCCTTTCAGTTCTGTCTTAGAAGAAAGTCTTTCTTTAGCTGAGACAGAGACAGATGGAAGGAAAAACAAATAAAAGTGCCTATGTCTTTTTGCTTGTTGATTCTCCATCGCTGCTTCAACTAAGGGGCCTTCTGAATGGGGGAAAGGAGAATTTAGGCTCTATACTTCCTTTAGTTGCCATCTTCAGTCCTATGTGGACTGAAGCTGTAGCACTGTCACATGGGGTTACAGTCAGGATTTGTTGAGGGGAAGGAAGGGAATCAGTAGAACAAGCTTCCACCTGAGAAAGAATGAGCAGAACCAACCTATACACAAACTGAACCCACCTGAATGCAGGACTGAACTCAAGTACTTTGCTTGAGCACACAATCACTGACCGATGGGGCTCAGGACTACTGTAATGGTGGGTTCCTACCCAGTTGGAACTGGGGCTCCAGCTGGACTTGTTCTGGCCATCCTGACCAGCTCCACGTTCAGGCTGGAAGGATGGCAGTGGAAATGGGGAAGTTCTGTGCCATTGCAAGGCCAGGTGTGTGCTTGCCTGTACTCATGTCACAGTCTGAGTTACGGGGGCAGCGTCTACTTCCCTAGGGTGCCATGCCCATGACAGCAGTTGTGCAAGCAGCAGCTCTCCTTTAACAAGGTTGTTTACAGAAGATTTGGCCTGTACTGGGGTTTGTGGCTCTGCAGGTAGTCTTATTCCCTGTGCTGCCCAGGCATGGAGCTTGTGTATTGCTTGAAGTACTTGCTTTTACAATAGATCCTTGAGTGCTGTGATTTATTTATGATTCACTGATTGCTCTACATCCTGCAGAGATGAACAGGACTGACATTCAAAGCAAAGAGAAAGCATATAGTACATTGATAAAACGCCCCACTCCAAACTGGCTATTCATGGCAGGCATTAGTGAGTTTATACCTTGGACACTGCTTCCAATTTCCATCAGTGGACTCTGCTGACAAGCCTGATCTATTATCAAAGACAAAGCAGGAAAGTGGATCCAAAGAAGAACCAGGCTGGAGACCTAGCCCCTCTCTTCTCAGCCTGGGAAGGTTTGGAGCCATGCACGAGTTCCACAGTTTTGGATCTTTGTTTATAGTTTCACAGATGTTAGGGTCAGAAGGGACCTATTAGATCATTGAGTCCAACTCCCTGCCCTGGGCAGGAATGAGTGCTGGGTTCAGATGATAGCAGCCAAGTGTCTGTCCAATTTCCTTTTAAACACCTCCAAGGAAGGGGACAGCACCACCTCCCTTGGAAGCTTATTTCATATTTTGGCAACCCTTACTGTAAAGAATTTTTTCCTGATATCCAATCTGAATTTGCTCTCTTCCAGTTTGTGGCCACTATTTCAAGTTACCCTGACAGGCGCCCTGATAAACATTGTATCCTTATTTCTTGCTGCGCCCCCACAATGAGTGTGGGGCCACAAGATCACCTCTCAGCCTCCTCTTGCTGAGGCTGAAGAGGTTCAGGTCTCCCAGCTGGTCCACGTAGGGTTTTTTCTGTAGGCCTTTAACCAGGCGAGTGGCCCTCCTCTGAACCCTCTCCAGGTCTCCTGAAGTGCAGCGCCCAAAACTGGACACAGTACTCCACCTGTGCAGCCTGACCAATGCCATGTAGAGGGAAAGTACCACCTCCCTAGACCTGTTTGTGATGCATCTACTTATGCAAGTTAGCTTTACTTATTAACTCCTCACACTGGTCACTGGTGACTCATGTTCAGGCTTACCAGTTCAGAGCTTTCTCTGGAGTTTGCCAAAGAAAACTAAACATATGCCAGTTTAATTATTTTCTCCCTGTGAAGCAGGTGCAGGTCCTGGAAGGGCAGATTAGCCCCTAGTGGAAACAGCTTGTTTTAGTGGATGGACTGTCAGCCACATAGGGTTGTAACTGACTTTTGAGCGATCTAAATCAATTTTGATCTGAGCCCTTATTAATATTCAGGTCATGACTCAACAGAAAGAAAAAGACAGAAGGGCACTGAGGGAACAGAGAGAAAGCAGTCCAGCACAAGAGATGATGCAGCAAAGGAGAGCAACAAACAGAGAAGTTCCTTTTGCTCTGTTTCTCTAGGGGATGCTTGCACTCAGCTCCTGTTGGCTGAACTTGCTGACATTGCCCAGGACAATCCCTGTCAATTAGAGCACCTCAAAGCAGTGATGGCTGTTTGTCTTCAGTGTGTCAGGTACAGCTACAGTGCATTCTAATTATAATGTACACCCAGAGCTGAGAGCCTCAGAGATGGAGATACAGAGATAAAAGTTGGATCCAGCTTAGAGGGGTGCTACAAAGGAGTCAGCTGTGATCCCCTAGTACTGGGGCTGCTTCTGTATTAGTCCAAGCAATGGGGCTGCTTTGCCAATAGCTGTACCGCCCACGGCCATCTTCCAGCTATGAACAGGCAGAGTGCAATGATAGTGATGCCAGCTCCCTTCCTGCATGGCTTCTGCTTTCCAGCACCATTGTGCTACTGAAATGATGTAATGGGGCAAGAGAGAAACAGGGAGAAAGACACATCTACCCAGAGCACAGAGAGATACCCACACAGACAGACATGCACACTAAAGAGCAGCAAGAATGCTCCCTGAGGGAACCTGCAGTTCCCATGTTTAAACACAAGGGTCTAAGCTACAAAAACGCCCTTAAACTGTGCGTTTTTGATTTGGAGAACGAACCCCCAAGAAGCACTGAGTAGCACATGGACAAGCAGCCCACAGTCCTTTCCATCTGACATGGTGCCTGCAAGGGCAGGGGACTGCACTCAGAGACCCAGGAGGGTCCTCCCTGTCCTCTGTCCCAATTTCACACCCTGGGGAGCCCAGTCAAAGAGCACAAGAGCAAAATAATGTAATGGGAACATAATTGGACAGGCAGCAGGGAGGGATAGAACCATTGCTTATCAGGGCCTGGGAGCCATCCTTGAGGGTGACTACAGCTGGTCAGATTGAAGCACCAGGTGTGCGGCCAGTCAGGAGACTGAGACCAGCACAACACAGGGAGATGCCTCAGTGGTCATGTGCAGCCTCGCAAAATGGACATTAGGGCTTTCTGACACCATTAGGGGCCTCTGATCCCTCTCAGAGGCTTTCACTACACACTGCTGTGTTGTCACAACCACAGTGCCTACTGTGGCCTAGTGGACAGGCTACTGAACATCCATAGATGCTTCTCAAGCAAATCCCAAGACATCATTCTCCCATTGTACTTGGCCTCGGTAAGGCCGCAGCTGGAGTACTGCTGGAGTACTACATACTGGAGTTTTTGGCTCCACAATTCAAAAAGGATCTGAAGAAGTTTGAGAGAGTGCAGAGGAGAGCCACGCGCATGATCAGAGGTCAGGAAAACAGACATTATGATGAGAGGCTGAGAGCCATGGGACTCTTCAGCCTGGAAAAACGCAGGCTTGGGTGATCTGGTGGCCACCTATAAGTTTATCTGGGGTGCTAACCAGGATCTGGGGGAACGTCTGTTCACCAGCGCGCCCCAGGGGATGACAAGGTCAAATGGTCACAAACTCCTCCAGAACCATTTCAGGCTGGTGGACATAAGGAAGAACTTCTTTATAGTCTGAGCCCCCAATATCTGGAATAGACTGCCTCCGGAGGTGGTTCAAACACCTACTTTGAACACCTTCAAGAGAAATTTGGATGTTTATCTTTCTGGGATCCTATGACCCCTGCTGATCCCCTGCCCTTGGGGCAGGGGGCTGGACTAGATGATCTTCCAAGGTCCCTTCCAGCCCTAATGTTCATGAACTGAGACTCGTGAGATTTAAGGTCTAGGTCTGACTCTCCCATGGTTTGGTGAGTAGCACTACATGAGTCACTTAATAAATTTCATAGATTTCATAGACATTAGGGGCTGGAAGGGATCTCATGAGATCATCGAGTCCAGCCCCCTGCCATAGGCAGCAAGTCTACTGAGGTCAAATGATCCCAGCAAGATAAGCATCCAAATGCCTTTTGAATGAGTCCAGAGTAGGTACTTGCAGCACCTCTGGCAAGAGTCTGTTCCAGACTCTGGACATTTGGACTGTAAAGAAGTTTTTCCTTATTTCCAGTCTAAATTGGCCAGAAGTTTGTGGCCATTAGACCTAGTTATCCTTTGGGGGGCCCTGGTGAACAACTGTTTTCCCAGATCCTGGTGCACCCCCCTTATATACTTATAGGCTGCCACCCAGTCTCCCCTGAGCCTTCTCCTCTCCAGGCTGAAGAGTCCTACTTCACCCCTCTCTGCCTGGGTTTCCATATCTGTACAAGGAAGACAATACTAGTGACTGCCTTTGCTTTGAGATCTCTGCTGCAAAGTGCTCAGTGCTACTGTTAGTAGTGGAAACCACCCATGGCTGTTTTCATTCCACTCTCTGTGACACACACACCCTGCAGAGGGAAACACAGTGTTGGTCAGGACCCACCAGCCATGCCTAGGTCCAGTTATTGTGCCCTTTCTATGGGTATCTGCCCTGCTCACTCACTGGGACCCTTTATACTGGTGGGAGCCATAAGCTTCCCTTGTCTACAACTTAGTTTTGTTTGCGGAGGACTCTGTGGAAGGTACACAATTTCTTGGTCCAGGCCATGCAGCAGCAAGGCTGACAGGGTACCAGACACATACATACATATCCAGGGGCACCAAGAAAGAAAGAGCTACAGATGCCTGCTAAAATCTCAAAAGCAAAGAGCTTGGTTTCACGGACATGAGGAGTGGGGGGAATTTTAGTTACTGTTGTTTGAAAGCAGTTATAATAAACAACATGGATATAAATATTCTGATGAAAGAGAATGTGACCTGCAGCATGGTGTTGCTAGTGTGGTTTCCCCAGTAGGTGGGAAAGGACCAGAGAGAGAAAAATATACTTGGGTCTCTTCCGCTGCACACAGATCCAGTACAGGCAACACCCACACACACACACAAATGAGAATGAATGGAACAAAGATTTTCTTCATACATGCACAATGCAGACATGCCTGTCTTTCTCCTTTACCCACACCCACATGCAATCCTCCTTCCTTATAAGCACAGATACACATATGAGCTACCTAATCATTTCCTGCTGTTATGCTGGTGAAAGACAAAGCTATTTCTGGAACATGAAATCTAGGTCAAAAAGAAGGAGAAAATCTGAAAGGAAATTAGCAATTTTCCCCTTGACAAGCCAGCTGGGGTCAGTGCTGGCTGCATCCATTAGTAATGGGGCTGCTTGGTGCCCCTCTCCCAAGCATTAGCCTTTCAAATCAGTGCTGAACCCAGCTTTCTGGCCAGCTTTTTTTCTTTTCATTCAGGCTGCTTCTCATTTTTTCCCTGCAGATGGGAGGGCCTGGAGGAAGCCATCATAAAGCCAGGCAGGTTTGAAGGCAAATCCCCAGCTGGTCTGGAGACAAAGAAAGAAAGCTGAGTTTGCATTATAAATCAATGTGCGGGAGTGGGAAGCATATTTGACCTAATTATGCAAATATTTTCTACACAGGAGAAGAGAAGATGAAGGTGCCTTTCCCTTGCAGGCTAAGGGACAGTGACCTTTGCGGAAGCCACTGATAGTCATTCTGTGGTCAAATGTGCCTCAGTTAGCAGCCTATCTTTGTGATCTTATTCAGCGTGACATAATAACAGCCATAAAAGATAGCACAAAGTAACCACGTGACATTGTGCCTTTGTGCTGTGACACAAGAAGCGTGCATTGATATTGGGACTGTCTGCAATGCCATTCTGCACCTGTGCACCCTCACAGCCCCATGACACAATGTTACAGTACTAACATAATTGCAAGGCGCAAAACACACAGGAAGCTCTATAAATGTCCAGGGAATGGAGCTGGAAACCTACATCTCAGATCCCTGACCAGGGTCATCACTCATGCAGGATGTGGGAGTGACCAAGAGGAACTGAGGCAGTTCTATAGATTTAAGGTCCTGTGGCCATGCCAGGCTGTGCAGAAAAGTAAGATGAAAAGCAGACAAAACACGAGAGGCTCAGTTACTCTATGATCTATGAAGCACTACTCTGGGGAATGTCAGTGCTGGACAGAAACATTCATCCTTCCCTGAATGTGAGGCTCTTTGCTGTTCTGCAGGGGTCTACTGGACAAGGAATTCCCAGTGCTTCTTCTAATGAAAGAAAACCAGGGCTGGGGGACAAGAGGGAGGCCTTTGTTAAAGCAAAGGATCCAGAATGGCTGTCACCAGGCTGATAATTATGTGAATAGGTTTCATTGGGGCTTTTTAGTCTCATGCTTTGTGAGACACAGAAGCCCTGTTTAAGGTTGATTAAAGGCAGCTCAGCATCTGTCTTCCTGTCTGTCAGATGTGAACTAATTGCTGTATAATGTGCAACAGACCTATGTGTTTGCAGAAGGAACTGGGACAGTGTGGCTGAGCTGATCAAAGGTGTGATGGCTGTCAAACCACAGGTATCCCAAGGTGTGTACACACACAGAGACATATACCATATGTATATGCCCCCCTCAAACAGACCTAAAGAACTTATAGCATGAAATAAAATGAGAGAGTGGGATGAGTATAATGGACTCAATTAGCTGGGGACAGTGTTCATTACGCTATTTAATGTTACACAGGGGATTCCCACCTCACTATATTTTTGATCTTCTCCTGTCAAAGGTCCAGGGGGCCAGGGTTTGAGCGCACATGTGCATCTTCATGACAACTGATTCAGCTCTTCTGAAATACACAACATTTAGCAGTGTTGTACACACAGAGACGAGGTCCTGGTTCTCCTCTCTCTGACATGGGTATAAAACAAACGATTCCACTGAATTTAGTAGATGGCATCAGAGAGGAGAATTAGCCCTGATTTATGGTACAGAGTTTTGCTGAGAGACCTCTGAGGGAGAGGAGACATCTACACCTACACCTTCTGCTGGCTGCCATGATTTCTGTAGCATGTGCCTTCCCATGATGCACTTCATACCCTGCCAGCACAGTGGATGAGTGGGGCTGCATGGAGCTACCCGAGCCATCCTGGTGTGCACATACTATGGCAGCTTCCCTGTGGCACCAGAATTTCTGTCAACAGGAACATCCCATGGCCTTAGGCCACAGATTCGCAGGCATTAATGCAAATGGACTATAGCTTACCTCTGACCAGCAGTGTGCCTAGAGGACAATTTTGTCTTGGCTCAGCTTGGAAACACTGTACCTGACTCTGAAACTGTACCCCTAATATATCTTACATATTTTGACCAATGCAGTCACACGAGGAGGTGACTGTCCAGGGTCCCAAGACCCTCTGAGACATGGTAGAAAAACAAACCCAGTTAAACCCTCAGCAGAGCACAACTCCACCTCCCTCTACCAACTCCAACCCCCTGGGAAGCGCAACTCTAACAGCAACTTAGGCAAACAGATGTGCCTTATAGGGCTCTCAGCAAACTGGCACAGTGAGAGTTCAAACTGGGGCCCCTCACTGTGGATGCATTATCACTGGGGCTGGGTAAAGGGAGCAGCTGGGAGAGGAGAAGGGCATGGGAAGGGATACATGGTCAGCAAGATGAGGATGAGGAGTCTGAACCAACCGGGGAGCCCCAAAACCTATTTGTTCCTCCCTCCATCCTGGCTATTGTTTCATCCAGGGTCCTGCCTCCCCTTGATGGATGTTGTCTGTAATCTCTCTGGAACATGGCCCGTGTCATTATTCAATATGGGAAGTGCCATGCCTGCCCATGAACCTATATACAATGAAGGTAATGAAAAGCGAGGGAGAGGCCAACATGTGGAAGGCTGTGTCTCTTTCTTCGTGGGTGGGTATGCATATTTCTGTGGGTGAGAGCATGTGCCAGCAGTTTTGCCCACAGCAGATGTTACCAGACCACTCCGAAATTCCTTACTAGGAGACAAAGCCAGCTTCCTGAGCTAAAGGGTGGCAATGCTAACACAGGCTTCAGGCACGTGTTAATGACAGAGTCTGGTGTAATGGGTCATTCTTTCGGTTACTGCAAGGTGCTGGGGCTGCTACATTTGCTTGGTTCTGCAGAGTCCCACACTGCTGCAGGTTCTTGGCACTACTGCAGTCTTCTGAGGTTACTGCCTGCTGCAGGACCCTGGCTGACACTACAGCAGAGCTCTGGGATTATCAGGTCTTACCTGGAGCTGCCAGTCTTGGATGACAACCCAGGCTCCCGGCCCTGCTGTACACAATCAGCTTCTTTCAGACTGTGGCAATGTCATCTCCTAACCTGCATTCTCCTAATTGTTCCCTGCATGCCAATACTATGAGCAGTACTCAATACTGTGAGTGCCCTTTCCATTGGCTGCCAGGCTGAGCAGTGGACATTGCTGTTTTCCATGGCCAAAGGAATTAAGCCAAACCTATAAGCTAAGAAACCACAAGATCCAGATTTTCAGTCTGTAGACAAAGCTACTGCCTCTGCAGCAGCAGACATCATGACACGCTTTGAACTTCTGATGCCATGGATAACGACAACAGCAAGTGTGCTAATTGTCACCAAGTGGGAAAGGGATCATTCGGATCCAAACTGACTGTCCTCTCTGGTTACCAAGGAACAGCTGAGAGGCACAACTGAGATGCCATCCTGGGAAGGAATTTAAAGAGACACACACACTGAAGGGTGTTTCTCAGAAAGGTACCAAACTGACTTACCCCTTGCCCCTTTTGTAAACTAAGGGAGTTTATACACATGCTCTGGGAGTGGGGGTGGGAGGGGAGCACTTTAATTAGAGCAGCTCCGACAGCCACTCTAATTAAAGCGCCTGGAGTGTCTCAGGTAACAGCGTCCCCATGCTTAAATATGGCAGTGGGGGCACTTTAACTAAAGCTAGTTTGACGTGCTTTAGTTAAAGCATCCCCACCACCATTTTTAATTTTGGATACACTGATACACGAGGCGCTGGAGTCTGCTGGAACATGGTAATTACCATGCTCCGGCAGATTCAATGAATCAAGCCTGTTCCAACACGCTGTAAATACAGTGCATTGGAGCAGACCTGCTGCTCATGTGTAGGCACCTAAAACTTTTGGGGAACTAATTTAATCACAGCAACACCTATAAAAGCAGAATTATTTCCTAAGTCTCAATGGGCAGAATTCTGTCTCACCTGGTCAACAATCAAAGTGCAGCATGCCACCAACTGAGTTCCCCAGCTCAGGGTTTGGCCAACAATAGGCAGTCTCCCCCTGAGACCCTGCTTTGTCTGTAATAGCTGGGAAAATGGACCCTTCCATCCTGCCAGACCCCTAAGGGAGGGGTGTAGGGAGTGTTGAAAGGACAATGAGCCATATGTTACACTCAGGATCAGCACTTTGCCTGCCAAGATGGACAGATCCAGCCCTGCTTTGCTTATACAGTGATGGATGCACATACACATATGGTTATGGCCTGTCTCTGTGGCCCTGCCCCCTTGAGATGTGCTCTTGTCATAAGCATGAGTATCAGAATCCATTTATATGCAGCTGAGAGATCAACCTAGCAACTGGACTGTCATCCAGTGTCCCTCCCTCATCAGAGCTGCATGGACCCCCCCCAGCATAGCACAGAGGCCCTGACAGGCCTGCTGCCTTTTGGATGAAACATAAAATGGAGGCTGTGATCACTTCCATGCAGAGTTTGCAAGTATTTCCAAGGCCCCTGGCATCACACTCTCTCAACAGCACTTATCATTAATGAGCATGTGACACTTTTTCCAAGAATACTGGTACTAGTGTCATGTCCAAATTCTGGTATCAGGTCCAGGTCTCCTGGGTTCTATGCCAAGATGTATTCTCCTGACTCCACTTTTTGCCTTGGCACGTGTTAACTATATGTCTGTGCTACAAGACCATTGTGAGACTTCTCAGATTGGTATCTCCAAAGCACTTTGTGGTCCTCACTAGAAGGCCCCAAGGAAGGTCTGTGTATTCTGAGGTGATTCTATAACGCTTGGCAGAAGCGTGGAGAGTGTCTCGTATAAGTAAAATCCCTGCTCTGTGCCATAAAACCTCCTGAGGTCGCCTGCTAATATGCTCTGGGGGAAGTGCCTTCATGAGCCTAGTCTGATCTTATGCCTCAGTAGGAAGAACTCATCCAATTTAGGCCACTGCTAGTTAAGTTCATGTTATGTAGCTGGGTTTTGAAAACCTCCAAGGATGGAGGTTCCACCACCTCGCTAGGTAAGCTGTTCCAGTGTTTTACTAAACTCCCATTCTGATTACAACGACATACAGAGCCCTTCAGCTTGTGCCTTATGTTATTGTATTTTAGGTGCAGTATTCTTTGCTTCCTATCCTAAATTAACCTAAAGTATTGCTATGTAGCATTAACAGCTGTCATTGCCCTTTTAGAGGTAGCTACATTTCAGCAATCGGTAAAATGATTTTGACCAAGCCCTTTTGAGAACTGTAAGGCACTATAGTTATCAGAGCCCTCCTGTGGGCTGGGTGACCACAGAACCACTATTAAAATATCCCCTTGTCATACCTAAGAATCGCCTCTAACAAATCATATCCCAGATTAGAACCATCAGCTGTTCATTGCATTTTAGGCCCCTTGCATACTCTGGGGTAAGGGAGCTACTTTAGATTTACTCCTATGGGTGAAGAGAACTGGGGACTTTGCTTTTTGAAACACACTTATTCCTAATTGCAGGAGACAGGCCTGTCTGGAACTAATAACATCAATATCCAAAACCAAGAGAGGCCCACAAAGAAAACTGGATCTGAATTTTACCATATTGTTTACCAAGTGCTGGTGCTATGTCAAATTTGCAAGGAACTGGAATTTTGGGGATAACGTTTGGTTCACTGTTCCCTTGAGGCCAGAGCAAGATCTGTCTGTTCTTTCGCCAAGTTAAGAAACATTTAGGTCTGGGGTTTTGGCCCAGCTCATCTTTAACAAATAACATAAACATACTACTAACTCTACAGCAGTTGTAGAGGGATTTCAAATTCCATGGCACATCACAGATATGAAGGAATTGGAACCCATACAACACAGGTTAAATATCAAGGTGTCTGGTGGTTGAGCTGACTTTGAAAGAGACCTAACCTCTAAACTGGCATCAGCTCCCATAATCTTCCAGCCACTCTTCTTGCCTCCTCATCCTAATAATTTCAGAGATATGGCAAATATTTACAACAAACTAGGAAGTTCTTGAACATTGGGGTGTGCTGCAAACCCTACAAGTCTGGCCATCTTCCAAGTCCTGGTACAGCAATGTGGACTCATCCAAGTCTCTGGGAATTTGTGGCTTTGCTCTGAGATTCAAGGGTTTGCTTGAACCTAAAATTCAGTAAGACTTAGACAGTTCAAAGTCATGTGGTTCAAAACCTGTCTTAAATTGTTACTGGACAACAGGTCTCTGATGTTCTATGTGAAATCAGTTCAAAGATTCTCAGTATAGTTACCAGTGGAGAAGCATCTAGGCCACAAAAGCCAGTTAGTGCCAATGGGTACTTTCAGCCAGGGACTGATTTGATCATGAAGAGGACTAACTTCCTTTCCATCACGAGAAATGGCCTTTTTGAATCATAGCTGGGGATGGTGGGCAGAACAACACAGGAGAAACTTGCACTGAGTTGGTGGGTGAATATACAATGTGGTCTTCAGGGTTTCCAGTCTCTCCCCTTTCACTGGCACCACATTCACTGTGCACATTTGTACAAAAGAACATTCAGTCTGCTCTAGCCCTCAGTTGTCTCAGGCAGAGGATGCCTCACAGAGGTTACCATGCTAATAAACCTGACATCAGTGTTTCTTTATCACCCAGGAAATGGGCCCATACCTTTAGAACTCTCCTATCTACGGTATCCACATGCTTTGGTGTCTTGCTGGAAGAGTCAGATCATTGGACCTGAGACCAGCCAAGATGGGAGCCCCTTGGGAATCCACAGTAGAATCACTGACTCACTATTAGCTCTCATGAGAAATCCTCTGAGCAAGGCCAAGCTCTGTCTAGTGCAGTTTGTGTGGGTTACAGATCAGAAGCATGAAAGAGAGGAGGGGTGAATTGAGGAGAGGGGAGGATTTTACTATCATCTGATCAGTATACTCCAGCTTAGTTCACATAGCAAAACATATTACAGAGCAGACACCAAGGGCCTGAAAAAACATTGACATATAGGCAGGTGGGCCCTCCTCATCTGTGATGCAGATGTGTTAATAGTTTTACAGGGATCCCAGTAGGGTGAAACAGGATCACATTTGGAGGCTCAGATAGCAAACAGGAGATGCAACAGGATCTGCTCCCAGCCCTTTTTGGGAATCCACAACATAGCTTCAGCACTCACATATTTCACTAGGACCCTGTCTGGAATGAATCTGGGCCTTGGAGACATACAGCCTGACAGGCTGTTGTTCTGTCAAACACTTGGTCTGGCTGCAAGGTCACCAGACAGGTGGAAGGATGAGGTGGTCTGAGGTACTGAACTGCATTACCAAGCCACAAAGTTCAGACCTGGATAAAGACTTTCCCCAAGTTCCTTGTGGATTTAGATGTGGAGTTTAGGATTTGCTAGAGCACAGAGAAATCTCCAGCCACCTCTTCATTTCTCTCTCTCTTTATTGAAGTAAAAAGCTATACCACCCAAGGCTCATCCATGAAGCTTTCCTGATTATCACTAATGCTTGGAACCAGGTGAAACCCATTCCAACTTCATCTCTTGTATCAGCAGACTCTACATCCAGCTGTCCAAGGCTGGCAGGCTCCTGGAGGTACCTGGCTTAGCCCACGTGCTGCTGGATCAGCTACTGCATCTGATGGAACAGCTGTTGCCCACAGCCCTAGTTCAATCTTCAACTGGCCTAATGAACATGGCGCAAACTCAGCAAGTTTCGCTAACAGGGGAGAGGCTATGCTATGTGGGCAAGGCCCTAAGTGTCTGAACACCTGCTGTAGAAGACAGCTCAGCCACATCAAATAAGGCCATCACCTGGGCTGTGCCCAGGATAGCAGCAGCATTAAGATAATTGATTCCAGAACCAGAAGGATTTCAGTGCTGCCTTATGTAGATACTTTTGTGGGCACTGTTCCTCTAATGCTGTTATGGGGACAGCATTTGACCAGAATATTAGCACCCAGAGCCCATAGGCTTTCAGAATCTGATGCTGCTATCCCATCTCCCTGTGCCAAGAGAATCACATTTTCCACTCCTCCCCACCACCCCAGTGCCCCCCCTCTCCCACATGTATGCCCCACAGAACTCACTGCTGTTGTTGGGAAGTGTCCTGCTGCCACTGATGCTGCTGGCTGGAGGTGGTGAGATGGAGCGCACAGAGGCTGTGTCTTCTTCCTGGGAGCAGCCTGCCTGGATGGCACGGAGGTAGCTATGGCTCCGGGAGCGGAAGTAGCTGGGCAGTGGCAGGTCCAGCACCTCCACAGCAGCGGACTCAGCTTCACTGTAGTTTGAGTCACACACTGCCTCATACTGGTCACTCAGCTCTGCCTCCCTTGTCTGCAGGGAAGAGAGAAGACCCAGAAATTACCCTTCTCTTCAGGGCCTGTTTTCTCCTCTCTGCTGTGTGCATGGCTTTTTCATGGCAGTGTTCATCAGGCTGCTGAGTTTATAAATAGGTTTTCTTTATCTGTAAGCAAGCACTTCAAGGTGTAGTGGTCAGAGCTGGCAGGGGCCAGGTCTCCTGGGTTTTATGCCAAGACGTCTTCTCCTGATTCCATTTTTTGCTTTGGAACTTGTCAACTATATCTCTGTTCTATAAGGCCATTGTGAGACTTCTTACATTGGTATCTCCAAAGCACTTTGTGACCCTCACTAGAAGGCACCAGGGAAGGTCTGTGTGTTCTGAGGTGATTCTACAATGCCCTGGCAGAAGTGTGGAGTGTGTCTCTTATAAGTAAAATCCCTGCTCTGTGCTGTAAACCCTCCTGAGGTCCCCTGCCAATGTGCTCTGGGCTAAGTGTCTTCATGAACCTAGTCTGATCTTATGTCCCAGTAGGAAGAACTCATCCAGTTCAGGCCACTGCTAGTTAAATCCATGCTGGTCATGTAGACTGTGGGGACCAGGCAGTGTGACACCTCAGAAGGCTGCTGCATCCTCTATCTCTCATACCACCCATCCAACCCTAGGCTTTCCTAGAGGCAGATGATCCTGTTAGCTGTTGATCTAGGAGAGGTTCATATTAGAAGAGCTGACCTAAAATTAATACACACACCAAATATATGAATAAATTATCAGTAAACAATGTCTGCTAAGCCAACTGCCCCAGTAATACATCTCTTATGAAATCTGACTTCCTGTAATTGACCTGTGCTTCCAGCTGTCTGTCTTCTCTCACCCTTTCCCACCTGATACCTGTCTTGTAGGGCAGGAGTTATTCAAAATGACCAACAACCTTCCCTGATCAACAAGGGTCTGAGTCGGTCATTGCTGAAGCTTCACTGATTTCAGTGGCAGCTGGATATGACAGGTTCATTAATTCTTCCCAGAGACTGGCACTTGCTAACCAAACACCCAAGAAAGGCTGGTCCCACTAAAGCCACCGTAGGAGTCTCTGCAGAAAGTTGTTTGTGTCTTGACCTTTCCCTCCCACTCCTCCCAGCATGTACTGCTCCAACAGGACATGCTCCTGAGGCAGTTTTTCACAATGTGCTACATCCTGAAACACACGGCCCTGACTGTTCGAGGGGGAGACATCCATAGAGGGCAACAGGACAAATATCTATAGGGTCCAATAGGAAATGTCAGATGGACGGTACCTGCTCTCCGTGTGTAAATATCTGAGGGATAAATGAGGGCTGTCCAAATATCTGGAAGAAAGAGTTGGAGAAGGTTAAACAAGAGAAGTGGGGACCTGTTACACACAGGCATTTCACAGGGACCGCAGACAACGGGGAACAGACAGACGTTTCCCCTATAACTGCTGCTGCCTCCCACTCCTCTTGTACTTTTTTAGAGATCCTTTGAAGCGTAAGAGGCGGACCTCTGTTCCTCTTGCAGGCTATTAAGATGGTTGTAAAAATACAACAAGACAAACCACCATGGGATCCTTCCAGGCCACAGAAAAGCCACTGGACACATTTAGTGTAGCGTGGTGACAAATGCAAAGGCCTGAAGCCCAAGAGCCCAAAGACAAGCATGGATTCAAATGAATGGGAGAGAATCCCAAGACATCCTACAGTGGCTATTCAGGCTATTCTGGAACTCTTGGGGCAATGGAGTATGGACACAACAACTCCCTCTTCTAACTGCAACACACGAATGAAGCCTCAAGCCAGGACATGGCTTGCTTCTACCATCTGAAGGCTCTGCAGGATCCAAAACAGAAATATGGTAAGTAGAAATGCCATGTCCATGAGGACTGCATCAACACTGAGACTTCTCAGTCACTTCCCACCCGTGGTGCTACCATCAGCACAGCTCCTTCATGGGAGCAATGAGGGGAGCACTCATGGTGATGCAAAAGGAAGCATTATCTGAATGTCGTGTGACTCTGCTCAGAGTGAGTTGAGACAGCACAGTGGCAAACCCCTTAGAATTTGGTCTTTTCTGCTCCATCACTGGAACAGTGCAAGGGGAGGTGATACCACATAGTGGTAATACTCCCCTGACTCAAAAGCAGAACCAGGATATAAACAACTTGCCACAAAACTAAACAGAATTTGCTTCATGTTAAAAAGATACTCTGAAGTCTGCTGGAGTGAATGCTACAAAGACACAGCAAGCTGGATCCTTCTATTCTGTTCTACCATTCCCAACACTTGAGTTTGCAGAGAACATTTACATCACCAGGTCTACACTGCTGGAGGTTGGCACAAGACGCAACACTGGAAGGATCTGGATCTAAGATCTGCCTGAAGATCAGAGGGTTTACAGGTAGGGTTCAGTCTGCCCATCACACATAGGGCTTCCCTGTAAAACCTGAATGTTCCAAATTTGAGAATTACATCTAGCTCCTAACTTGGCAGCTGATACCCTTTGCAACAGAGGGCTGAAAGAGACACCAAACTGAAGAATGCCAGGCTTCAGGGGCATTTGGGCGTAAAGACAAGTCTTCATAAAACTTGTCGTCTTGGACCAGGAGCCAGCCTTGTAAATCAATGTGACACGATCGACACTGACATGGAAAGGCATTATTGTCTACTTCACTGGATGGACTATGAATGATGCTTTGGGGAACTCCTGGAAATGGCAAAGGTGAGGGAGAAAATTTGAGCCTCGCTTTTGGATGACATAGAAGGAGATGGTACAAACAGCCTCACAACCTGGTACTGAATCAGATGAGGAAGGAGACACAAGAAGGATATGTAAGGGCAAGACTTGAATGAATGGCAGTGCAGTTGCTTGGGGCGCATGTCAATGCTCTACAGAACACCTTTGCTGCTGCACAATACCATGGCTTGGAGGGATGAAGCCAGCCCTTGTTTAAGCAGCTCCAGCAATGCAGAGTTACTCTAAGACTGAATTTGATGAACCAGATGCTGAGTATGTTCCCCATAGTTACATTAGTGTTCTTTAAGTTACCAAAATGGAAGTGAGTGCTGCATGCTGGGAGCCCACAGTCCACCTCAGCTATTACAAGGGGGGTTGCACAGACTTAGCATCTGAATCCCAGTGAAGTTCATAGGGGGACTCTTGTAACAGTCTGACACTTCAGGCAGTAACTTTGGTTAAGACGAAAGAGTAGTACATTAGGTTGCTTTCTCTAGAGATCTGGATCCAGGCACAAACTAGTGTACATATGAAATGGATGTGATGGTACTACTTGTCTGCATAGTTAAACACCCAACACATTGTTGGAATACTGACAGAACAAGAATTTTTATTAGCAATATATAATCCCCAAGGGATAATACTGTGTATCCGTGTATGGAAGATCTCAAAATGCTCTACAAAACTAAGCAATCTATCCCATTTCACAGATGGAGAACTGAGGCACAGGAAAGAAGAGGGTAGAGGTGGACATGAACTGAAAGCCAAACCCCCAAAAACTTTGCTTGTGGATTGGAACTGTAGCATGTGGGTCTATTTTGCTCTCTGTTGCCCATCTGGTGGGTGAGAACAATACTTTGGTTGCTGGGTGTCTAGCCTACCTCTAACCCTAACACTGTGCTGCTCTTGTCCAGCACATGCTTTGGCAATAATGGCAGTCTGTGAGCAGGAGAGGCTTAGGAACAGAATGAGGTATGTGTGTACATGTGTGCTTATGTGCAAACAGAGAGACTTGATCTGCTATTACAATAGACAGAGGTCTATTGTGACGGCATAAAACAGCTAGGAAACTGTTAAGGCAGTGGGCTAACTAGTGGAAAAAATTTGGGAACTGGTGCTAGGCTTGCAACCTCCCTTCTGGTCATGAGCCCCACTGCAACTGAATGGTGTGATCCTGCCTATAGGTGCCAAAACCCCTAGTCTGAAAAGCAGTGGGTCAAGGGATATCTGCTTGTCACATGCCTCAAAACGGAGATGTGGGGGAAATGTGTTTCCTTCTTCTGGGCACTGAGATATATCAGTTTTGCCTTCAAAAGGGCCTGACCTGGACTGAGGTCAGGCTCCTTCCAGAGGTTCACCCTTTCTACTGCTTATTTCCAGATGTTCATTCCTGGACTCTATGCAAAGTTGTTCCTGGTCCACCTGGGCAGAGGGGGTGGGAGAATAATCCCCTCTCCCAGGAGCTGCCTGCTGCAAGGGCCAGCTTTGATTGTGGAGCCCAGGTGGGGACAATGTTCCCCTGCCCCTGGCAGCAGGCAGCTCTGATAATAGAGCTGGGGCTGGGACATTGCTCCCTGCCCTTGGCAGCAGGTAGCTCCCAGGCCCAGTTCCAATCTTGGAGCCAGAGCCAGGACTTGCTTGCTGCTAGGGGAAGGAGCAATGTCCCAGCCCCAACTCACTGGGGCCAAGAGCTGCCTACTGGGGGGGAGGGGAAAGGAGGGGACAGGGGCAGAGAACATCATCCCAGCCCAGCTCCCTGATCAGAGTGGGGGTTGGGAAGGAAGCAGCTGCCTGAGGCAGGCGTAGGGGGTGGGAGGCAATGTGCTTAGAGTTGGAATAGCTCCCCCACCCCCAGGCCTGACACTGGTGCCCCCTGTCAGCCCCTGGCTGGCACCTGGAGGAATCTAGAGCTCTCCCTGGCTGCCATATAGTAACAGAGCAGGGCTGGAATAGTCCTGCCCTGAATTCCTCCAGTAGGAAGCAAATTTGCTCCTGACCCGCACATGTGTAGATGTGCACTGTAAAGTATTTTTCTGTGCAGTAAGCTTTCTGAGCATTAATTGCATGTGATGATGTGCCCACAGGGTTATTCAGGAACAGCTACTGTACTTTAAATTAGCATGTTAACTTCCATTAACTTTCAGATACATAGGAGCACTTTAAAGTGACACACAATATCCACATGTGGAGATGAACTAGGTTAACTTTTCCCTAAAAGCTTTATCTTGTAAGGTCTTGACTGCATGAGGAAATTAGTGTGAAGGAAGTGAGGGCGTGAATAAGTACCAATTCAAAAGCTAGCTACTCTGCACTAAATTCCTCATATGGGCACTCTACTTTGAATATGAAATAAACTGCTTTGCACTGAATGTGGATTATTTAGTAGGACAAAAGTTCACACTCTACTTTCTGCAGACTAACTTCCCCATGTAAATATGCTTTTAGCCAGATTGGTGTAACATTGCTTCTAGATAACCCAAAGATGGTGGGGCAGAAACGTAGATGTCAAAGACCAGACCAGCAGGAAGTTTGCACTTTATTATTCATGTCCACCTGCAGGGCTGCCTTAGGGCCTTAGACTGAGATGCCAGTACGTATTCAAAGTCTGAATTCAGTGGCATTTGCAGGGCTTTGTGGAGGCCCAGGACTGGGATAGGAGGTCCACCTGACAGGATGAAAGTACAATAGTTGAGCTATTTGGGGGACCCATGGTTGGACTAACAGGGGCTTTACATACCTGATTTCAAGTGCACTGATAAAATTGGGAGAGAGCAGCTTGCCTATCTGCTGAACAGCCAGTCTGATTCCACTTTTTACTGGGCAAAGGAAAAGCCTCTGCTTATTGCCTCCTTGCATCTACCAATTCCTATCCTCCTCTGCAAACACCTCACCTATATCTGAACAACCCAGGGGAGGGAGGCCCTGGCTGGAAGCTTCTCCTGACTTATCTCACCTGGTTGATGCAGCTGGACTCATTGATGTTGTCAGTGATCTGGTTGTATTCTTCCTCCCAGCTTGGGAACTTTGGAGGTAAGAGGATCTCAACAGAGTCCAGGCGATCCAGGCTCCTGCAGGAGAAAGAGAGAGGCACTGAGGTGATGCTCCATTTTAGCATAACAGAGGAAAGCAGTAGTTAGGGGCCTTGATGCTATTCACACACTGCTACACACATAGCAGTGTGAAAAATAGCTTATTTGCCCTCCCACTGCCCAGCCTAATCATCCAAGCCTTTCAGCCTCAGGAGGGGCAGGGAATCAGGCAGAAGCTGTTCTCTGGCACCTTCTGCTAGGCACATCTATACACTACAGCCTGGCTCTAAGAATTTAAGGCTCTGGCCAGATGTTTAGTTCCCTGAGGATAGGAATAGAAGGTAGCACCTTGCCTTGCTTTTGCCTGAGGATAAGGCTTGGAGCAGCTTTACTGAGTTCTGGTGGACAGGCTTGCATGTGGCACAGTGAGGCCTTCTGGAGCTGGGAAAGGAGAGGGGAGGTGGGAAGATGGATTTCTGTGGACCTCTCTGTCCATAATTAAAACAAATGCACGAATTAATAATGCAGGCTCTGAGTGCACCAGATCTCTCCCACTCTCTGTTTTACAACATTAACTGTATCAAACACCAAGGCAGTGTGGTCTGACAAAGAAGGAATAGGACTAAGACCAGGAAACCTGGGTTCATGCCAAACTCTGTTACAGACCCGCTGTTGGACCCAGGGCAAATCCCTTGCCTTCTCTGGGCCTCTTTTCCTCCTGTACGTGGGGAAAAAAAGGCAGTGTTTGTGGAAAATGGCTTTTTCAATGACTTGTTGAAAAACTGAGAACTCAATTTCCTAGGCTTTCCAACTTGAAGGATCTTCAGAATATAGAAATCTTGAAGAAGGATGTGGATAAAAATCCCTGGATTTGCTTACACCTTTGCCTTCTTGACCAGCTCTGCCTGCAAACTCTCCTAGCCAAGGCAATCCATCACGCTGTAGGTACAGCGCTCAATACCACAAGGCTGAAACCTCAGCAGAAGCTTTGCAAGTTGCAATACAAAGCATGGAATGGGGCCTAACAGGAATCTTTCCTGCACTCTTGTTAGCCAAGTCCAAGCACACTGGGTATAGACCCACAACACATTTATACGGATGTAATTTGCCTTAACAGGTGCACATGTGGAGTGGACACACAGCATACAGTTTGATGCTGTTGTAAATCATTCTATCCAGGGTAAATTTATTTTTCAGAAAGTCATGGTACGTGTGAGTTCCACTGGGCTACAGGTCATGTCTCCACAGCTAAGTCCATTTCACTTTGGAGTGGCTGCTTTTTTGAGCAAAGCATCTATTTCTGGCTCCTCACCACCTTGTGGTGAGGCACTGTAATAACACAGACAGTAGGTAGCTACCACTGGTCATCTGTCCACTCTGGACAGCGTTCAGAGGCTACTGACAGATGTTCAGTGAAAGGCATGATGGGATCTGATCTGTGATCCCAACCACTGTGCCTCCTGTCATGCCACATAGCCCTGAAGCCAGCTGACAATCAGCTGATTGTCAACAGCACCAGGACTGCACTGGGGCTTGAACACTGATGAGGTCCTGATGCTGCTGACTATCAGTTGGCAATGCAGTTCCTGCCAGCTGCTGATGAGTGAATGGCAATTGGCTCCAGGACTGCACCAGGCCTTGAGCCCTGCCACCGATCAGCTGATTGTCAGCTGCCAAGGACCACGCCAGGGACTATTTGAATGCTGGTACAGTCTACCCGACCACCTGTTCATTTTAAGCTGCGATGGAAACCAGCCATAAAACTATTACATAGTTTTGTTTAATAATTTTGTGTCTGGTTTTATGTTTTGTCATGTCATGTCATTAATTGCATAAATATGTGGCTAAATTACACTTCAAGGGGCTTTCTATCAATGCCCACACTGACACAAATTCTGAGTATAAATTCATCATGTCTGCATCACTTGTTTATCACTGCTTCTTTATTATAGTCTTTCAATTTTTGCCCTGGCTGGGAGCCAAGGCTCAAATCCAAGCCAGGTTGAATGAGAGCTTAGACACTGGTTAGTGTTTTCGTACATGAAACAGCATCCTTTTGCTTTGAGGGAACTGGGGAATGGGTGTTACTCACACACTGACCTGACTACATACTATTTCTGCAGCATCTGGATACACAGGGTTGCTGATGTGACTTTATGGGAAGCTGCACAATATTTGCTGCTTTTCTTAAAGCCCCAGAGGCTGAAATTGGAATCCCAGTTCATACATAATAAAGACATGGTTCTAGCCTTCATGGTTATAAAATAAAGCTTGAAAACATGGACCCGAAATACTCTAACACCAAAAAGCAATGAAGCAGAAGCCCAAAGGTGTTAATGTTAAAGTCTCCTGATATTTTGGGTCTGCCTCAGAAGTTGGCAATGCTTGAACTTGGCTGTACTGGATGCTCCTGGACTAATCGCCAAGCATTCACTCTTCCTGGGGTGAATTCCTAATGCTTCACCCTTCTACTCTTCCTGGTAGAAGACCTGAAGCAAGGATGGAGCTGTCATGAAATAAGCCAGAGAAAATCTCAGTCTTAAGTGTGGGAATATTTGGGAGCAAGGGGGAAGAAGCTTTTGAGCAGCTGGCAGGTGGGGTGAATTATTTATACGGGAGACTGGAAAACCACCTGAGAAGCAGTAGAAGCAGCAGCCCCTCTGTCCCTGCCACAGCTGTTCTAGGCCATGTTACAAATATGCCCAGCAGATCACAAACAGACCATGACACAAACCAGCATACTAGGCTGCATGACAGACATGCTAGGTGACATTACAGGCATGGTAGGCTGCGTCATAGATGTGCAAGATGGCACCAGGCATGTGCTGAACCATATTACAGACATGCTAGACTGCCCCACAGGTCATGACAGATGTGTTAGGTGTGTCACAGACATGGTATGCCATATCACAGACACAGAAGGCTCCACTAAAGATGCACTAGGCTGTATCAGAAGTGTCAGGCATATTACATGCATTTATAATATGTTGTAGAAATGTGAGGCTGTGTCAGTGATATACTAGACTAGGGGTGGGCAATTATTTGAGCTCGCAGGCCACTTAGGGAGTTTTGCAGAGCTGTTGCAGACCAGGTTGACACCTGTTCCTTCCCTGCCCCCACCCCCGGCCCACAACAGGTCACTAAAACTCCCTAAGTGGCTCTGTCCTGGGGCCCAGCCCTGCCCTGCCACTGCTTGGTGATCCCAGAGTCTCCATGGAGGCTCACGACCTGTGCAGGAAGGCCACACTTGGCTGGGTGGATGGGATGGGACTATGGGAGGACAGGGAGTGGAATCCAGGAGTGGGATGGGAGGGTGGGCGGCTGGGTGAGAGGGGCTGGGATTGGGATCGTGGGGTGGTAAGAGTGTGGGGCTGGGGCCTGGAGCAGAGCTGTGATCCACTTTCTGCATGGCCCTGCCCACAGAACCTGCACTTGTTGCAGGGGCGTGCAGGCAGCGGATTGTAGTTCTGCCCTGGACCTTGGCCCAGTATTAACACTGCCCCATGAACCCAAGCCCAGCCCTGGCCCTGGCCCCGGCCGCAACCCCAACCCTGGCCACCCATCCTGCTTCTGGATGTTGCTCCCCGCCCACCCATGGTCCCACCCCATCCACTCAGCCACCCACTCTGTCTGGTGCCCCCAGCAGTGGGTGTGGGGCAGATGGGCCAGGGTGCCCAGGCAGCAGGGCTGGGTCTGGTGGCAGTGGTGGAAACTGGCAGTGGGAGCTGGAAGGAACTGCTGCTGTGGGGGCTACTGGGAACTGAGTCTGGCTGCTGTGCCACCTCAGCCCCTCTGTGCACCTGGGGGGCAGCAGAACTGGCTGCATGGGCCACGGCCCCAGCTGGCCTCTGCGCCAGATAAAATCCCTTGGTGGGCTGGATCTGGCCCGTGAGCCACATTTCCCCACCTCTGACCTACACCATATTATACACATATTTGGACTTCTCACATATGTGCCTGTCTAGTTAATTTGCTATTAAACATCACTTTCAAATCAGTTCTGATTTCTAGTAGCCATTCATACTGGATGGATAATTGTCCCCTATTCCAGTTACTATTTTAGAAACAGCACTGAAATATTCACTTGATTTAACCTCAAGAGCTCTTGGGTTGATACAAGAAACACAGGGCAAAATCTTCCGAGACGTTCATCACAATCACTTGGAATGGCCACTGAGTGGCAGCAGTGCTCCACAGACTTGCACGGCAGGTGCTGAAGAGCAGATGTAGCACTGAGTAGCCCTCTGAGACTGTGGGCAGGCACAGGTCTAAGCCCTTCTTTCTCCACAGGCATCCTGCTAACTAGGGCTGTGGGACTCCAACAGACTCAGGTTTAAAACAAAGGCATGAGTTCATGTCTGGAGGGCTAGGCCTGGACAGTGTCAGTTATGTCTGAGTCCCCAAAGTCAGTTTGTGCCCAGATCTTTCCATGTCTCTTACATACCTTTCAATGAGGACTTTCAATGAGCGAGTGGGCCACAGGCCAGAGAAAAAGAGAGAGGGCCAAGAGAGAAAGGAGGGCCTGTGACTTTATTCATTGAATTGCAGCACTGAGAGATGGAAAGAGCCTTCTCCCAGCACCAGCACAGAATGGATCCCTATCACTTTGACAGAAGAAGGCCCATGGGTGGGGTTCCCAATCCTCCCCTCATGAGCCAGTGGCACAGCTGGTCAGAAGTCACCACCCCATGACAAATACCACTCTCTTGCTGTTGCTTGCCCACACTGACCACAGCCCTTTTGATCTTTTCTCTTATCTTTGAGTCCCCCACAATTTGTGGGAGGGAAGTGACCAGAGCTGAATGCAATGCCCAGGGATTAGATACCTAAGATGGGCAGGCCCTTATGCTACAGCATGTCAGGGATGTATATGGTTTTACTTTAGGGTCTGATTGCATAGTACACCACGGATACCTAAGGCCTGACTTAATTACATGCAGAACCTGAATCTATAGTATGATAGAGGTGCATAGTCTGATTCTCTCTGACAACAGGGATCTATAGGGCCTGATCTATAGCTCCCCAGAGATGTATAGGGGCTGATACTCCTCTCTCATAAAGCAGGAGCTCTTGTACTGAAGTCAATAGTTTCACCAGAGCAGTGAAGGGACAGTCAGGCTGCTGTGGAGGCTATGTGGTAACCTGTTTCTCCCAAAGCCCCAGACCTGTCCTTGCATCACCAAGTAAAGCAGAGTCGCATTTACAGGTCGCTGCTGCCCTGACGTCTCTCTCCACAGTGCTGTTCCCTGGTGTGCTCTGTCCTGCTGGTGTAGCTGATTGCTTTCCCCCTGGACATGTTACCCTGTATTATTTCAAGCCGAATCTCATTCTGTTAATTTCCTGTTTCTGCACCTTCCCCTCCCCTCCACCCTTTGGTCTTGTTTCTCCATCCTCACTGGCACTGGCAGCATCTCCTGGTTCTGTCTACCCTGTGAATGTTATTAAAATGCTGTTAACACCTGTGTCCCAACTTTTCCCTGGTCACAGGGGAACCAGCACTGTGACAATTCATGAGTGGGAGTCCCCAGGCTGCTAAGGAAGCAGCTGTTTATATGGTGTATATAGCACCACCAGATACAGCTAGTCCCTCTTACTCTCCTTTACTACCACCCCTTTGTTTGGCATTCTGTCTGGGACCTGGAGACTTGGGACCAAATCCTACTCCACCTATTAGGTGCCCACGTGTGATTTAGTTCACTGTGCGTGAGTCCCTGAAACACTGACACAAAAGCCAGGTGGGTCCTGCCTCCTCCCAACACTTAGCCTTCACTCTCCTCTCCTGCTTTCCTCTCTTCTTGTTCTTGCCCTCCACCTAGCTTGGCATCCCACCTGATTGCAGTCCCACTTTGGCCACCTTTGCAGCTGGTTCCTTTTATTTACAGATGCTTCCCAGAATCCTTTGCATTGGCTGCAGCACAAAGGATTTTGACCTGCTTCTGGACTCCAGAAGCCAGTGGATGAGTGTGTATGTGGGGTCATGTTGGGAGATACCTTGCTTCGAGCTTCTTCTGTCTATGGAGCTTTGCCTTGTTATGATCTTGGTGCTTCACAATAAGGGCCAAATCCTCAGCAGAGATACCACCACTCCCTCAAAGGCAGTGGAACTGTTCCAATTCACAACACCCGAGGATCTTATGATGTTTTACTCCTACCCCCTGAACTACAGTGCCAGGGGACAGAGATCTTTAGAATCACAAGCAAGCTTCACTCCTCCATCTTATCTTCTTTTCCTTTTGTAATCTCTCTCCCTCCACCCAGCCACCCCACCGCTGGCATGCCTAAACTTTGCCAAGTTAAAGTCAGACTTGATGACCTTAACAAGACCAATCTAGCATGTAGTGCTCCATCGTGATGTAAATGGCCCCTTTGCTAAAGATGCAGATACCACTGGGCAGCTCCAGGCCCTGCTCTTGGGGCTGACTGGGGGGCATCATTCCCAGCCTTACCACAAAGGATCCCTAAACTCATTACCTCTGTGTAGTGCTCTGTTCACTCAGTGACTGTTGAGTGGCCTTGAGGTAACTCTGCCTTCGAGCTGCAGTTTTCGGGGACGGTTTGGGACTGGTTTCGGAGTCTTCACTGTCATCATCCCCCATGGCTTTGATGTAGCTCCCACTCCGCATGCGTCGGCATGGGATCTCGTTGTCTTTGTCCTGAGACAGTGTATTGTTCCACTCTCCCTGAGGCACCTGCAAGAACAAGGAAGCACCTTGATGGTCTGTGACTTAGAAAGGAGAGGATCTTGGAAAATGGCTCATGGGAGATGGAGGAACCATAGCAAATCAGATCCATCCAGTCCCAGTGTCCTGGGTTAGGTGATGGCATCAGAGAAGTGAAGAAAACTGCTTATACTAATATATCCCTGGCCTATTACTCTGCAGGAGCAAAACATTTCCTTCCTGTCCTCCATCACCATGAAGCATGATGTAATTTTATGTGCCAAGATACTATAACCCTATCTTGGCATGTCAAAGCACATCAGTTGGTTATACAGTTGTTCAGCACCTTTTTAACCCACCTATCTGAACATGGAACAGGGAGCCAGGTACCACTGTGTCTGATCTCAGCCCTTCCAAATGACAATACACAGGACAGTAAAATCCCTGTGAGATACAGTGTTGCTGGGCTTGGGGTCACTACTAGAGAATACTGAAGTGCCTGTTTGTAAGGGTTCATACAAGTCACATAACCTAAGCCTTGATTTCTCTTCTGCAGAAGAGAGAGTTGCATTTTTACTCAACTCCCAGGGGTGCTAGGAGGATTAATTAGTCAGTATTTGTATAGTGCTTTGGAAATGCAAAGTTCCCTGTGACAGCAAAGTATTGTTCAGCAGAAGAGCTAAGCACAAGCAAGGCTAATTTTTCTGTTGAATTCCTTGACCCCAGGAGCCTGATCTCAGGAGAAAGATCTCCTCTCTCCCACAATTCTCCGATTGGGAGTCATGGACAGATGCAGGTTGGTCATGACATCCTGTTCTAGCCTATACGGCTGAGGGGGTTACTCTCCAGGTGAAGCTCTTTGCATGGGAGGGTTTACGAGCTGCAGCACCGCTCCTTGGTTAATGTAGTTGGATCACTCCTGATCACTCCCTGGGGCAGCAGCAGCTAGGTTCCCTGTGCAGCAACTTTTCAGGAAAACTGTCTTTTTGAGGACTGCATTGAAAAAAGAGACCAGCACAGCCCAGGTCCAAGGAGGATTTGTTTGTAAAGCAGGGAGGACCTCAGAAGTCTTTTGTAGGGCAACAAGCTTTAGGGAAACTGACCAGAGACAGTGGTCCATCTGGCCTGTACCCTGTGTCCCAGTGTGACCAGGACTGGATGTTCAGAGAAAAGTGCAGATGCTGGCAAACTCCAAAATGGACAGGTGTGACCCAACCTGACCTGGGCCTTGGCAAATTCCTTCAGAACCTCTAGGTGTTTACAGACTGGCTTGTATTCAGGAGAGTTTGCTTCCCTGGAGAGCGCTAGTCTTGCTAACAGGATCCTTGTACAGGCCAGTCCCTTTTGTGTCTTTTTAGGAATGGGCAAAAGACACTCTCAGACCCTGTGTGACACATGGCACAGGAGGCAAAAGCTGACTTGGACTTGCTGGAAGTGGGTGGCTGGCCTGGAACCTGTGCAGCTCCCATCTTGGTCTGTGGGTGCAATCCTGCAACCACAAAATTCAATGGCGAAACTCCCATTAGCTTCTATGGGACTGGGATTCCACTCCGTGATGGGGAGACTGAAGCCTTTCTGGTCTTTTCCCAGTTACAGGCAGAGAGCTGGAGGGAGATGGCACTCTTCATGTTGCACTGTACCAAGTCTGTGGTAACAAACTCCCGCCATGAAGCGGAGACCTGTGAAGCTCTGACTTGGGGTGGGAAACAAATCTTATGAATAAGCTTTGGTTCTACACTTCTTGGTCTTCCAGGTGCAGCCCCAGCACTGGGCTCTGTACTGAATCCCAGCTAGGGAGTAGGCCAAAGCTACCACTTGGGACCTATAGACCTATGACCTCTGTGGGGTGAGATCTGTGTTGCCATATCATTCCAACCCTTAATCTGTTAGATTAGTCATGCTTCCCTCTGCACTCTCCATCCTGGCTCCCTGGTTTGGCTGGCTGTTTGTGACCCAGGGCACATTGACCATGACCATCCAGACAGGAAGATTATGCAGGTGAGGCTATGGTGGAATCACTGCTGGCTCTGGAGGCATTGCTACCTGTTCCTGGTCCCTGTGGATAGCACGAAGGCTCTGATGACAGATTACACTAATAACATCCCTGTTCTCAAATCACCACCAGGGTGATTGGCTTTGACCTTTCCTAACAAAGGAGACACAAGCCTTCTGGAAGCACTTTTCCACTGGGTGCCTCTGAGTCACATCTGACTGGAGAATGGATTTCTCAGCTTGCCTTCTCCTCACCTTACTAATTACTCATTAGAAGCAGTTGCCTGCCTTGCATTGACAACGCTTGCAGGGCCAGTGTACAGAACCAAATGCTCACTGCAGGTTGGGTACAGAGGTGTACAGAACCCAACTGGGAGAAGTTGAAAGGCCCCCTTCCCTTCTTGCCCCTGCCCTGGGTACATAGTGTGCATGTAAAACAGGTGAACGCAAAGGGGTGTCTCTAGGTAATTCCCTGCCCTGGTACCCCAATGCTAGCTTTTGAAGGCAGTGATAGCAATTTATTCAACAAGGGCACCCACCAAGGTCAAATTCCTGCTATAGCAGGCACATGTGTTAGCGTCATACACATAGCAAGAGACAAGGAGCTTACATTGAGAGTTGCAAAGGCATTGTCCCTGTGTTACAGATGGCAAACTGAAGCTTGGAGGGCTTACAGCTGTTCCAGCATTTGCTGCCAGGTAGGCTTGGGCAATAGAAGCCAACACCACCCCCTGGGGGCTGTAGGTCAGCAGGCATTTGAGGCCAATCAGGCTGTCAACAGAGTAATTCCCTTGAACCCTAAGGTCTTGATAGCTCTGCACTGGGAAAGGACTTTCGTTAACAAGGGCCCCAGCATACCCACATCACATATTTTTTACAACCCACTACCACACTGACAATCTCCACAGACACTGCTTAGCAACTCTGAAACGCACTGAAGCAGCCCTCTGCTTCCAGATGAGCTGTCTGTCCCTTTCTCTTCCTCTCTTCCCCCACACTTTGTGTCCAATAAAAGCAGGAATCTAGTGCAAGAATCAAAGCCTTGCTGAAGTGCTCAACACTCTGGTTTCGGGGCACTGGGGGCAAAAAATGTATTTTACTGGAAATCAGTTGAATGTGATGCACCAAAAGCAAACAAACCAATTCACTTGTTAATGACTGCAGTAAGCAGGTAGGAATAGCCTCCCCATCTTCCCACTAAGATCACGCAGTTGGGGCAAGACTGGAACCCCAGATTTCAAAGGTATTTTGGCACTGAAAGATGCAGATAGCTATCTAGTGGGATTTACAAAAGCATCTAAGGCCCCTCAGGCCTTTTTGTGAATCCTACTAGTGCCTCTCTTCATCTTTAGGTGCTTACATACCTTTAAAAACTTGTCCCAGGGTCTCTGAAGCTCTGCTTTCTTGAAACATAGGTGGAGATCTTGAGTTAGCATTTCTGTTCATGTAAACAGAAGCAGCTCCACTGACAGCTGAGAATCTGGCCCCTATGCTGAGTTCACAGTATTAAAACATGATGAGGAAACCTAGTTGCAGTGCATCACGCCAGCACAAGGCCATGTTAACTAAGTTTAGGAACCATCTTGTTTTTCCTTTTGCCTATGCTGCTGTAAAACTGCAGCCACTCTAATAAGAGTTATTACCCCCAGATGAAAGTTGTGGAACTGAGTCTGCTCCACATGCGAACTGAGGCAAACTGTGCTGCTCTGCAGGGGCAGTTGTATAAGCTGCGAAATAAATGTGTGTCAGCACACAGAAAATGGAGGCGGTGCACTTTTGAAATAAAGCACCTCCAGCGCTTGCATGTGTAAAAATGCCCAAATAGCCTATTATACCAACCCTACCACCAAGCACTGGATTATGCAAGGGTTTGTTTCCAAAGGTCTTTAGGGCTTACAGGTGTAGGCTTCGTGGGAGTATTGATCATTATAAATATACTGCTTACTCAAAGGCTTTGCTAAAATGTTGGTAAAGTAGGACTGACCAGCAAATCTGACTGATGCATGAACCCCTTACATAAGCAGAAGTTGCAATGTGCAAACATGGTCAGGATGATGATGCAGGATGTACAATCTTGTTATGAGATGGGCGGTAGAGATGACTGGGCTAAGCACAGGATGGTCCAGTGCCTGTGTGGTAAGGCTGGAATAGGAATACCCTGAACAAGATGCCCATGTAGCAAAGATACAGATGGAAATGTAATACATATTTTGTTTTGATCACAGTACAGAAAGAGAATTGGAAAGCACGGGAACTTTGTAGCAGCCTAGGGGAGCCTGCATGGAGTTGTGCCGACTATCTTGTCACAGGCACAAATGCCTTAATTCCAGGTCTGATGTACTTGTTAGGCCACATGTTAGGGCTATATTTGTAGACAATAAACCTGGCTGAATCTTTGCCACTGAACCAAGCTAGTGGATGTTCTTTAAGACAAGATTGGTATTGGGTCTCCTGGCTGCAACTTTTGCCAGTACCACAGTTCCTGAGACTTTGTCACCGACAACACGTCAATAATACCTGATGACAACAGGGTTGGTTGGGAAGCCAGTACAGAAATAATCATCAGAACAATTATACTAATGAGGACTATAATGATGAACAGCTCTAGGATACTTCCCTGTTGGGATATGTCTCTGTTGAGTAGTTATGGTGCATTGGCTCAATGTCACTCTCAGGGGAGCTCTTACTGAACCACAGAAGACAGAGGGGAAATAGTGTCCAGCCTGTGGCTTGGAGACTAATGCAGAACTGCTTCCTACAGAGCACATCCTAGTGTTTCATCCCATCTAGTTATAAGCGTCCCAAGCAGTGGCACATTTGTATTCTCCTGATGCTGGGGATAGCCTAGCCTCTGACATAAAACAGAGCAGTCTGAAGGGGCCCTGCTGGTACTGCCTGCACAGCATCCCAGGCCCCTTCCAGATCCCATGGGGCCTCTCCATTGTCATAAATAGGTGTTCAGCCACATTCCAGATGCTTAAATAGCCAGCAGGCCAGCAGGTGGAAAATCCTGTTTCTGCTGACAGTAATGACAGAACAAGCTCAGATTCCCTGGGAGTAAGGGCTCATGTACATAGGGGGAACTCCTGGGCTATTTTTGTTCCTTAAAGAGGCTACCTACCTTCCTTTCCTCTTCTATGCTATCATATTTATCTAGATACAAGATGACCCAGAATATAAGATGAACTCCCCAATTAGGTTTTACACATGGAAAATTTATAAATTTATTATACTTTTCCATGTATGAAATCTAATTATCATCTTAAATTGCCACCCCCCCCCACTACAGGTGGTGGGAGAAGAGATGATGAGGGGCACAGTAATGGGGCAAGCGGTGGGGGCAGGTAGTAGGGGAGTGTAGTGTGGCAGGCAGGGAGGGGTAGTAATGGGGCTGGCAGTGGGAGCCAGATGGTAGAGAGCAGGAAGTGTGGATGTGGTGGGGCAGGCAGTGAGTGAGGCAGGCAGCTTGCCTCCTGCTGCCTGTCTGCCCCTTAATTACTTCCACTGTGTCTACCCCCTATCCCTCCCACCCCCACGCTGCCCCGATTCCCCCTTCTCCTGTTCCCCGCTCCTATCCCCTTCATGTCACCTCTGCTACCCTGCCCCCATTTCTCCTGTTTCCCGCACCCTCAAAGTCTCTCCTCCTCCCTGCCTACCCCTCCACTCTCCCACTTACCTTTGCTCTATGCTGGCAGGCTCTATCCCTGCTGCAGCTTGGGATATGGAGCAGAGCTCCAGCACCAGCCAGTGGCAACCACACCAGCTCTCTGCAGCTTCTGCTACAGGACTTGGCTGGAGCCATGCTCCATGCCCTGGGCTGCAGCAGGGACACAGCTTGCCAGCACAGAGCACAGGTAAGGAGGAGTGTGGCAGAAGGGGAGAGAGAGGGAGAAGCCACAAGGAGGGGGAGAGACTGGGGGCTGTGGGGGAGGAGTGGCAGGGCATGCAGAGGCAGCAGGGGAGGTAAGGTAGCAGCTGTGGCTCCAGTTCCAGCCACAGCAGCTGCCTGGCCTCCACCCCTACACCACCCACCTTGTGCACGGTTGTAAGGCAAGGGGCTTTTTCCCCCCCGTTAAATGGGGAGGAAAGCTCATCTTCCAATTTAGAAAATATATTTTTCTCTCTCTCCTTTTTCACTAGTACCCAGAGAAAGGAACCTGAATTGCATCTCAGATCTGTTCTTTCTTGCGGGTCATTATCTCTGGATGCAGATACTCAGCCCAGTTAGAATGGAATCATTTCCCATAGATCACTGGTGTTCAACATACTTAGCTCCATGAGTGCTGTGGGGCTGGTTCATGGGATGGATCTAGCACAGGTTTGGCACAAGGGTGAGATCCACTGGCACAATCTAGTATGCAGGGCCCGTGGGGCTCCTCATAAGTCTAGAAATTTGGCAGCAAGGAAGAAGCAATTAATGCTGCACCACCCCCTGCTGCCAAATTTCATGACCTGTGGGGAGCCCCATGGACCAGATGACATGACTCTGCAGGCTGGATCTGTCCCACGTGCAGAAGTTGAGCACTACTGCCCTAGATTTTATTCTGTTTTAAATTTACTCTTTTGTAAGGCGTGGACACAGGGCCAGCTCTCTTAAGATGACTGCTGGCAGTAAGTGCTTTTACAGCACCTGGCTACTTGGCAGCAGGAGAGCCAGTCTGCATTGAGCAAATGGCTACCCAAGAATGAAACTGAGTAGGTGAGCGGGCACATGACTAGTACCCCAGGGCAGTTAGTTGCTCCCTAAAGGGTTTCTCACCTTGGAATGTAGTGACCTACACTAGGGTAAGCCTGTGTGTTGTGTGTCCACTCCACGTTTACTATGGAGCGCAGTCAATTCAGTCTAGAGTAAACTTGTGTATCTATTGTGTGAAACCTGTATCCAGGTGCTCCTGAGTCCATCCCTCCATCATGTGCTGGGCAAATACCTCTATCTTTTTGTACTCAGCTGCACTATCACTGTTCTGCCACAGTATTATCACTCTTGGGGGAAAAAAAAATCCCTTATTTTCACCAAAAGGATAATGACTGGGGAGGGGAAAGGAAAGGGGGCTCTGTATATTGCAAATGGCTCCCCAATTCTCTAAGTCTGCCAAGAGCATTCCCGAAGCACCCAAATAAACAGAGCGTTAACATAAAGGGAAAAACAGTGAAGTGGAAAATCCACCTTCCATTGCTGTGGGCATGTACAGAAAAGATGCTCTATTACCACTGCTCCAGCTGAAGTCAGCTAGATGGAGGACCTTTAGGGACAAGCACCTCTTCCATAACATGCACAAACATGCATGCACACACATACCCCCACACCATGTTCATGCACAGAAAAGTGCGTGCATGTCACATGCACAGGTACCATCAACATGTGTACTGACATCTGGATGCACTGCATCCCCACAGTAAAATGTGCCCATATATGAATGTACATGCACAAAGTACATGCCCCCCTGCCATTCACACACAATAATATGTATGCAAATACAAGCATGAGCACACATGTACACCCGTGGGTTCACATGTACAGACACACACACACAAGTAGGGAGAATGTATAAGTCTTCACTGGGTGAATAAGTGTCATAATCAGGGATCCTGGTTTTCCCTGATAAAAAATCGCAAATTATCTGATACCCCCCACCCCAATCCACGATTAAAATGCAAGGCCCCCCACCCACAACTCTCTCCCCCCCGCCTTTCTGGGGGGGGGGAGTGGGAGGGGCAAGCTACTAGGGCTATGGGGCCAGGGACCTGGCTCCACGGCCTCCTGCCCTCAGCAGGAGTCAACGGCTGCTGCAACTGAGTGGAGCCTGGCTCCCTCCCACAGCTGTTGCCTGCCTGTTGTGAGGTTGGGCAGGGGCGGCTCCCCACTGCTGCATGCACTCTGGGGGGGCAGAGGGGACCTGTGCCCCACAGATTGTGCACAGGGAATGGGCGGTTGTGGGCTGCCCACTGCAGGCTCCTACCCTGCTGCCCTCCCCTGGGGCCTCTGCAGCCCAGCAGGTATGATCCAGCACTGCCCGTGCGGGGATATCCTTGCTGCTGCAACCTCCACTCTGCCCTGGCAATGTGTCTCATGTGTGCGTGGCAGCAGCAGGGGCAGCAGTGTGCAGTTGTGCCCCTCACTGTTGCCGTGCATGCAGGAGACACCTCACTGGGGCAGCACAGAGTTCTCAGTGACAAGAAGATCCCTGCATGGCCTCACTCTGCCATGCAGTGCCAGGTTGCTGGGCTCCAGTGCCAGGTTGCTGGGCTCCAAGACCGCAGTAGGCAACCTGCCCCTGCCTCCACTCTACATAGATATGGGCGCACTGGTCCCCTCTGACCCCCAGGAGTATATGCAGTGGTGGGGAGTCGGCCCCTGCCCCCCAGATGAGTTGCCTGGGGCTCCATCCTGCTCCCTGCAGGGGCCCCAAGGCCATGCATTGCAGCCCCAGACCTCAAGCTCCACACACTACCCGGCTAGGCAGCAGCCTCAGCCCTAGCCATGCCCAACTCTCTCCCTCCCTCCCTCCCTCCCTATGAGGTCCTCAATCCCGCCCCCCGCAACGCTTACCTGTGGGAGCTATTCTCCAGGCTGCCTGGCGCCATGTGCATGTACATACACATGGTGCCCCCTGCATGATCACAGTGATCACTCTCCTCTCACTCCCCACAGCCCTTTGCACGCTGGAACTCTGCCAGTATGCAGTAAGTGTGCACAGGGAAAAGTTAGACAGCCATGTGCTGGACTGCTAAGCATGGAAGGCCAAATAGGGCCTTAGACCGTGTTGTGGCCCTAAAATCAGGTGTCAGAGACCTAGTGCTTAGTTTGTCCTTGAGAAGATGAACTCCTGTGCAATGAGAAAGCTGCTTCTACAGCAACATCTCTGCACTAACTGAGGAAGGAAACCTAGGAATTTGCTTTAAGCTGAGTGGGCCTTCAGTGGTTGCTTCTCAGCAAGGCCCATAAGATATTAGCAGAGGTTTAATGCTAAACAGGCTGCCAACAGCAAGGATCCTCCTCCCCCAGAAGCTCCATACTACCACCCATCACTGATACCATCTCATACCATCACTGTAGTAGCAGACTGCAGAAAGTAATCCAAGCCCTGTTCTGTAGTATGAGAAAGGATGGAGTCCAGCCCTCTTCCCCATAATCCAGCTGTCACCTCTTCTGAGTGGAAGCTCTGATGCCTCTTCCCATGGGCACCCTCCTAGTCAAGAAGAAGCATTTGCGGTTGACCTACCTACTGGCTTTTCTACTTTTCACAGGAGTTATCCTTCCTCTGCAGGCCTCTCTGAGAACAGGGCATATTTCCTCATCACACATCCATGTCTTAGGGTCTGGAAAGCCTTTATAGACCTTGCTATTGCTAACCTACATATTGCCACGGTCATTATCCAGGCAGATTATCAGAGAAAGTAAGGACCTCCTGCAGTGTCCCAATAATCAGGATGCCAGGAATTTGGCTCCTGTGGGATGCTGATCATCCGACAGATTATTTTGGGAAGTCCATTCATTAATGTTAAGGCAAGGGAAAAATTTTGGTAACAGGTGAAGCAAACACACTCGGAGGGGGAAAGGAGGCACATAACCCTACATGGTTATCCCATCTTATTTGGTTACCAAGCAGAGAAGCCAATCCCAACTTGGACCTCTTTGGTCAAAGGTTCCAAACAAGATAAAATGCTGTTTGAATAACATCTCACATCCCTTTAATCTCAGCTGCTGAGAGTTCATAAATAAAACAGGCTACAGAAGTGCTGGCTAAGGCTCCTCACTGACTCAAAAGTTCACAACTTCCTCTGGTCCCATTGATGTTATCTTGTCCCCAGAGGATGTGGAACTGAAAGTGCTAATTGACTGGCACTTGTGTGTCACCAAAGCCAAAGAAACAGAAACATTGGTCTATTACTCTGGACACTTTAATCCAATATTCCGTACTCATTCTGCAGCTTAATAGTTTATGATGCCTCTCCTTGCAGTACGGTTTTGTGGGTGTCAGTGCACTCCTGTCCTGGCTTCCCCTCCCTACCTACTGGCCTACACAAGTCCTTCTAGCATATAGTGTAAATGGAGAAAGAAAATATGCTCCTCCCTCTCTCCATCCTTACAGACTGATTCTATACCTCCATACTCCCTTTTTGAAGAGCTAATGATATCATCCTATATCTCTAAGTCTCAGCAAAGACCTAGTCTAACTCCCACTTTTGACAGTAGGAAGACTCCCTCTGTTTTTGATGAGCACCTGGGGACTGCAAGTCACACAGAAAGCTCCAAAAGTCCAGAGTACCAGAAATGCAGATGTGGTGCTGCAGCTCATCTAAAGTGGGGTGGATAAAAATCAATGATTTAAAAAAAATGGATTTTTTAATTTAAATCAGATTTTTTAATTGAATCATACTTTTTTATTCTTTTTGATACATGGTTTTAATTTAAGATATGTTATAAACTTTTAAATATCATCATGGAATAGGGATTATAATTTCTAATTATATACTACTTGAGACAATATATTCATGTAACCTTTTTAGAAGTTTTATAAATAGGTCACAACAGGACATGGAGTATATTAGGGGCCCAATCTTATGGGATTCCCAGAGGCTCCTCTATAGATTAGTAAAGATTAAAGAAAACCGCTCTACCCAATGGGACTCAGTGCGCAGACTAGAAGATCCCATTAAGCATTTCTGTGATGCTTAGTTTCAGTTCTCAAACCGTGGATTTGTGTCTCCAGAGAGCATAGGCAGACAAGGTTCTTTGGGTAGATGTGATATATTTTATTAGAACAATTAAATAGATGGAAAAATTGTTCTTTGTGAGCTTTCAGGCACAAAAAATCAAATCCACCCTGATCTAAAGGCTCTGAATCTCAGAACAGGACTAGAAACCTCATGAGTGGGGATCTGGGTTTTCCATTTCCCACAGGAAAATGGAGCAAAAAGTGGATACTCCCCTTTACTGAAGGAAAATGCGGATTTCTCATTTTACTGAAGAAACCCGTGGATTTTGCAGTTTTGGGATGAACTCTCTGCAGGCTGGTAGAGCTCCAGCCTGCAAGGGGCTGGGGCCAGCGGGAGGAGAGCAGTCAGGCAGGGGGCACCATGTGCATGTATATACACATGGCCGCTAGGCAGCCTGGAGAGCAGCTCCTGCAGGTAAATGTGGAGGGGGGGAGGGGGATTGAGGCCCACATAGGGAGGGAGGGAGTTGGGCAGGGCTGGGGCTGTTGCCCAGCTGGAGGTGTGTGAGGCTTGGGGCCTGGGGCCTCAATAAGCAGCCACAGGGCCCCGGCAGGGAGCAGGACAGGGTCCTGGGCGTCTCGCTTGGGGTTGCAAGGGGTGAGGCCAGCTCCCCACTGCTGCGCAGAGCCCCAGGGGGCAGGGGGACCTGTGCCCCCCAGAACTGTGTGTCGGGTGGGGGTACAGGTAGGCTGCCTACTGCGGGCTTGGGCTTCCACCCTGCTGCCCTCCCCTGGGGCCTCTGCAGCCCAGTGGGTGTGCCCCAGTGCTGCAGGGCACAGCGGGGCGGTGCAAAGAAGCTGCTCACCATTTTGAGCTCTACACTGCCCTGGCAAGATGTCCTCTGCATGCACAGCAGCAGCTGGGGTGTGGCGCAGGGTTGTGCCCTTTAACTTTGTTGTGTGGGCAGGGGATGTGTTGGCCAGCATGGAGCTTGCAGTGGTAATGAGTTTCCCCACGTGGCCCTGCTGCTCCCTGCAGCTCTGAGTTGCACCTGTTGGGCTGTGGAGGCCCTGGGGGAGGGCAGCAGGTTGGGAGCCCAAACCTACAGCCTGCACACATCCCCACGCTGCAAACAGATCTGGGGGGGCACAGATCACCCCGGCCCCTGGTAGTACATGCAGCAGTGGGGAGCTAGCCCACCCCGCCCGAGCCCACAGCATGCAGGCAGCAAGCAGTGGGTGGGGGGAAGCTGGGCTATGATCTGCTGCTGCAGCTGCCACCTCCTGTGGGGGTGAGGGACTGTGGCCCCGGGTCCCTGGCCCCGTAGCCCTGGCAGCTGGGAGGTTGGGGGGCAGGGGGCTGTGGGTGTGGGGTACCATCAGGGATGTGGGGGGCTGTGGGGGGGAGTGAGGGGCACAAGCAGTGCCAGAGGAAGATTGTGGGGGGGAGTGAAGTTTTGGGGTTTTTATCAGAGAATTCACGATTTTTTATTAGGGAAAATGAGGCTGCCTGTTCATGAGACCCTGCTTCTAGCTGAGCCTTGGGACCCTTGTGGTCAGGTTGTGAATGGATCCAAGCCTGCCTCCCTGCATGGAGTATCCCTGTGTACAGGCCTGGCAGACCAGAGGGTGCCAGACAGCAGTGAGGGACAAGATGTGGAATAAAAGCATCTGCTGCCCCTTTTCAGGGCTCCAGTCAGGTCATGATAGGACTGTAGCCCTTTTTTCACTAGGAGGATGATTGGCTTGAGCTCTGAATTTCTTCTCTAGAGTCTCGAGCCCAGATGCCAGCTGTGCACATTCTGGACCTGTGGGGAAGTCCAGCTGCGTGTCTGGGCTGGTGCTTTGCTGTTCAGGTCCATCTCCAGTTCTCACTGCTGCTCTTGAAAATCATGCTGTGCTCCTGTCATTGCAGCCTTTGCCTCAGCTCTCAGAGCACAGAGGTCCCTTAGGAAGCAGGGAGATGTCATTTCAGTCAGTGCACCACTTCCTAGCTACTGGAGAGAGGCCTGTCAGGGGAGGGCATTTATTGCTCCTGAGGAGTAATGAGATGGAAGAGCAGACTGCAGTGGATCTATTTGGTTTCCACACATGTCCTTGGTAAAGGACATTCCCAGCTGCTCTTTGGCTCTCACCACACGGCTTCCCCTTCCTCAGCTCCTACTAGGCTTCATGTCCCCATGATCTTCCATGGCCAAGGACGGCCGGACAGGGGCTTTCATCAGTGCCACTCCATTATTTAGCCCCTTGTGTATACAGCCAAAGGGAATTAGCCCTATTGCCCCACTCAGGCCCTCAGGTATCCCAGAGGGAGCTGGGAGGCTGAGTGTGCAGGGTTTGGGGCAGCTCTTTTCCCTGGATTGGCTTTGTAGAGGTTCATCACACAGTGCCAGATTTAGGTTTAAGCTACTTAAACTTAGGTCAGGCCTCACAATATGAGGGGCATCTAAATAAGAAAAAAAACCTGGACATTTTCATTCTAATATGACAAAAATATACATATATATGGCTGCACAGTTATTATTCACATTGAGTTAATAAATTTGTGCAGAAATAACAATAATTCATTTTAAGATGTCACGGAAATACATTTTCATGGATTATTTTTCTCGTATAGGACCTCTTAAGATGGACATAGTTTAGGGCCTCAGCATGTCATAATCTGGCACTGTCAGCATATAGAACTGGGGATTTGAACTCCAGAAGCTTAAAGGCAAACCTAGCCCAAAGCACCAGAATTTGCCTGGCTTCAGGTGAGAAACTCACACAGCCATTGAAGCTCAAATACTCATGCCTGAAACCATGTGGAAAGCTCAGGGCCTTGCCACACTCAGAGGCTTTACTGTTTAGCTTGCAGACCTCCTGGCTGGTGGGGGGTAGCTAGTGGCCATGGTGTTTCTGGGGCCTAGTAGCAGGTGTCTGCTCAGTTTTGAAGGAAAATGGCAACATGGAGATCTTCTTTAAGAGCATCCTGCTGTGACTGTCCTGGCTGGTGTGCAGGAAGAGGTGGCTGGGCACATCTTACTCCTAAAAATAAGGTTCCCTTATGGAGTGGTCACCTTGTGTACATTAGCCTGAGTCTAAGAAACCATGTCCGCAGCTGCTGTAACTATCTGGCCATGGCTATACCGCTTCCCTCCAGCCCCTGGCTCTGCTGCTGACATCAGCTCTGCCCACTTGCTCCCACCTGGCTATACCTGGCAGGCTCAGGATTTGTCCTAGACAGCTCAATGAGGGCCTCAGCACCCTTCTGCTTCCTCAGCATCACTCTTGGCTCTTTTAGGACAATGAACTATAAAACACATACTCAGGGCTGTTCTGAACTGTTTCCACTAGATAAATGTTGGTTTCTGATACAGCCAGAGTAGGGGGGGTCTTATTTTGTTGAAGATGAACCCAGGGTCAGGAAGAAAGCCAGGTAGATGTGTCTTCTTTCTACTTCAGTGGAACTGCATTGACTTCTAGCAACCAAGAGGTGCAAAGGATGGTGCTGGGCCGGCTGGCTGCTTGTAGTCCTCATGACATAGTTGTGCTCATGGTCTGGGGCAAGATCCACATGATATTGAAGCTTGCTGTTTACGGCATAATGAAGCAATCCATTCCCAGGCAAAGCTTCCAGCAAAGTCATACTGGCTGAGGAAGGGCCTCAGGCATCTGGCCAGCTGACTTCAAGAGGCCTCCTGGCTGGGAGCCTCAGTGCATTGGCGTGATCTCTGTAGTTTGTTCAGTCTCACTCGCACTTTGGTTTTCACCAGGTTGTGCGTGTAGAGCTGGCGAGAGTATTTTTGTGGCTGATTAGTTAAGCTCGTAACACTTTAACAAAGGGAATGCAAAGAAAAACAGTGATGATGTTTGCTAATGAAAGTCCTGATCCAATAGGTCCCTCAGTAATTTAATTTGTTGGAAAAAGAAAGTGAGGCATTATGAGTTGAGTGCTTTTCAATAATTCATCACTCTCTAAATGCTGTGAACCTGCTGCCTTCAGCCAGAAGAGTCATTGACAATTCTGTATTAAAAATGCACTTGTACGATTTACATACACAACCCACATGACTACACCCCCAAGCCTGGCCACTTATTTTTATTCCTCAGTCTAGGTATGCAGCTGGCTTTGTGCTGCCTGCTTAAAAATATCAAGCGTGTTTAAATGTGCTTATGTAATGACCAAACAGTATACACTACAAGGGGACTTAAACTGTGACCTCCACTGCTAAAAATACAGGCCCCTCCCACATGAGCTGAAAGAAAAAGTCTGTTTAGTAGTATTAATAGACTCTTACCCATTTATGTGGACTAACCACATTAGGTAGACACAGCACATGTTGAAACACTTGTTAATACAGTTGCTCCCAACTGGATACACAACTGTGAGTTTGGAGCTGCAACTCAGATACCTTTTTGGGAACATTTGACCTTAGTAGAAGGTGAGTCATTGTCATCACCATCATTAGCAGCAACAACAATGCAACTAGGAGCCCCAATCATGGGCCAGGAGCTCACTGTGTTAAGTGTGTAATGACCACAGAGCATCACATCGATTCAGTTGTGAGCAGAGGTATATCCTGATGTTCTGAGCCTTGACCAAAGACATCTGTCTAAAGCCACAGCTTTGCTTTGAAGGGTCCTAATGAGAGGTGCACCAATATATCAGTCCATATCGGATCAGCACCAGTAAAAGGAAAATTGACATTATTAGCAATTGGCTTTATTTGGCTGGTGTAACTGATAATGTCATCAATAAATGCTGCATGCATGTGTGGAGTCACAGCATGCATTCAGCCAGGAATGCAGTCTGGCAGTTTGGAGAGCAGCATTCAGCCAGTAAGTTAGTTGGGGGGAAAGGGCGTGGGGGAGGGAAGGGGTATGAGGGGTCAAACTGAGGCCCCCATGGTGAGGGAGAGAATGGGGCTGGGGCCGGTGATGGGGGACACAACTCCCTGCCACTGCACTGTCCCCTGGGGAAGGCATGGGGGGGTATGTGCCTACTGGATTTGTGCATGGGGTGGACATAGGCTGCCCACTGTGGACTTGGGACCAGGGCCTGTGCTGGCATGTTCCAGGTTGGGGGGGCTGGGCTGGGGTTGTGCTCAGGGAAAATGGTGGCAGGGCGGGGGGTGGGAGTGGCAGCAGTGCTGGCTACAGCCACCCCAAAATTCCATGTAGCCATTCCATAGCCACCCCCCCCCAGTGCTGCCACCGCCACCCACCCTTAATGCAGCCTCAGCCTGGCTCCCCCGTTGGAAAGAGGCCAGCATAGCCCCTGGCCCCAAGCCCACAGTGGGCAGCCACCTCCGTCCCATGCACAAATCCGAGGGGCACATATTCCCCATGCCTCCCCTGGGGGACCACTTAGCAGTGGGGTGCCTCCCCCTGTCCCCATTCCCCAGACCACCCACCTGTGTCTCTCTCCTGTGCCCTGCCCTGCCCCACCCTGACTGGGCAATGCCTGCCCCTGCTCCATTACCTCCCTCACCATGGAGGCCTCTATCTAACCCGCCCCCACACCCTTCCCTCCCCCATGCCCCTTCCCCCTCACAGATTTACTAGCCAGATGCTTCTCTCCAAGCTGCTGGGCTGCATATCGGCAATCAGGCTGGTATTGGCCAATATAGCTGGTTAATAATTAGCCATTGGCATCAGCCAAAAAAATCTTCATCGGTGCACCCCTAGTCTTAACTATAGTGGGTCTTTGCCTGAAAAGAAAATTGGGCAAGGGCACTTGGGGTCAGCCACTAAGTCCAGGGAGGCCCCTTTCTGTAGCAGCCCATGTGGGTTTGCATAGGTACACCAAGCTGCTCCCACACATTGTAAATGAGATTCATTGAAAAATTGACACTGATTTCATCCTCAGTTGCTGTTTATTTTCTGCTTAAAAATATAAACCCCCCCACTGGTAGCTGACTGCTGTGGAAATGATTGTGATGCTCTAAGTGGGGGTCAGGATAATTTGGAGTGATGGATGAAGTAACAGGAACAGATCAACTTTCAGGTAAGACCCATTCATTCCCTCCTTCCACGCAGTGCCCATCACCTGGCTGTGAGAGTCCCACCCCAGTAAAGCAGTACATGTCACATGTATATGAAACAAGAAGCAAACCCCTGCTTTGCACCCACCTGCAGGTAATGATAGGCTAAGTCTTGATGGCAGGACTTGGACTTCAACAGGGCTTTGTCAATGGTGGCGGAGGCCTTTTGGCACACTTCCCGGGCATGGCTAAGAGTGAGTGTGGACCAGGAGCCCCTTTTGATGTAGTTGGACTCATTGTTGATGGGGATGCTGGTGCAGGGGGTGACCTTCAGGTCGTTATTGCTCTTGGAGGATTTCAGCATGTGCTCACTGATGGTGTTATAAGCATGCATGAAGTACCTAGGCTGGCTGTGGTCTGGCTGCCTACCCAAGGTCATGAGGCCCATGGGGTTGCGGTAATTGCAGGTGTCGCTGTCTAGGTTGTCGTCTGAGCTCCACCAGCCTGATATGTTAGATCTGGTCCTGCGTTTTGTCTCAGTGGTCTTTGCCCGGTCTTTGCTCTTGCTCCTTCGATTCTGCTTTGGGTCATCAGTGCCCTTCTTACCATTCACACTACCTTTGGCATTGCCCTCTAGGGACTGGGACTTGGCAAAGAGCTTCTGGACTGAATGGACCAGATGCCGTATGCGCCCAGGGCTCTCACTCCGGTGTTTGGAATCGCTCCTCTGGAACTGGAGGGTGCTGAAGCCGTCTCTGTGGATGGGCAGCTGCTTCTCAAACTGGTCCAGGAGGTTTGCAGGGAGGCGGTTGATTTTGGTGGCTTGGGCATGGCTTGGGAAGGGGTTCTCATCTGGAACCTCAAAGTGCGAGTTATAATGGATCCGGGGGAAAGTGCTGCTGTTGGAAATCTGGTTGTTGAGTGGGAGGAGGCAGTCGCCATGGAGGGAATTTGGGGCTGGAAACCGGGGGTCCATGGTATAGGAGTCAGTGGGGCTGAGGAGATATGGGTTCCTGTCCTGGGTGGCATAGAGAGAGTCTTGAGGGGAGTCCAGGTTATCAGAGAGGTGGCGGCTTCTGTTATCTCCTAGCCCCTTCATGGTCCTGGTGGCTCTAGAGCATTGCTTCAGGAGTGGCACAAAAAGGCCTTCTCATGCGTTCTGTATCTGATCTCTTTCCTGTTGGAGTCTGTCCTGCTGCCAAAGAGACAAGAACAGTGGTCAGATCATTGAGACGGATAATTTACCCACAGATCTTTCTGTCCAGCTAAGCACTTCCACCTCACTAGGGCATCAGAGTGAGCACCTGATGAGCTCTAAAAACAAAGACAATGAAGGTTATTTCAGAACTGAGAGAGTCAGGAAAGGGGGAGGAAGAGGAAAGTGTAAGAAAGGGATGGGAAGCAGAACACAATGAGTGACAGAAAGGAATAGGAAAGGACATAACACAGGACTATGGAAAGCACCTCAGGGAGAGGTACTAGGATAACAGGACACAGGGAGGAGTACTGTTTGCTGACCAGAGTCCAAATACTTGTAGACCTCAAAGCCTGAACACAAATTGTATAAAATAAGGACACTGCTATTTTTTGGCATCTATGCATGTTTATTTAATAGTGCTTAGTCCCAAACCAGCATAATGAGGGCTAGAAGGAATGCGCTGTCAGTAAATCATGGGCTCCTGTTCCTTTAGTTCAGGGGGCTCAAAAAACCTGCTGTCAAATGCTGCACCTAGGCCTTGCCTGAGCAAAGAGAAATGTGGAGCCAGGGATCAAATCAGCTCTCCAATCAAGTGGCCAATCGTGTTTCAGTGGTTATCGGATTTTGTACAGGGATGATGGGCCTGATGTGCCTGCTGCATGGAGTTACATTAATGTGATGTGATGGGAAACATCTCTTCTCTGACAAGCACCCGGCTTTATGTTATTCTTTACACCAGAGGAAACTGCTTCAGTAGTGATGACCAGAGCAGTGGTGGTGCTAGGATATTCATAGGCCTGACCTAAGAGGCTGTTTGTTGCTCAGTCACAGCTCTAGGTTTAGGCCCGAGTGCATAGCAGGAGCTCCACTGTGTGAGCTACTTTGATTCCAGGACAGAACTATAATCTGGTTTTATTCAGCAACAATGTCCCTAAAATACTGAGAAACAGAATCAAATCACCTGGATGGGAATGGCGCCTAGCAGTGAAAGTACAGGACTGGCTGCTAGAACTTCTGGGCTAAGTACAGATAGTCAAAAAGCCTGAGGCTGAAATGATTCAGTCTTCACAGGTTAGTTTAAACTGTGTAGATTGAACCAATAAGCCAGTGAACAGACATTCATTTTTGATTCCAGAAATGCAGCCACATGTCTGCAATGCCCAAGCCAGAAAGCCAGGGAATGCTAGAGCATGCCTCCCTGCTTGATTAGAGCAGGCAGTGGGGCCAAGGCTAGCCCACCCAACCTGCAAGGGGTGGTGGTGGTTTGCAGAGGAGGTGCAAAGCATCCTAGGATGCTGGGGGATTGAAAGTTAACTTGAATCTGGAGGGGATCTGGGACAGAAGTTCAATAAACTAATTAAACCTAAATCTAATAAGCCTGATACTACTTCCATCTAGGTTTATCTTAAACTGGTTTCAGCCATTTTGAGAGTGGTTTTTGTGCACTGAACTTCTGTCGTGTTATAGATTTGAACCAATTTCTGATCACTTATACTGGTTTATGTGTAAGTTCTGTCCCTAGGCTTGGGTTCCACTCCCACCAGTGCCACAAGCTTGCTGTCCAACTTCATCTGAGAAAGCTGTCCTCATGCTTGGCAACTTAAAAGTGAAATGGACTAGAAGTGGAATTGAGTCACTGAGAGCACAGTCAGCAAATCGTTAAAAACTCATAGTAACTGACTAGCCTCTCTTCACTGCTCAGGTAAGAAAAACTGTGTTAGTGGTGAAAAGGAAATGAGAGTTTTAATAATTTCATGGCTAAAAGAGCAAAGATGTGATTTACAACACAGCTTTGGAAACCTGCTTTCTTTAGCATATGCACAGTTAATAGAGTGACCCTTTAAATCTACTAGTGCAGCTACCCTCCTGAAGAAGGTTCTTTTTAGAGAAAAGCAATGCCATATTCACCCCAGGAGATGCAACTGGTACTGCCCCTCACTTAGAATCCATGTGGTTCTCACCCCTCTCAGTCCTGCTGATTCCAATCCTCTCGGATTCCTGTTGATCATCTCAGCAATGATGTCAGTACCTGGCAAATCCATCTGATCCCTTTGGCAGATCCAGTAGACCCCAACCCCTGTAAATCCAGCCAATCACGCCACCTATCCCTATGTTGAATCCATGTGAACCTTTCGCTCCAGTGCAGATGACCTCCCCCAATGCAAATTCAGCACACCCACCCTAAAGGGAAATGCATGCTTCCTGTTACACCACTAACCTGTTCTGGTTGGCAGCAGCTTGAGGTCTGCTAAATGAGTTCATACGGAGCATTTTCAGCCTTGAATTAGAAGCAAATGGTAAGCGAAGACACTTCCCTGCAGCAACAGTCATTTCGAGGCAGCCGTATCCATGGAGGGTACAGCTGATCTAGGGAGCCTGTCACCATGCCTGCCTTTGGGCAGTGGTGGACAGAACAGCCCCAGAGGTACATTCCCCTGACATCTCAGACACTGGCAACAATTTTCTGTGTTGGCTACAAGATGCCAATGCCTAGCCTGCCACCAGATGCTGAGCTGCTGGAGCAGTGGGGGCAGTGCCCAGATGAGAGCATGGTCACTATTCACAGAAATCTGAAATGCGACATTATACTTTATAAGCATCCTTAAAAACCTTGGCTCCCAAAAGCAGTCAGCTCCTTTTCTTCCCATTGCATTATTTTGCAGATAAGTACACCAGACATAAGAGTCTCAGCATCTGAGGGAGCTTTCACATATGCTGGAAGAGCAGCAAGAGGCAGGAGCTTGCAGAGACACTGGAGAAGTGAAGGTGCTGGCAGTGCAGCAGGGAGGGCATGGACCATGACTCCACTCAAGCAGAGCCAGTTGGACAGGCAGAAAGGTCAAGGACAATTTAGGGGAATAAATCATGCAGTCAAGCTGTGGCACATCCATATGGATCTGTCCATACATATGCATAGTGCAGAATAACAGAGGACATTAGTGAGACAGTTTACAGCCATTTATGCTAAGATAATAGCAAGCAAATAGCGTAGGCTGGGGTGGAAACTAATTGTCTGAGGCAATCAGAGAATTCATTCCCTCCTTTCCCCTGCCTGATTGGCCAGGTGCATCCCGAGCATGTGACTCCTGCCTTCTTGGAAGGAGCAGGTGTTGGGAAGTCCTGAGGCAGGGCAACAAGCTTCCTGTGCCTCCCACCCAGTCCTCTGTTCTTAAATGATAAGGCAAACCTGATATCTTGTGGGTCATTTTGGCTAGGGACAGGTCCTCAGTGCGTGCAACCTGGTGTAGCTCCATTGACTTCAAAGGATTCTACTGACACCAAGTGGGCTGAAGCAATTTACACCAGTTAAGAAGCTGGCCACCAGGCTGTGCATAATATAGGGCTCTTCCCATCCTAACTCCTGCAGGGAACATCTCAGGTGTACCCTCCATCCCCAATTGCTCACACTTCATTGCCCAAGAAATGCAAGAAGAGCAAGGGGACAACTCACCCTTAGTCCAGGAGACAAGCACTTTCCCAGCTTTAGGGCTTTTAGTAAAATTGCTAACGCATGCATTAACAGGGTACAGCCCAGCAGCCCACTGCCTCTGCCCACAGCAGAGTGAGATGGCTAAGCCTGCAAGACAGCCACCTTCCCACACAAACCCTCTCACTCAAAGTGCAATAAAGCAGAATCAGAAACATGAAGCAGGATCTGAATCTGGGTATTTCTCCTGCCACAAGTATGTTCACAACAAGCACACCACTGCCACTGCCATGGAGCCTGTCATGAGGCAGGATAGGCTAGTAGTTAGCAACTATGGACTTGGAAGGTTTTTGGTTTCTAACCCCACTCTTGAGTCCCTGGCCCTGGAGGTGACCTTGGGCCAATCACTTAAGCTCCTTGGGTCTCAGTCAAACCAAGCTCTGTGGCTGGGTGAAAGCAGGAACCAGCTGCTGCCTTGAAGCTGAGCCTTCATGAGGAAATAACTCACATGCACACAGGGGTGATGTGAAGGAACAGGAAAAATCTACAATTAAGTGAAGCACAAACTTTGACCTGAAGCAGGGAATGGGGGGGAGGGAAATGCAGGGTCCTGGCTTTATGACACAGTTTACTAGTCAAGGGCCTGGTGGCAGGAGTGGGGGAGAAATGTCACCAACTGAAGGCCCAGTCTAGGATTTCTCAGAGGTAGTCATTTACTGGCATGCACAACAACAAAGGTGAGCCACATGGTAGACCAGATGTTGTGTCCTGCAAGGCATGCTCTTGTGTGACAGTGTCTCACAATGTCTAGTTGTGTGGCCTGACATATTCACTCAGCTGTGGTTGGGGGACAGTGGATGAGCACTGCTGCACCTGCAGCCACTAAAGACCTGCTGGGGGGGGAGGCGGGCAGGTGGGGGCTGCTCATGGCTAAATCCTGGCTGCTTCCTTCTCACTCCCCCGCTGCCCAACTGTCTCCCTAGTGTGAAGATCCTATGCTGTTCCTTGTCTCTTGCCCTTCAGGGCAGCATGCTTCTGTTGTTTGGGTAAGTGGCTACTTTAAAATTCTCTTCAGTAGAGCTGCCAGGTTTATGTCCATGTAACTGAGAATAAGCCTTATCTAAGGTGCCATATACGTGGTATATAGCATAAAGAATCTATGCATGTCTCCGTCACACAACATCCACTATACTTTCTTCATACATGCACTCTGTACAGATGTCTTTCAGATGGAACGTCCTACAGTGCACAGTTTGTAGACAGTACACTTGCCTTGTATAGTGCAATGTGTATATATATTATACCTACTTCACACAGAACCCAGTTCATATATATGGTACCTATCTTGTACACTGCAGTATATATTCTCCCTAGCCATTTCATATAGAGCACAGTGCTTAAGCACTACACCATATGGTATGTTACATAGTGTAATGTGTATTATATACTCACATACAGGGATTTTCTGTAGAAACAAATACACACAGAGGTCCAAATAAACTGATGGGCTTGAGTGAGTCCAGACTGTTTTGGTGTATACCTTCCAACCTGTTCTATGTGCACATTACAGCATCTCAGACCCGCCTCTAAATGCTCAGCCCTGATCACAGGTGGGTGTACACCTCCAGTACTGCCTCTGTCCCATGTCTGAGTGTAAATGGGAGTCTGAACATGTCAGCTAACTTGCCATGCTAGTTGTGGGCCCAGGCAAGAGAAGCACAGTTTGTGGGAGGGATAAGGTCTCAGTTCACAGAACTCTTTCCCAGCTTTAATTTACAGTTTTTTTGCCACCTCAGCAAGCACCTTACACCTCCAGAAGGGGCTGTGAGTAGGTCTGAGGGAGCCTAGGAAACTGGGGGATGCAGCTCTTGCATCCCTTCCACACCAGGGCTGGTGCCTGCAGAGCAGCCGGGGGCTGGTTCTCAAGAACAACAGGCAGGCGGGAAACAGCATCCTCCATTCTGCTTTCACAGCCTTTATTGGAGACAGCTATGCACAGAGTGAGAAGCAGTCCCATCCCACCTGGGTCTTTTCCCCTGCCTGCAGTTATTTATGCTGCTTTAAGGTGAAAACCTAGTTGTGTTTTGGGAGATTTCTTCCTACAACCCATCCATCCAAGCCCTAGACCTGAGAGTGGCTCAAGGAGGATATGTTCCTGGAACAACCCCTGAACCCCTGCTAGGGCTCTGAGTACTTGGGGTTCCTCTTTTCCTGTCTGATGCCAGTTTAGCTGCTCCTCCACACCTGTGTTTCACCTGTGCTGACTATAGAGCAACACTTGGCCCAAAGTTTTGAGCTTCCTGTTTGTGTACACTAACCCTGGGCAGATATCACTATTTCTGGCACAAGGAGGTCTTGTGATGCTTCAGGACCAGTGCATGGACCCAAAGGCAAGAGACAGAGCAGGCTGCATGGGTTCTAGGAGAGCAGAGTTCTTTGTTTCACTTTCTCTCTGGGACTGCTGTGCCCCACATGCCCTTTATTTCCTCTCTCTCTCAATATAAGGCCCTGAAAACCTGCGTTGCAGGAACCTTCAAAGCTCAGAGGGATTAGGACTTTACTCTGATATTAGTGCAACCCCAGCCTGCCTCTCTTATGCCCTAAATAATGAAGCAAAGTAGTCTGCATGCTGACACTAAGCTTGGTGGTAACATGACCATTCCCCATGCAAGATCCATCTGCAGTATCCATGAGGGACACTTAGCTGAGAGAATATCCTGCATCATCCTTGCAGCTGACTCCAGTACAGCTCTGGATGCTGATGGGATTGTTACTTCCATGGCAAAAGCAAACCAAACCCTTCAGTTGCCTGGCAGAAGTAGTGAGGCATTGGGGTTTAACTGTTAGAACTGGTGAAACTTGCTGTGTTGATGACTCAGGAGACTGCCGTCCTTCATGGGCTCAAGTTTTAAGCAGAGGCCAAGCCAGCTTCTTGTACACTATCCTGCTATCCTGGCTTTGCTCTGACATGGGCAGACCATGGTTTTGGGAGAGTGCAAATTCAATCTCAATGGCTTATTCTGTCGTTGGCCTTCCAATGCTCGCTAGGATGGTGACTCTTGTGAACTTGCTTCCATAGTAAAGAAATTGGAAAAGGTTGATTATGTCTCATCTAGTCCATCACAGGGTTGATGACTGGCTGTTTCCTGCAATGAGTGCTTCATTCAGGGGTAATTTCAAATATTACTGGTCATGACTATTCTAGAAACCTCAGCAAACAGATGCCAGATGGCTGTGACCTTCAGACACTATTGCTCACCAGATGGATCAACATACTAGGGCTACTGTTAGAATCAGACAGTCACAGAAAAGAAGGGCTGGAAGAGTCCTCAGGAGGTCCTTTAGTGACCCTTTGCTTGAGTCAGGATCATCCTTGTCTATACCATCCTAGGTGAGTGTTTGTATCACCTGCTCTTAAAAACTTCCCAAGATGGATATTTCAGTGTCTGTGAGTAGCCTGTTCCTATGCCTAACCACACGCACAGTAAGAAAATTATTTCTAATATCCAGCCTAAATTTCCCTTGCTACAATTTAACACAATCACACCTTGTCTTGTTCCCTGTGGCCACAGAGAATAGTCTATCATCAGATTCCTTATAACAACCCTTCAGATATTGAAGACTGTTATCAAATTTCCCCCTCAGTCCTTCTTGAGTTGCACTGCCCAGAAGTGGACAAAGTACTCCAGGTGAGGCCTCCCAAATGTTGAACACAGCAGACAAATCACTTCCCTTGCCTTGCAAACAATGCATCTGCGAATACACCTCAGTAGGCTACTAGCTTTTTTGGAGGGGAGGATGGGAAGCCTTCCTCTGCCATTATTAATGCCTTGAACTCCAGGTACCACAAGCTCCTGGCTTTAATGGGCATGTGCTTTGCAAAAATCCCTTCCTGCTTTTTGAACTCAGCAATTGGTTGCAGAACTCATGGACTCCTGGGTAGCAAACACTCCATTATCACTGTTTGGACTGAACAGCTGCAGCTGCGGAGACCTCCTGCCATGGAAAGGCACAGAAGGGCTGTGTTTGTTGTGTTTTAGTTTCCTAGAGAATCCCACCTTGGACTTCACCACTGTGCAATTTACACCTGCAGGCTGGAACATGCTGGCTTCTCCAGTAGAAAAGTGAGACACAGGAGCAGCTTGGCTGGGGGAGGGGAAGAAGATGGTGAAGATGTCCATTCCCTAGAGCAGGGAGGTACCAGGATCAGAGAGCAGGATGTAGTGCTGGCTCTGATGGGGCTTGGTGCATCTGGGCAGGCATCTGCTCAGCACAATGGCTGGCAAAAAGAGGGGCCTGCCATCTTGTTTTATGACCTAGGAAGCTGCTGTTGTCCCTTTTCTCTTTCTGGACATTAATAGTGAGAACGAATTTAAACTCTGGGAGAGGAGCTGCTGCTAAAAAAAGTGTGGGGTCAGGTGGTACCTGCCACTCTGCCCCATACCTCATCACTGTGCCAGTTTACCTCACCCAGAACCCACAGACCAACTCCCTACGACAATCTGCCAGTGCACTTCACTCCTGACTTTTAGCCCAGCTCTGCCAATGCACCTCACTCCCAAAAGCACCCCCAGTGATACCAACCCTCAAATCCAAAGCAGCTCAGCCACTGTCTCAGCCTCTTCTTGCAGCCTTCTACACAGTTCCAGAAGGGGATCCCTCCAAGCAGACTTTTCTAACTATGTAGTTTTTCTGTGGTTTGCACAAGTGGTGATTAGGCAGAGACCAAACCCCTTCTTGGACTGATCACAGCTGAATCATCACCAAGTGAAGGCTCAGTGCACTTCAGGGTGTTCTAGGCAATTCTTACCAATTGCAATTTCAGGTGCTGAACAAACAAAGCATGTCCTCAGAACTATGGTCATGATTCAGACATATGCCTCTGTAGCACTGTGCCTTATTTCATATTATCTGCATGGCAGTCATGCCTAGAAGCATCAGGGATGTAGCAGGGCACACTGCACTAGGTGCTGTACAAACCCGAAACGAAACAATGGACCTTCCCCCATAAAGCTTACTCTCTAATATTGTTCTTTTAGCTGTATTGTTGTCTATTACTAATGATGCATCTCCAGAAGTTCTGAGACTCTGTGTGAACGAAGGAACAGGTCCTGTCCCAAAGGACTTTCTTTTACCTTCATATTCCCTGACCGTATTACTGGTTTATACTCATCAGGAGCAGGACACTAGCTCCGCATTGCATAGCAGCAACATTAACTTCAAAAGGCAGCAACACAGTCAGGCTAGGTGGATTGGGCTCACTCCAGACTTGTGCTCTGAAGCATCCCCATCCTGATAAATCCATTTCCAGCAGCTTCTATCACAGCCCAGTGCAACATTCAGATTTCATATCTCAGCTCTCCTTTGGCTCACCCTCCCCAGATGCCTCTTTTTGCCCACAGAGCTGGTGACAGCATGCCTGAGCAGCAGAGTGGCAGGCTCCTGGCACTCAGCTGAGGAGCAGAGCTGTTGAAACTTTCCCAAGAAGAGCTTTGTTCTAAATGAGTGTCAAACATATATGTTCTTGTGAGGCTCCCAGCTGGATTTCAGCATCTCCAGGTGAACCAGCTCCAAGGCAATAACAGATCCTTGCTATCAGTCACAGCCATAGCTAGAGCCTGCTTGAGCTACATGTTGAGTGTTTCATCCCCTTTCTGCTGCAGGCCTGCTTGCTAGTCATTCATGGGTCAGCACCCCTCTCCTGCACAGAACTCGCTCAGCAGAGGTGTGTGATATGCTAGAACCTGCTAGGCAGAAGTGGGGAAAAATACATAAGAGAAAGGAAGAGCAATCACATTTCCTCTCTGGTTGCTGACAAGCCTGTCTCCAACTTAAACCATCAGCCTCCCTGGGCAACAGCTGCCTGGCAATGGCTGGGGTTCCAAGGGTGGACACAGCTGCCCTATCTCTTGTGAATGGGGCAGAGCCTATATGAAGAATGTGCAATGGGTGGTCCAATAGGAGTCAGGCGGGAGGTCTTGAGAGGCTATCTTTGGGGGCTTCTGCCCATTGGGGTGGAAGAAAAGGCTCCCTTCACCTTTGGCAAGGATGAAACACTGGTTCTGTGGGCTGTTGGAAAAAGGTAAGGATGACGCAGAGGATTTCCCTTGTGGCAGCCTGTGGATTCTGCTCAGGTCAGAGCCCTTACACTGAGCTTGCTATCTGCCTAGGAGATTGTGCATTGGAGTTAGACAAAAGCAGGACTTGTTTGATGTTGCCTGATGCATCTGTGCAGAAAAACCTGACTCTTATTTCACCTGCAAACTTACGTCATGTTCAGGTACAAAGCTGTAATGCAGGAACTTCACTTACTGGTTTGCTCTGTGCTGTCAGCCCCCACTGTACCAAGCATGCAGAGCTGCTGAGTTCATACTGCCCCATTTCCCTTATCTCCCACCACAGTAGAATGTAGGGCCCAATTGTCAGACAATACTGGTGCCAAATGTGTACCCATATTGATGCACTTTCCAGTTACAGACTGAGTGGCTGTTCAAGTAGGTGCCTTTTTGGTCACTGGTGCAGGCAGTTACCCAATTCATGCACATGACTGCTATATGTACAAGTTAAGCATGCAATTGCCTCTGCATTTTGTATGTACATTTATGGTTCTAACATGCATGACGATCAGGCTTATGGAGCCACTTTCCTCCAAAAACACCCCTTTTTGCAGCCTCTGCCTTGCAGCTCACCATCAGTCACATCCCACCCAATCCTTCTAATAGGTGCGCACACACTTGCATAGACTCTTGTCATGCCCTCAGATAGAAGCCATTTGGCACATGCCCTTGGTGCCCAGCTACAAGGCAAGCTGGGCTGGGAAGGTCCAGGTTGCTGTTTCAAGTCCCTGATCATTCTGACTCGGCAGAATTAAGAAAAACTAAAGAACCATGCAAGTGCCAGACAGCTCATAGCTTGCTTGTGCTCTGAAGTTAACATAGTGTCAACCAGCTGGCTAAGGACTGAAACCAGGAATGGAAAGAAATGGAAGAAATAGTAATAGCTCCAAAGTAGGAAAGAATTCAGTCTTCGGAATCTAGTCTATGGAAAGAGATCAAACCTGCTAATGGTGATACTGCCTGACATGCATGAATAGGCAGGGAGACTGTGGCAAACTTTAGAAGGGACCAAATCCTGAAACTGGTATCCTGATCCTGGCTTATTCCTGACCCCAGGACCCTAAACCTGGCTACTTTGCCTTGGCTTATTTCTGATCACCATTCTGGTTCTTTGACTCCAATCATGACTTTGGTATCTGGACTCTGGTGTGATTGCCATCTCCAAACCCTGGCCATAACCTTATTCTGAATTTTTGCTCTGGACTCAGGTCCTTGACCCTGAGTCTGACTGCCCACAGGCTAGTTGTGATAATGCCTGCCCATCTCAACTTCATTCAACCTGCCCCAGTAGAAGCCACCATGGTGCTCTGGTGTGTGGCACTCAGCTGATTGTTGCCTCCAGTGTGGTTTCTTCTGCTGTTCAGTCCCATGGCTCTCTTGACCCCCAGATTCACACTGCATTTTGGGTCCTGCACCACAACTCATGGATTAGGATGTGTTAACACTGAGCCCTAAATGAAGAGCTATTTTTACTAAGCCACTACTACAATTATATAAGTATAGCAAACAATAAAACCTTGAGCCAGATCTGGACATACACCCCCCCCGAGTATATTTCCTCAGGAAAACTTAATGTAGATGTTGATCTGTCTTTACTGGGATTTTTCACAATATTGACAGTACATATGCCTCTTAGAATGCAGATAAAGGGGGTCAATATTTCAGCTGGAAATCTCCTGACTTGTATTAGAAGAAACTTTAGTTATTGAATTTTTTGTCCAGTCTGCCAGCCATAAAGCACATCATCATCTGCTGTATTTTGTCCTCTGTAGATGCTGTGCCTCAGAATTAAACAAAACTGCCTTAAATTAAAGATGATCGCATGGAGGAAAAGAGAAATGAGTAAAGATGGGAAACATCTTATATAAAGAGTCAGCTGAGACAGGGAACAGAATATAGAGGCCAGGAGGTACAGAGAAGATGCAACAGAAGCCACAGAAAGGAAGGCTCTTTCACCAGTAATGGTATGAGAGTGAAAGGATGGCTGTTTCCTTAGGGGAGGGGAATAGAGGACAATGAGGACTGTGCCATGGGTAGGAGGGCAATTTTTAAATGCATGGGAAACCAGTAGGCTTGCTGGGAGCAATAACTCTCTATTTCAGGATGATGTGCTGCTGTATCAATTATGCATGCATCTTGCCTACGCTGGAATCTGAGAAGCTGGGATTCAAGGAGGACAGGTTTTCCTCATACAAGAAGGGGAGTTCCTTTGATTTAATGGCAACAAAAAGGTGCCTTTCCCTCCTGCACAGCACTCTGCTGGCATCAAACCCTGCAACTGGCATTCCCATGCCCCTGGGTGGTGGGTGTAGGTGAACTTTGCCATTAGTACTGGGAGATGAGGGCCCTCCATTTCTTTCCAAGGCAAAATAATGCAAATCCCTGTCCTGCTGCTTCTTTGCTGACTCCCACCCCAGTAGGGCAGAGGTGACAGCAGTCTCTCTGCTGAGCCAGTATCCCCCTTAGCCAGATTAAGCTGTTTTTATTACATTTCAGTTCCCTACTGAAATCCTTACTGCTTCCTAGAGAGATTCAGGGAGGGGGAAAAACCCCTCTTTGCTGCCATGTTTTTAATTTGGGAGGATGAAAAGCATAAAATTGATTTTCCCAAATCCGTGACCCCTGCAGCTTGCAAATTTATCAAGGGTTGTGAGCTGCGGCAGCTGGAGCTGGACTATTTCTGCCCTGCATGGCCTGAGTTGCCCCAAGCTGCCCTGCCAGGATGCTTAGTTATGCCTTCTCTGATGGAGCATCAGGGAGTCACTGACAACTCCCCAGGGCAGCCTTCAGCCACGTGCTGGGCACACTACCAGCCCACTCTCTGGGAAAAGCTCATGATTCCAGTGCTCCAAGGAGAAGCTACTCAGTTATCACAAACCATGAGGTCCCATGGGGAAAGGGCAAGGAGGGTGATAACCAAGAGAAAGAGGAGGGGATTTTGATCAAAGGCAGACAAGCTTTAGTGTGTTGAAGAAGTCAGAGGTTTCTGACAGGTAGCTGGAGGTAAAGGCACATTTCTGCTCACCAAAGAAGGAGCCAAGGTTCCAGGGGAAAGAGCTGCTGTGCCCCTCCTCCCCCAGCTTATTGTAATAGGGTCTGTCTTCAGTTACTCAGCCCTGGCCCTGCTTTCTGATGGCCGCGGAAGATGGCAGGCAATGCCACATGACATCCCACAGGTCTTTGTTCCTTGGGTTTTCTGCATCCCAAGAAGCAGCTATGTGTGAAACAAGCCTGAGCTTCATAGATCTCATATGTTCCAACAAGCGTGTGAACCTAACTCAGGGGCACACAATTATTTTGGACAAAGGGCTGCTTACTGAATTTTGGCAAGCCATCGAGGGCCATATGACAGGCAGCCCAGGGCAGATAAATATTCATTTTGTAACTTGTTTAGGGGCCATGTGGGCCGGATAGAATGGCCTGGTGGGCTGCATCTGGCCCCTGGGCCGGATTTTGCCTGCCCATGATCTAACTTGATAGAGCTGGGGTTAGTTTTCTGCCTGCTGAAGACTGGGAAAGCTCTGAGTGACAGCTAAGGCACAGGAGATGTCTGCCTGCAGATTCAGGTCGGCGGCATCACTGGGCTCATGATCAGCAGGTTCACTTTGAAACCACAAGGTTTAGAAAAATAAATGCAAGCTCCAATCCTGCGGGAGTTGATGGCTCTTACCCTGGATGGCTTCTAGCTTGGCCTGAGCAAAATCATCATGCCCTGCTGAGATCTCCCTCCAATGGGATCCACTGTTGCTATTTTTCTCCTTTCTTCCAGTGATGTCTCTGGGGGATTACAGGTCTGAGGGCATGATCCAAGTCCTGCTGGAGATGATGGGAGACATTACACTGGGCTTCAGTGAGCATTGAATAAAGCCTTCCTTTTGACATGAGAAGCTTCCATTGTGAGGGAGGCTTCACTGCATATGATATTTGCCCTCCTAAGGTAACTGATGCCTCATGGTTGCCTCCTAATGTAACTGAAAGGATTAGGTCTCTCTCATTTTGGTTCAGTGCATTTGACAAAAGGAAGACAACAGGTGGAGAAGAGAGTCCTGGAATACAATGATGATAACGGTTAAAGATGTACGGATGATCCTATACATCCATCATATGACCATACTGTCTTGGTAGAGTGGCACAGCCAGGCTGAGTCTCTGGAATCATGAAGCAGGCATGAGCTCAGAAAGCAGCAGCCTCATATCTATTCATCACTGGCTGAAAGTACAAAGCCAGCTGCTCTTGCTCTGTTGCTGCTGCTGCTGCTGTACAATATAGGTTTGGAAAGCTCCATCATCCTACTCTGAGTCAGCTCACAAGGTTACTTCCTGGGACCAGGGTCCTTCTCATCTGGGAGAAGCCATCTGTGGAAGCTTCAAGACACATTCCCCATAGCTATACGTCTCTCTCCATGTTTATGGTCCTTTCATCCTTACGGGGCATGACTCTTATCTGGGTTTTAGGCTGAGGCTATTTGAGGGTGACCCAGGCAGCACCATGCACTATCACAGCTTGCATGGAATTCATTCCCATGCCTTGTTTATTGCTCTTGGTCTATATTTTTGGATTTGGTGTGTAGGGCAGATTAGGCAATGCAAGGCTGAGCACTGAGGATGCCTATACATGTGCAGAGAGGCTGCTCTGACACGTTGTAATTACAGTGCATCAGAGCTGCATCGATTAATCAAGTCTGCTAGAGCATGGTAATTACCATGCTCCAGCAGACTCTGGCATCACATGTGTCAGTGTCCCCTTGCTGAAAAATGGCAGTGGGGGTGATTTAACTAAAGCTCATCAAATGAGCTTTAGTTAAAGTGCCCCTGCCACCATTTTTCAGCATGGGGATGTTGATACACATGATGCTCCAGGTGCTTTAATTAGAGCAGATCTTGAATTCAAGGAGGCCACCCTTCCAGGATCTGCTCTAATTAAAGCACCCCCTCCCCCACCAACTCCCAGAGCATGCACACAAATGCCTTGCGGACTCAAACAGGCTCTCGGAAGACCCCAAGAACAACTAAGGAAGAAAACGGCACTGAGAAGGGAGAGTGCCAGGCAGGGCTGGGAAAGTCATAGAGAACCTTTTATTCTTGTAAGCAGTGCTCAGCAGTCCCTCATACACAACACTTACTGATGACTAACTGCTGACTAAAGGGCTGTTTTTTCAGTCACTGAGGCATCCATCTGTCCCTCCCAGGAGCTCACAGGAGGAGACTGTGCATTCACAGTTGGAATGAAACTCTGGGCTTGGAGTTTGCTTGGTTCTGGAGCCAGATACATTCCTGCAGATATCTGCCCATTCCCAAAGTCAGGAGAGGTTTGCAGAAGCTTCAGAACAATCTCTGACCACCCAGGAGGGCAACAGCATTGCTGCAGGCCACAAAAATAGGTATTTGTGTATCCACACTCCTCCCCCTACACAAGGGGGCAGTTGGAATGGGGTTGGTGACACCTAGGTTTTACCCATAGTCACAGGATAACTCCATGCTTTTGTCAATATAAGCAAATATACAATAGTTAACAATGTAAAAACAGAAGCTTGCACTGTTAGGGTCCAGAGTGAACAAGAGTTGCAATGACTGGAGAAAATCCGGCTTTTTTGGAGTAACAGTTAGAAAGCTCAGGCATAATTATTAGTTAGAGGCTTGGGACTTAATTCTGTATCATAAAGTAACTTTAATGGGAGTTAAGCCACACCACACCTTGTGGGTCAAGGCCCCAGAGGATGCACGAACAATGTTAATTCTGCAGAATGCTGGTGTGCCCAACCATGTGTCTCTGGAACCTGTCACTGAGCACCAGTGTGTTTGGACCCCTGACATCTCCTCTGGGGTTGGACAGGCTGGTGAAAGGAGCAGCAACAAGAGAGCCCAGAGCCAGGAAGGACAACATGGGATCTGTAAGCAAAATCTAGATGCAACAGACAAACCAGGAATTACCAGCAGCAGCACTAAGAATGCAGCGGGACTTATTTCTGCAGTAGCCCTCTCCAACTCAACCTTCTGCCATGTGGGGAGGAGAATCTGCAGCTAGAACCATCTGGTCTCCGCTGGGTCTTCTGGTGGCAAAGATTTGGCAGTGGCTTCCTCCTCCATATCTCCCTTCCCCTACCCCCAGCTGCCTCTGTGGCTGCAGTGCAATTCCTTCCTGGTCTGGCTCTCACTGTTTAGGACAGAAAATGGAATGTGATGCTGAACAAAGAGTCACTGAATTGTAGCCTCTGTGATGGCCCCTGGGCCCCTCACAGCCACCTCTATTCCTACTGGAGAAGCACAGACCATGTGGCACAGAGATGTCTTTATTTACTGGGATCCCATGTGCCCACCTCTATTGCCTGGATGCTGTAATTCATGTTTATGAAGCAGAGAGCAGAGGTCCCAGAGATGCAGAGATTTAGCCACCATGTAATCACTGTGGAAGCCAGCATGTGTCTCAGTGGCACCTCTCAAACTTCTCTGCTGTGTCACACATCGGCTAATTAAACAGACATCTGCAAGCAAGCACAAGCTCTTTCAGCGTAGCCATTTCTACCATTCGGGGGCTCTTCCAGCCAACAAGAAGGCAGAGCACTGTGATTTTTTCTTATGTGCCTAAATGCTAAAATAATTAACTCCCTTGCTGCTGGATTGAGCCAGCAAAAGACATGTAGAAACCATTTCAAATCTATTTGAGCAGAAAGCAAATCCTAAGCCCTGGACTTAGTACGAAGTGAAAAAAGATGAATAAGGAGCATGGCTACATTCCCCTTTCCCTGCTACCCCAGACTCCTGGAATTGCCTGCTTACCTCTGTCCAATGGCACAGGCTTTCCACCACTTCAGAATCAAGTGGTGCTCATTTTTTTAAATGTCCTGCAGTGTAATCAGTCCCACAGAGCAGAGAAGCAGTTGGATTTGCTTGTAATCAGGTTTGCTAGAGACGGTAGCTTCCTATCTGACCACTGCTGCTTTCAGATGTGTGGAAGTATTAGTGCATAGAGGCATGCATGTCTGTATGCACATGGGCCTGGATAAGAGATGCATACGCATCCATGTATGTTTGGGGAAGTATATGTTATTTTGTTTGTGAAGGTTATACATATGTCTTTGGCCTGGAGAGAGAGAGAGAGAGAGAAGGGGGGAGTGTGAAGGTGTGTGGTTTATTGTATGTGTGAATGGTTGTAAATCTATGGGGTCAGATATAGATATACATATGTGTGTGGGAGTTACAGATGTCTACAGTATGCGTGCAGGTGTGTGCATGTATAGGGAACAGATATGTATGTGCATGAGAGTGAGAGTGGCAGCAGGAGTATACCATGACTCTTCTAGCTGGGTGATAGATATTTCTCTGGGTGCTCTGCAGGCTGGGAACTGGATTTACAGGGCACCGGCAACTAGTTTGCATACGATTCTACTGGAATAAATATTTAACAGGACTTTATATTTCAGCCTTTGCTTTTCACCTCCACTGTTTCCTTGGAGTTAATGCCAGTACAGGCTTTCATAATGGCTGAACCATCACAAACAGAGGAGTCAGCCAAGCCCAAGACAATCATATACCACATGCAAACATTTACCACAAGTCGCCAATCCAAGATGCCCTTGTCTGCTCTCTCTCCAGTCCATGTCCTACACTGTGGACACAGTGGCTCCACTGTGACTGAGTGCTGAATGAGCCTTGATTCCTGAAAAATTGGGACTTTATAAAGAGCTCCATTTCCTTTCCAGCCTGCCTGCCTGAATCACAGCATGAATAACTGTTTTCCCATTTCTGTCCGTCTGTTGTCCCCCCCATTCCATTCCCCACCACCACCCGCTTTCCCTTCCCTGCCTTCCCACCCCTAGCCAATCAGTGCATTTCTTTCTTTGCACCTGTCACTCTTTTTGTCTAGCTTTATTATGTTCCCGGTGGCTCCTGATGGCAGACCTTTCTTGGCAGCCTCTGATTTTACTCTGCAGAAATACCAGTAAGCATGAACTGGTGTAAGAACTGCTGTGAAGCGCTACTATTGCTGGGCATTCCCAATGGATTAAATCTTGGTATAATGGAGAGGCAATGTGAGGAACCTGACATCAGGTCTCTTATGAAGGCCTTGAATTTTTCACCTCAAGTCTTGATCAGTGCCAAATAAATTACATAACACACAAAGAGAGCTCTGAATTCCCATGTAGCCCATCCAGAGGCCTTTTAATCACCATGTACAACCAGGGAAAAGCAACCTAATTTAAATCTACAATCTTATCTTTTTATCTGAAACTTGTGCTTATTCCCGCTAGCCCATGTCCTTACCCCTTTGGCCTCAGCATGCCCTTAATCTCTGAAGTAGCTGCACCTCCTCCATCCAATCTGACTGCTAACACATGGGTGCTTTTATATATAGAAACCAAACAACATGGTATTTAATGGCTGGATGTGGAACAAGTGACTTTTCAATTGGCAAAAGGAAAAGTCCCCTACCTTCCCCTCCCCATCAAAAAAATGAAAAAACTTGTACACCACGGCATACATGACGCAGGTCTGCCTACACGCATGATTTCAAACATTCCCCGAATTAGCAGGGAACACTTTATGCAGCATTCAGCTGAGGCTGCAGGCTGCTTCCAGGGCGTTACATTAATGATGATTCAAAGAGTTCAGAATCTAATCACGGGGATAAAAATAGAAAACTTCTACTTATAACAATTCATTATACAACAGGTCTTCCTCCAGCCTCATCCTGCTGCTCCTCATCTTGCTGTGCAGTTCTCCGCAGTATCTGGGGTATATTCTCTTGATTGCAAAATATATATAGATAATATAAAGGAGCTTGAAGCATCAGTATTCAGGGATTCCTGTTCTAGAGCTGGGTACTGGTGTTGCTACAGGAGAACACAAGCCAAATTCTCCTCCTGAGGCTTAAAGTTAATAGTGTGGCACTGATGTGACAGAGACTGTATGTAATCCATGATCTTTAGTCACTAAATTGTGCTGTTACATAACACTGGTTGACCAAAGTAGGCCTACCATATGATGTTCCATTAGCCTTGCCTACTTCTATTTTAGGCATGGTATATCCTGGATCTTGGTCTTCTGTGTACATTCAACACCTGTGTAAGCTCTGTAGGGAAGCTCTCTGTCCAGGTTCTTAGCCTGACTCCTGCACAGCTGGAGTCCAGCCCTGGAAGTGTAATGGCACACTTGTGGACTTGCATAGGAGCTGATGGCATGTCCACATTCAGAACATCAGCCTTAGGAAATGAGGCTTGAATTTTGGTGAGATATTTTCTGCATGTGCCTCCTGGCAGGATGCAGTGAATACACTGTCTGAGCTTCAACCATCATCATATTACTCTCTAGCCCTTTGGATTTGGTATCCTGTGGCAATAATGGATGCTGCAAGGAACCCTTCATACCATTATGACTTTTATGTAGAGACAGTGAATCCCAGCAGATTAGCTGCCTGTTCTGTCAGCCCCAGGACTGAGCTCAAATCCTCCACTGTTGTAAGGCAAGTAACATTTCTCACCTGAACATTTCAAAGAAGCCTGAGGGACATGCTCAAACCTGTCAGGAATTAGGGTGCTAAATCCCTTTGACTCCTTGCATGGTGCCAGTCTTCATTCTCAAAGCAAAACCCTTCCATGTTAGGAAAAGTGTATTTCAGCTGAACCACCAGGGCTGCATCCACACAAGTGTGGACATTTACTTCCGTGGGGAAAAAAAGCAGTGGCACACCTTGTGCTGCTGCTACTTGTTCTTGAGGACCGCTTGCACCACATGTCCTCTGGTGCATGGCAGGTTATCCTGGGTGGGGTAAGGGATGGACTGGCCCCAGCAGCAGCCTTTTCTGGGGTCCTGGGGACCTTCTGGAGCTGCAGCAGAGGTGATCCTGTCGCTCAGAGCCTGGCCAGCAGCCCGAGCTTGTCTCCAGCCAGCCAGGCTCCAGTTTTGAGCAGTGAGCGCTGACCTCACATACGCCTCTCTGGTTTGTTTGTTTTTTTGTGCAGGTTTCTTTGGCCATGGGACTTTGACTAACACCCCCACTCCCAGCCCTGCTACCTTGCAGTGAAGAGAACAGATGAATGTTAAGTCTGCAGCCCCACATACTGCATGGCCATGGTCGTATGGAGCTGGCCCATGAGGGATGGGTATGATGGAAGTACTAACCCCAAGAATGAAGGAGAAGTTGTGCCTCCCCATCCTGCTTCCTTGCTATGAGTTGGGCACATTCATCACATGGAAATCTATGAGATTCCAGGTGAGGCAGGACCTGCACATGGTTCAAAAGCTTTTTTTATTGTAGATAGATTTCCTTGTCTTCTGGCTTATTGCAGCAGTATGTCAGATAGCAATGCCAATCACAGTACCTGGTCATGAACACTCTAGCCCTCCACTCCTCAGAAACATCTGATAGAACATTCTCAGACACCTGGCAGAACTTCTCTCAAGCTTGTTCTTTTGGGAAGAGGTGAGAGACAACTTCTTGTGTCATCTTAGTCTCTGTTTATTAAAGGTATTCTACTCCTAGCCGTACAACATATACAGCAAGCAAAGTGAGAGGGCAAACTTCCCCTGGGCTACTTCCCCACCACTGCTAACCCAGTATGTCTCTAGGACAGACCAGGTTTCCTTCCACTGGCTAAAAGTGTTAAGAAGCAACTTGCCCCGCCACATGAGGATTTAAACATATTAGTTAAATACACTCCTATGTAAAGGCCTAAGCATGTAAATCCCCCCAAAGAGCCTACACGGGACTTCAGTGACACACTGGACTGCAGTGGGCCCTTATGGAAGAGCAGTTCACTTTCTCATTATCAATATTCAATGTCCATTTGCCATTCAAGCTTGGACTTCCCTGCTGAGACTGCCAGTTCATACCAGTTGTGGTGATGGTGATGGACAGGACTGAAACCACCAAGTAGGATGAGAAGAGCAGTCTTTGTTCCTTAAAAGTTCACATGCTCCTGATGCCACTATGTCTATTTGTTCCACCACTGCAAGTTGCTGGGGAAATAAGTGGCTGCAATGTGACAAAGGATTTTTTACTTGAGGTCTTGAGTAAACTGCAGAAGCAGATGAACTGTTAAGAAAGAGAGAACTTATTTTCATGCAAATGTCCCTAGTAATAAAATACAATCTGAGGGAACAAAAACCCAGAAACTACACAATCTAATTGATTGTCCCTAAATAGAATGCTTCTCAAAGTTCTCCAGAGGTTGTCATCTGTTCTGTAAGGGGGAGAGTGAACACATTAAGTAGGTCAAACAAGAACAAACAAAGGAGATATGAAAAAGAGAGGTTTTAAAATGAAAGATGAGCACTGATTAACTAGTCAGTGCTGTTAACAGGCTTGCTGATATTCTGTAGGACACAGCAGCTGCAGGTCAGCCACAAAGCCCTATGTATTAAATTGCTTAGAAGAGGCCATAATGAGAAAAGGCAAAAATGAGACTGTCCTCAGCTGGTTGATGTAATGCCATAATCCTTTCCTGTTGGGATGGATGGGGTGTGCTCTGCAATGCCACAAAGAACACCAGGACAGAACAGATGGGAGATTCAAGGCACTCACCATTTGCCTGTTTTCAGTGTACAGAGCTTCCATGAACAAGGAGTGTTTTTGAAGGATGCAGTTATGTATCAGCAGTGTGTTTGCTGAACTCGGGCATGATGGTTTTGCATTGTTAGGATGCCCTTGGATGTGTTAAGACAGCTTGTTTACTGCTTTCTATGTTCTGAATGTCAGATTTATGCCTGGCTTGGGCCCTCTGGTTAAAAGCACACCGCACTAGTTCTGATTTGCTGACTGCCTGAATTTCCCTCTCATGAAGTAGGAAGGTTCTTCTGTTGACCCTACCTGTTAAAATCCTGAATAAAACTGGCCAAGTCCTGTCCTGGTGACTCACTGTGGCAGGGAAGGTTCCTTAGTGATATCTTTTCAACAATACCAGTAAAGCCAAAACTGGGGCCAGTGTTCAGTTGGCTCAGGATCTGCGCAATCCTTTGCAGAAATGGGTATTCAGCCCAGTTACCTACCTCATGTGCTCAGGAGAGTGAGCAGAAGCCACTGTGAACAATTTGCAGAAGTGGTGGTTGGTTTTTGCATGACTTCCCTGCATCAGGCAGACATGCAAAGAGAGTCATTTAGAGACATACACTATTCTTGCTTGCCACTGGGTGCATCTACAAGAGACACTTAAAGTGCAGTAGCCTAATAAGATTGTGCAGTAGTGTGTCAGGCAAAAACTGTGCTAATATGCTACTGCACAGTAGTATTAGGCTATTGTGCAATAAGTGTCACTAAAAAACTGTGCACCAGCTCTACTACAGTTACTGCGCATTTAGTTAGTACTTAATGAAGTACTAACTAAATGCGCAGTAACTACTGTGCATTAAATGAATGTGTGACACACCCACCCACTGAGTTCTGTAGGGCTACTTCTCACTTATCTTAGGGAAAGTCAGCCGAGGGTCAGGCACAGTTTCTCTGATGCTTTTCCAGGGCCCTGACCAGTGGCAAGAAATTCCTACATGTTACGGGCATTGCCTCTGCAAGAGAATGCTGAAGTGCCAGCCCTGAGGTCAGCTGTTAGACCTCATGGCTTGCATCTGGGCAGTACGGCTGGTCCCCAATTTGATTTGGCAGAGATTTGGCCTGATTCAGAGATTTGGCCACCAAATCAAATCAGGAGACCCTTTAATTTCTCTGAATCGAATCAGAACCCCCCAAATCAATTCGGAAAGATTTGGGGATTTGGACATAGACACAGCTTTAAATGTTTTTTCTACATACCTCAAGGTAGCTCATGAATGCTGCGATGCTGGGGTGGATAGAGCATCCCACAGGAGCGTGGGAGGCTCCCTAGTGCACTCGGCAGCAGACCCAGAAGTGGACCAGAAGCACTTTCTGTCCACTTCCGGGTCTGCCAGGGAGCATGCGGGGGGGGGGGGGGGGGGGGGATGGTCACCCACACACCCCTGGCTTGGCAACAAGTGCCTCCTGGGCCTGGGGGGGCACCCAGGGTCCCCCTGCAGCTGATCGCTGGGCCTGGGGGTGCCAGGGGGAGGGGGTCCCCTGTGCGCTCCCCAGAGGACCCAGAAGTGGATCGGAAGTACTTCCAGTCTACTTCACGGTTAGCCGCTGAGCACACAGGGGACCCCCCTACACTCCTGTGGACGATCCATGTACCCCAGCATTGCAGCATTTATGAGCCATGCCTGCTACCTCGAGGTATGTACAAAAGACATTTAAAGCTGTGTCTATGGCCAAATCACTGATACTCCGAATCAGCATTGAATCTTCAGATTCAGATTTGGCTGAATCAAATTGGGGACAGTGATCCGAACCAAGTCACTGTCCCCGATTCGGACCAAATCCGAATCTGAATTGAATATGGCCCGTTTCGCACATTCCTACTGGGCAGCACTCTCTATCTTTGTACAGGTGTAGCTTGGTTCCAGACTGCCAATGTGAATTCTTCAAACCCCGTCAAAAGTCACACAGCAATAACACACTGTCATGTACCTTTCAGGCCTGTGTTCTATCTGCAAGAGAAAGCTAAATCAGCTAATTTCCTAGAGCAGAGTCTTCTAATCACAGATGGGCAAATGTCCCTTTCCCTCAGTAGTTCTCGCTTTCTCAAGGCTGCTCCTTTTCAGCCAGAAGCTCAGGTTGCTGACAGGGAATGGAGGCTGTGGTCTTACACTAGCTAACATCTGAGGCAAAGAGGAATTTTAGGGATGTAAAGAGGAACATTAGGGACACAGAGGAGGTTCCACTCTTTGTGGGGAGGTTTGTTCAAGGCTGAGATATACATCTTTCTCATGGGAGTCCAATCAAAGAGGAAGCAGGTATGAACAATTTATAGCAGGGGTGTCCAACCGTTTTGAATGTGAGGCCGAATCACTAACTCTTTATCATTCAGTGGGCCGGTGAGCCATAGTCAAAGACCTCACAGGAAGTGGCATCACATCAGGAAGTGATGTCACGTAACCTTAGACACCAATGAAGTTGCAGGAAGTGACAATGAAATGGGTCTAACCAGTTTAAAACTCTCCCTCTATAGCATCCAGCTCTGCCACTGTTCGGGACAGGATACTGAGCTAGATGGACCATGGGGCTGACCAAGCATGGCACTTTTTATACACTTATGTTCAGAAGCTCTTATGTTCATTGGCTGAGCTTCCAAACTGGCTGAGATTTGCAAAAAGGGATAGATAGGCATGTTACAAAGTTCATAAAAGATTTGGAGCCCTCTAAATCCCATTCATTTTAATGGAAGTCAGCTTTTTGACTCAGCTTTGAAAATATCAGCCCAAGGTGCCAACCAAAAAGTCAAAATATATTTTGCATTTCTATGCAGTGCATCTATGTGGGGCTCCCCAAGCATTTTACAAACATTAAATGAACCTCAGGATGAGTCGAGCTGGAGCAGCAGGGGCTCAGCTGCACTTTCCCCCTACCTGCGCTGATCAGTCCTGAGCGGCACACGGCTCCGCCGCTGCCTCTGCTGTTTGGTGCTGACCCGGGAGGGTCTGTCTCATCCCGAGCAGCATGTAGCTGAAGCCGGATTCCCATGTGCTGCTGGGGATGGGAGGAGCCCGGGCAGGTCGGCACCAGCCAGAAGCGGCGGCAGAGCCATGTGCCGCTCTGGACTGACTGGCGCAGGCAGGGGGAAAATGCAGCTCAGCCCCTGCTGCTCCAGCCGGGCTTGTCCTGTCCCGAGTGGCACGCGGCTCCACCACCGCTTCTGCTGGCCAGTGCAGACCCGACTGGGCTCCTCCCATCCCCAGCAGCACGTGGGAATCTGGCTTCAGCTGCGTGCTGCTCCGGATGGGACAGACCCGCCCGGGTCAGCACCAGCCAGCAGAACTGGTGGTGGAGTCGTGTGCCGCTCGGGACTGACCAGCACAGGTAGGGGGAAAGTGCAGCTGAGCCCCTGCTGCTCCGGCTGGGCACATGGCTACTCCTCTTCTCACACGCACCGCGTCTGACGTGGTGCGTGTGGGAACCTTGTTCCTTCCCCAGCCCTTCAGCAGCCATTAGGAAGCTGCTGAGGGGCTGGGAGAGGGCAAGGGGTGGGAATGAAAGTAAACAGTGTTTACTTTCGTTTCCTGTCACAGCACCGCGGGCCTCAGGAAATGGCTTGGCGGGCCGCATGGCAGCCCACAGGCGGTATGTTGGACAAGGCTGATCTATAGTGTTAGTTGGAGCTAATAAAGCAACATTGTAATCAATCAGCACAACTTGCCTTCCAGCAGACTGCAGCTTCATGCATTCAGATGCTGAGGAGCACTTCCTTTGTCTCAAACTAGGTCAGCACAGAGGCATGGAGTTGCTATAGCAATTTTTTTATTATACTTCATAACTTTATTTTAGTAGCTGGTGATTTACATAGCTCCACAGCTAGATGAAGGGAGGATCATGATTGAGGCACACTTTTCAGCTCCATTTTTATGTGGCTTCCCCTACAACTCCTGTACTGCCTTCCTCTATACCACACAAGCAAACCAGGTGGGGTTGCAAGTATTCTCCCTCTCCTCTCCTGCTGTTTCTGAAGGAATAGTTCAAAACCCAGACCTGAACCACACTGTACCTCTCACGTCTTGCTGAACTTCAGGGACAGACTGGACTTAGCATCCAGACCCTCGTGTGTCCTTCTGGGCTCCAGAGCTGTCTGTCATGAAGCGCTGTCATTTAAAGAGAAAAAGGGAAATGCTAGGTTTAAAAGGAGGCGGTGGCATTTGCTCTTGAGACATTCTGGGCCCAGCCCCCTGTGAAGGCAGTCAGTGGAGCTCTACTGACTTCAGTGGAGCTACTCTGATTTACCCTGAGCCGAAAATCTGTCCCTCTTCATTTACAGTCCAATCAAAATCCTATGGGAAAGCTTTGAAGCCGACCTGTGAGAAGATGAAGGATCAATACCTGGTGCCTCATGAACCCAGGGTCACTCTCCGCTCCACGTCCCTGCGCTTGTCAGGGGAAGGACTATGTACTGACTGCTTGGAAAAGCGAGGAGGGAGAATTTATCTGAGAAAGGGAAGGCTTCTTTCTCAGGGCTCCTCAGGTTAGACCGGACCCTAAGCTGGGAGAGATTTCCTTGTCCTTTTTCTAAACATTTTAATCCCTGTTATGAAAACAGTCCCATGAGGAAAACCCCTTGCTAATGGCAGTTTTATTTCTATTTCTGATGAGTCATTCCAGCAGCTCTGAGCAGCCATCTGCCCATGCTCGTCACCTGTTCTCTGGCGGCGCTCCTTGTCACTGATTACTGGGGAAAAATAGGAGGGGAGCTGGGTTCTTCGTTTCTGGAAGGATTTTGTGCCTCATGTTCTAGTTCAGGACTCAGGAGATCTAAACTCACTTCCTGGCTTTGCCATAGATATTGTGTGACCTTGGCAAGCCACTTTGCCTCTGTTTCCCCTCGCAACTTTATTATTATTCCCCTTGTCTGTTCAGACTGCAGGGACTGCTTCTTATTAATTGTATATCTAGCACCTTACACAACTGAGATCTAATCTGGGTTGAGGTCACTAGGTGCTATTCTAATACTATCTAATTTTGTGATTCTTCAGTACAATTCACTGTCATCTCCACAACAATTGACTGAAAAAAATGCCCTTACACGAACAATACACAAATAAATTGTGAGAACAATGCCAGTGCAATACAGATTATCCAGTGCTCTTCCACTAAGAATAAGACAGTCAACATACAACTGCAGTGTACTGAGTGAGGACTGAGTGCTATTGCCCTGTGATTTTATTGCTGTTGCTTCCAATTCGAGACCTGGAACATGACTTCCCCAAAGATCACTATTTTTTTTAGGTAGATGAAGGTTTCATAGTTTCATAGTTGGTCGGGTCGGAAGGGACCTGAGCAGATCATCAAGTCCGACCCCCTGCCATGGCAGGAAAGAGTACTGGGGTCAAACGACCTCAGCAAAGTGATTATCTAGCCTTGTCTTGAAGACCCCCAGGGTAGGAGCCAGCACCACTTCTCTTGGAAATTGGTTCCAGATCCTAGCTGCCCTGATAGTGAAGTAGTGCCTCTTGGTGTCTAGTCTGAATCTATCCTCTCCCAGCTTGTGACCGTTATTTCTAATCACTCCTGGAAGTGCTTGGGGGAACAGGGACTCCCCCAATGCCTGCTGGTCCCCCCGACTAATTTGTAAACGGCCACTAGATCCCCCCTCAGCCTTCTCTTGTGGAGGCTGAACAGGTTCAGGTCCCTTAGCCTGTCCTCGTAGGGCCTGCCCTGCTGCCCCCGATCATGCGAGTGGCCCTCCTCTGGACCCTCTCCATGTTGTCCTCATCCCTCCTGAAGTGCAGTGCCCAGAACTGGACACAATACTCCAGTTGCAGCCTGACCAGTGTTGCATAGAGGGGGAGGATCACCTCCTTGGACCTGCTTGAGATGCATCTGTGGATGCATGACAAGGTGCGGTTGGCCTTCCTGACTGCATCCCCACACTGCCGGCCTGTGTTCATCTTGGCATCAATGATGACTCCAAGATCCTTTTCTGCCTCTACCCTGACAAGAAGGGAGTTCCCCAACCTGTAGGTATGGTGCCAGTTCTTCCTCCCCAGGTGCATCACCTTGCACTTGTCGGTGTTGAATCCCATCCTATTCTTATCCGCCCACCCCTGTAACCTGTCTAGGTCCAATTGTAACCTATTCCTTCCTTCTAGTGTGCCCACATCCCCCCATACCTTAGTGTCGTCTGCGAATTTGAACAGGGTGCTTTTTACCCCCTTGTCCAAGTCACTGATGAAGATGTTGAACAGTGCAGGCCCGAGGACTGAGCCCGGGGGACCCCATTGCCCACATCCCTCCAGGCCGAAAATGGCCCGTCCATCACCACTCTCTGGGTGCGACCCATTTGACTGTGGAGGTGTCGACACCACAGTCCCCCAGGTTTTTAATGAGAACAGGGTGAGAGACAGTGTCGAAGGCCTTCCAAAAGTCCAGAAAGACTATGTCCACTGCTACCCCTGCATCTAAGGATTTGGTGACCTGGTCATAGAAGGCCACCAGGTTGGTCAATGAACCCGTATTGATTGCCCCTAAGCATGATCTCCCCTGCTGGCCCCTCGTGGACATGTGCCAGAATAATTCTCTCAAAAAGCTTACCCAGGATCGAGGTAACACTAACTGGCCTATAGTTTCCCGGGTCCTCCTTCCTCCCTTTTTTGAAAATGGGAACTACATTGGCCCTCTTCCAGTCCTCTGGCACCACACCAGAGCACCACGAGTGCTCATAAAACCGTGCCAGGGGTCCTGCAATGACCTCAGCCAATTCCCTCAGTACTCTAAGGTGGAGATTGTCCGGATCAGCTGATTTGAATACATCCAGTCCCTCCAGAGGTTCCCTGACTAGATCCTCACTGATCCTTGGCCTAGGTGCACCTCCCCTGAGGGCGGAGGGGGGCCTAGTGGGGGGGCTGATCTGGTCCCTGCTCAGGAAAATGTTTCAGCAGATAAGAAGCCTGGTGGAAAGCTACAATTGGATTGTCAACTTCATCAAAATTGGAGATGCTTTGGATCTTGGGTTCTGATTTGGATTAATTTATGTTAGAGAAGAAGAAAAACAAACAGTGGCACATTGTTATCAGTAATGACAAATTCAGACATGACACTTTGCTACTGGATACTGGAGCAGCATCCCATGGTATCACCTTCCAAGCACATACAGATAATCTGGGTCTTTGCTCATGGAACATGGAACCAACTCGTTTTGTTTGATCATCTTGTCACCGTACAACAACGGATGTTTTCTTCTGGGGATAACCAGATTGTTGCTCCTTTACAATTGTCACTGAAATGGAGTGAAATCTGTTAATAAACTGCTTAGCTAGGCAGCATACAGCTGGGACTCCTTCCAAATAAGCCCAACAACCCCTAAAATCCTTTTCCAGTGAGTGCAAGGCCTAAAGCTTAGACATTATAGCAGATGGGGCTACTTGGAGTTGGGGGAGAGGGGATTCAGATATGATGATGATGGGTGCTGGTACAAAATCCTAGAATAGAGAGAACAGAAGATTGCCCAACTAATCCACTGATGTTCTTTCCTTATCCCATTAAGGACATTATATTCTCACTTGTGGGCTCTGTGCAGACCCAGCTTAGCAGCAGAAATGACAAAAGTTACAGGGTTTGGGAAGCCAAGGTGCAAAGTCCAGTCACTGCCCTGTAGGTGAGGCAACTACAACATCTTCTCAAGATCAGCTGAACCTCTCTACCAACTTACATTTACATCACAGAACTCCTTCACGCTGGGGAAAGAGATTGGATTTAGAGGCCCTGAGTTCAAAGTCCTCTCATCACAACCATGGAAAGCAAACATACCACCCCACCAAATATGCCTCCTGTTTGTATAGGAGCAATGGCTGCTTGGAGACAAGGGAATGTTCTGTCTTCAGGCTCATTCACTGCTTGCTTCCTCTACTGAGACTGCCAACATGGATAACAGTTACTGTTAATGGCCAAAATATGCTCCTACACTAACAATAACAACAGTACAAATTATCATGGAATCACAGAGAACCAGGCCTGGAAGGAACCTCCATAGGTCATCTAGTCTAACCCCTTGCCCGAGGCAGGATCATCCCTATCCAAAACATCCTATACAAATCCATAATCTAACTTCTTAGTACAACTATTATCAACCCTGATGAAACACAAGATATAATACCCTAACCTGCTGCAGATAAAACCGGGGGGGGGGTGTCCCTGGCAGCCAGGGTCCTGCTTCTGTAAGTGGTTGATAGTATACACTGAAGAGATCCCAGGGAAAGGGCCATACCCCTGCTACAGAGGAAAGCAAAAATCCTCACAGTCCATACCAATCTGACCATGGTGTAAAACTTCCTGATCCCAAATATGGTGATCAGTCTGACCCTGAGAAGAGGGGCAAGACCCTCTAGCCAGGAACCTCTGGCTTTAAGTCTCAGCAGGAACAATGGCACACCCCAGTCACAATACTCAGCCTTGGCTGAGCCAAAACCCAATACCTCTGAGGAAGGCTTAAGAAAAAACAAACACAAAAACCCTGACATGTAGCAGAAAGGGGGACAGGGGGAAGCAGAATTTCCTCCCAGCCCCATGTGGCAAGCAGCACAGCCCAGAAGTATAGGAAATACCCACAGTAGAACATAGATATATAGCTATGCCTAGATCATCCCCAACTGTGGCTATCCAACCTCTTCTTGAACACCTCCAGTGATGAAGAATCCACGACTTCCCTAGGCAGTCTATTCCACTGCCTCACTATTCTAACAGTGAAGAAGTTTTTCCTGATATCCAATCTAAATCTACTTTTTTGCAACTTCAAGCTATTGGTCCATGTCCTACTCTCTGCAGCAAGAGAAAAATGATATTCTCCATCATCTTTATGGCAGCTCTTCAAGTATTTGAAGACTACTATCATGTCCCCCCTTAAGCACCTTTTTGTGCAAGCTTATTTTTGTGTTCTGCAGATGTCTCTCTATAAGGAACTGCACTAACACCGTCTACTCATTTAATAAAAGTCTTTGAACAGCCATCAGGCATGGCAGTTATTTAAGTCAAGTCTGACTTGAGCAGATGACCTAGCCATGCAAGACTGGCATAAACCATTAATGCTAATGGTATCTCTTGCTAGTACTACCAGCATCTGTTAGCAACACTGTTATTATCCTTCACTAATGCTACCAACATCCGTTAACATGACCACCTCCACGCAATGCTTGTACCACAGTATCTGTGACTAATACTACCTGTAGCCATTAGCCAGGTCACCAGCATCCATCTCTAATACTTGGCCCACACTTGAAAGGAGGCAATCAGAAGGGCCAAAGCAGAAATGGAACTTAGGCTGGCAACAAAAATTAAAGAGAACAAAAAGTCCTTCTTGAGGTATATAGTGAGTAAAAAGAAGGCATAGGGTAGCATAGGACCCTACAGGATAAACTAGGGCAATTAGTGACAGATAGGGGGACAAGGCTGAGCTCTTCAATAAGTTTTTTGCCTCTGTATTCCTGACCACGGATCAGGACAAATTTCCCAACTGGATCACAGACAGGCACAAAAGGGAAACCAGCCCACCAACTGTTAGTGCTGACTTAGTGAAGGGACACTTGGAGGGGCTGGTTGTGTTTAAATCAGCAGGCCCAGATGATCTTCATCCAAGGGTGCTGAAGGAATCAGTCAGTGTCATAGCAGAGCCACTGGCATGGCTGTTTGAGTACTCTTGGTGCCCAGGTCAGGTCGCAGAGGACTGGAAAAGGGCCAATGTTGTCCCAATTTTCAAAAAGGGGAGGAAAGAAGATCTGGGTAAATACAGACCGATTAGTCTCATTTTATCCTCTGGAAAACCTTTGAAAAAATGATTAAGGATCACATTTGTGGGAGTCCAGTGGGAAAAACAATGCTGAAGGGCAACCAGCACAGATTCATAGCAGGTAGATCCTGCCTGACTAACCCTGTTTCTTTTTATGACCAGGTCACAAAATGTTGAGATGCAGGAATCAAGGTAGATATTATCTACCTGGATTTTAAGAAAGCCTTCGATATGGTACATCATCCTATTCTCACAGATAAATTGAGTGGTTGTGACGTAGATGATTACACAGTCAGGTGGGTGGCAAATTGGCTTAGGGCTTGCACCCAGAGAGTGGTGGCGGATCAGTCGGTATTGACTGGAAACAATGTGGGCAGTGGAGTAGCACAGGGCTTGGTCCTTGGACCTGTGTTGTTCAATGTCTTCACCAGTGACTTGGATGAGGGCATGGAAAGCACTCTGTCCAAATTCTCAGATGACAGCAAATTATGAGGCAAAGTTAACACACTAGAGGGTAGGGAATGAATCCATGAGGTTCTGCACAGGTTAGAAAAGTGGTCGGAACAGAACAGGATGCAGGTCAACAAGGACAAGCGCAAAGTGCTGCACCTAGGGAGAAGGAATTGCTAGCACACTTACAGGCTAGGGAGGAGGACCTTCTCAGAAGCACAGCAGTGGAAAAGGATCTTGGAGTCACTGTTGACACCAAGGGGAACATGACTCATCAATGTGACGAAGTGATCAGTAAAGCTACCTGCACTTTATCATGTATTAGCAGATGCATGACAAACAGGTCCAGGGAAGTGATACTTCCCCTCTATGTGGCACTGGTCAGGTCTCAGTTGGAGTACTTCATCCAGTTTTGGGTGCCATACTTCAAGAGGGATCTGGGCAACCTTGAGAGGGTTCAAAGGATGACCACTCATATGGCTCAGGGCCTGCAGGCAAAGCCCTACGAGGAAAGATTGAGGGCTTTGGATCCCTTCAGACTCTGCAAGAGATGGCTGAAAGATGACCTTGTGGCTGCCTACAAATCCATTGGGGGGAAAGGGGGGCAGCAAGGAATAGGAGATGCTCTGTTTACCAGGGCACCACTTGGAGTAACTAGGAACAATGGCCACAAACTGATGGAGAGCAGAGTTAGGTTAGACATCAGGAAGAACTTCTTTATGGTAAGGGTTGCTAGAATCTGGAATGGGCTTCCAAGGGAGGTGGTGCTCTCCCTCACCTTGGGGATCTTTAAGAGGAGGCTAGACATGCCCCTGGCTTGGGTCATCTGACCCCAGTGTTGTTTCCTGCCCAGGGCAGGGGATTGGACTCTGTGATCTGCTGAGGTCCCTTCGGACCCAAACATCTATGGATCTATAATACTACCAGCATCCATCACAAACACTATTATCATCTCTGGCTAATGCTACTAGCATCTATTAGTAACATTGTTGGTATCCTCCAACAATGGATAATGGATGCCAGCAGCATCCATTATCAGTGCTACAAACATCCATCACTAATGCTACTGCCATCCTTCAACAAAACCAGCACTCACTAAGGCTGTGAGTGTCAGTTATCAATGCCACCAGCATTTATCACTAACATCCATCACCAGCACCACCAGCATCCATCACTAACACTATTAGAATATGCCACTAATGCCCTCCAGCATCCATCAGCAATGGCATCCATCATGGGTTGTGCCATCAGAGATTAGCTTCTCAAGGGGTCAAAATGTGAGAGCCTGAGCCCCATCCTTCCACTAACCTTGGAGTTTTCTTAAAATAAAATGCTTCATTGAGACTGGAGGAAAGAGCGTGGGGCTTGTAATGCTGCCTTTGTAATGCTGCACACTACAGTTACACAAGGATAGCAGTGCTATAATTACCTTTAATTAATATCAGCGTCACCACCCCAAGGAAATGCAAATTAACAATTGTGTCTGCGTTACTACTGGGTTATTACTGTATTACTTCCATCAAAACCCCCCTCTTTCCCATTCTTCAAATCTGCCTGTTCACTCAATGGCTGTTGGATGGAGGGCATGGGTATGGGGACTAAATGTACGAGCTATTAAAGGTGGATGTTTAACCTTTGCAAAAACACTTCAGAGTTCTCAGGTCATGTTGGGGCTTTTGCAGCCCTAGGATTCCCAGGCATAAAGTGCCTGAAGGCTGTGCTGGGTCTTGTCTGAGGGAGAACTCCCAGACCAAGCTGTTCCCTTTCTGACCACAGGCTAGGTTACTGTTCTGAGCAAATGCAAAATGCCAGGAAGCTGCAGCAGGCATGAATGCAGTGGTTTATGCCTTGAGTAGACCAAGCTGTTATGAATAGCATGTGACTCCCCTACTCAGCAATGATCACCTCTCCTCTTCCTAACATTTAAAAAATTGGCCACAGCCTCTACATAATTCAGCATCCAGTTGTGTCATATAGCACCCATTTGCTTGTGGTGAGGCACTGGGTCACTCTTGTTGTTGCAGGGACAGAGCCCAAAAGGTAGGGCAGAGAGGGTTCAACCCCTCCAACTGCTCAGTTTCTTACACAAACTGCCACAACCAGAGTCTGCCAAGCAGCAGCCCAAGCCCAGACCAACATCCACTTGGCCCATGTTCTTGACCAAAGAGATGGAACCAACATTAATAGCCTTGTGTGGCCCCACAGAAGCCAACGGAAGATTTGTCATTGATAGCAATAGTGCAGGATCAGATTCTGAATAATTTATTCCAAGAAATCTCTTAATTGTTTTAGCTGAAATAAAATGCCAAGATGGTAAATGTTGACACAAAAGCTTTATCAACTAAATCAATATATACAATAAAAACTTTAATAGTGTGTCTCCAACTACGACTCTACAAGGAGGCTGACTTGTTCCTCAAGAATTCTGTTTCCCATATCAACTTTCCTTGTCAAGATGGAAATGAAATATGGTCTTCTTGGTGCCAGGGTTGGGAAAGACTGTGGGACTTTTGCAAATGTTTACAAAGCTTGGTGTTCTGTCACAGAGGTGACTGCACCAATGTGGCAAAGTGCTCTGGGATTCTTTGAGATGAAATGTTGTTCTATAGTAATGGTGTCCAAACTTTTGGTCCTATGGGATGGATGGGTGGTACAGGATGGGTCCATGGATCTGATCTAGCCCATAGGCCCAATCTGGCAGGTGTGGGGCTGGGACTCTATCTAGCACATGGTGGATCAGGCCCTCGTTCTGCACACCATATCATAGCCAGGTTCTGGCTATTCACATGCTAGGTTAGGGCCTATTTCTCTGGCTCTAGCACAGCATACATTGGATTGGGTCCTGCTGCTCCAGCCCTGCACCCTGATGGGATCTCACACACAGGGTCATGTCATCTGGCCCACGGGGCTTGGAAATTTGGCAGTGGGGAACAGTGGTAGTGTTAATTAACACTGTCCCCCAACAAAATTTCTGGACCTTGGGAGACCCTGTGGACCAGATCACATGGCTCCATGGGCCAGATGTGACCCAAGGGCCAGACGTTGAGCACTCCTGTTTTATAGGAGTATGAGCTATTCCTGTGAGAAGCCATGTACATCTCTTGGACTGTGCAAATAAGAACCATTGATTATTATTATTAAAAAGTGCATAGAACATGCAGCCTTCTCAGACAGAGATCACTTCAGATAAGTCAGTGAATCATCAGGTGGGATGGTTTCTCACCCACCTTTCCCCTTTTAATCAGCCACCACAGGGACTGTGTTACCTCCATGGCAGCCAAAGTGGAACAAGATAAGTAGAGCTTTCCCCCTAGACTTTAACACTCTAGAATGCTATTGAAATTAGAGAAATAAGCTTCTGAAAGTGCCATAAAATGTTTATGGTTTGAGAAGTGGTTTTCAGTCCATAGTGCCTCTGAGACAGGAAAACAAGAATCCCAGCTGAGAAGCAGCTTGGGACTTCCATACTTCTCCAAACTTCAAAAGAGTCTAAGCCAGATCCTTTCTCTGCTTCTCACTAAGTGTGAGATGAAAACATGCTGGTAAATCAAGCCAAGTAACCTTCTGTTCATCGATATTTCAGAATCAGACCCAAATCACCTACAGCTGTAATGGGAGAACGTGAAGAAAGCCACTGAATCAATAGATTGAGATATTTTGATACTAGAAATCTATCTTTGAGCCATGCTTGAGCATTCTGGGAGTGAGGTATGCACCGTGGAGAGGAGACAAGTGACTACAGATACTGTAGTGGCATGAAAGAAATGTGAAAATGTGAAAATATAAAACGGTGGGAGGGAGCTTAAAGCTTCAGAGGATGCTATTCAAAATACAACATGCATTTATCCCACTATCGACACTTCAGTATCTCCTGAAACTTGGATTCATAAATTCAAACATTTTGAGATGGGAAAGGATCATCACAATCCTCTAACTGGATCTCCTGCATAACATGGGCCACAAAATTTCACCTACTTATTTCAGTAACAAGACCATAGCCTTTTGTCTGCTGCACTAAATAATTCATGGTTACCAGAAATATCCTCTGCATGCAGATACTTAGGCCCAGATTCAAAGAGGTATGTAGGCAGCTGACTCCGTTTAATTTCACTGATGGATTTGGTCATGTCACCCCTCAACCTTCTTTTGGATAAACTGAATATATTGCAAGCTCTTCAGTTTCACATTTCATATTTGGAGAGAAAGTATTTGAAAACCTGATTCAAGATGAATCACCACTGCAGATCCAAGAGATAAAGGAACTGGAGAATGGAAACATGACAGGAGACTTACAGAGAAGCATGGGTAGACGATAAGCAGCAGACAGAAGAGGACAAGGAGGAATTTCACACAGATGGAAATACCCAGTCCTTACTAGGTTCTTAGCATGGAAACCACAGAAAATATTTCTGAAGATCCAGCTTGGGGAATGGAACAGAGAACTGTTCAGAACACATCAGGGAACGGTTTCTCAGCAACCTGCAAGACAATCAATTGTGCCCACAAACAGATCTCCAAACATCCATGGCAGGCAGATAATCCTTACTGGGGACCCTATATTAAGAAAAATAAATGCCATTTTTCCAGGGACAGGCAGAAAACAGGATGGCAAGGTGTCTCTAGATACAAGCTGTCACTGCAAGTTGGCTGTATCTGGTGGTCAAATATCCACTCATGATAGTGCATGCTGGCACAGATTATACCATTTCATGGCATTCCTCATGTCAGGGAACCTGGAAGGATGCTAAAGGAGGGGAATGTTCAGTTGATTTTCCTGGAGATCCTTCCTGTTCCACAAACAAAGGAAGGCAGGGGATTCTCGGCTAGGGACAGACATTCAAAAAGCCTGAGCCTGAATTGATCAATCTTTGCAGGTTAGTCTAAACTGACTGGTTTAAATCACCTTGTAAGTGTACAGACATCCCCTCTGGACTGAAAAAATGTCGGCACAAGCCTGGAGTGGCTCAGGTTAGAACACAGGGAGTGATAGAGCAGTCCTCCCTTCCCTTCCACAAGGCTGAGCTGAGGGGGGCATGGCCAGATGCTGGCAGGACGCTGTGATTAGAGGGAGGTTCCCCTCTTCCCCTCTTTCTGCCTGGATAACAGAGCATTTATCAGTTCTGTTATCAGCATTTAGCACCCCATCAGAAAACAAAGCCTCATTCATTAGTTCAAGCTCTTTTTAAACAGCTTTTTCCAAAGAAAGGAATGCAGGGGCATTACCAGCTGAGCTGCTGATTAGCTCCAAAAAGTCCTAAGTGGACACTGTTCTATCTCCCTTACATAGCATTAGTTAGCATACCAAATGCTAGCTATGGTCTGTGCTGTGGGCAAGAGGAGAAAGGGACCCTGCTTAAGCAGCAAGCGGTGAGAGAGGGTAGATGGGGACACAGGGAAGCCAGCAGACCCTGCTGTGTCTGCAAGTCTCTGGCAGAGCTCCAGCCAGGGAGCAGAGGGAAGGGGCCAGCTCTGCTGTGGAGCAAGGAGCCCTGCCCAGCCCAGAGAGCATGCCAGGATGCTGGAGGAGTCTGATTTAACTTATACAAAAAAGGGGTCTGGGACAGACATTGCATAAACCAGTTTGATCCAAATCATTTAAGTCTGATACTACATTTAACCAGGTTTATCTCAACCAGTTTCAGCCACTTTCAAACTGGTTTATGTGCACTGTCTGTTCTGTTAAAAGTTTAAACCAATTTCTGATCACTTAAACTGGTTTACGTGTAATGTCTTTCCTAGGGTAAGTGGCTTGAGGTAGAGGGTTATGGCTTTGTGGAACACTTCTATGTGGATAGGGGGTTGTCCAGTTTGTATGACCTCGACCGCAGTAGAATGAGAGCTCACCATTTATGAGACGGGCCGGTTAATCTGTAGGGTGAAAGCTGAAGGATGTTAAATTTACTACAAAGAGGAAAAGTGAAGAGGGGGTTAAAAGAGCACAGAATCAAGATCTTGAGAATAAAATTAATCAAGCCATCAATGGACTAGAAGAAAAGATGTTCTTGGACTGCTTGTATACCAGTGCTAGGATTATGGGCAATAAACTATGCTAATTTATTAATATAAATCCAATATAGTTTGTATTACTGAAACTTGGTTGTAAGAGCTGCATGGCTGAATCTTAAAATCATTGGTTGCAAACTATTTAGAAAGAATGAGTGGGAAAAAATTGGGGAAGGTACTTTATGTCAAAAATAATGTTGTCTGTTTTCAAGTCACTGATAACTCAAAAGTAAATGATCTTGAATACTTATGCATCAATGTTCTAGTAGACAAAGCAGAAACTGGTGTGCTAGTTGGTGTCTGCAACAAACCACCAAATCACAAGGGAGACCATAATGACTAGCTCCTTAAACATCTATCTGTAATATATTAAGGGGCAAAAAGGTGCACTAATATGGAGAATGTTAATTTGAGTGAAACATGCTGGAGATCCCATGCTGCCAGTACTGAAATATCATTGGGATTTCTAAAAATTATAGATGACAATTTTCTAATTCAGAAACTGTTGTGTGTGATATAAGGGAATTCTGCAGCAGACTTCACTGTGACAGATAAATTAGAATTGATCTCAGAATTGAAAATTAGTGACTGCTTAGGTGCAAATAATCATGACTTCATTTTATGTATTATACCCAAACGGAATAGAAGGTAAGCATAAAAGAATAAAAGTCAATATGTACTTGGTGTTTTAAGAGGGTAGGTTTCTCAAAGCTGAAATTATTTATGACCAACATGTGAATAGTAATTGGGTACTACTTTAAAATATTTTACAAGATACCCAGAAATCCACCATAAAATGCCATAGGATGCCACAGAGACCAGGAAGAAGAGCGAGCTTCAGCAAGCCACCCCTAACAACGGAGAGTGGAGATTGGCCACATCAGGCCCAAAGCCATGACTTACGTCAGCTGCTCCACCAATAGCCCTACGCAATGACTACGCAGCCCTCACACCATCGATGGATGAGGCATCCACGTCCTCCACACCAAGGACAAGACAGGAACACCACCACTAAAGAAGCAACAAAGCATGATACAAGTATGTTGGGGTAAACACCAATATCCAGGGGAGCAACTCATCAGAAAGGCACCCCTTGGGAGGACGAGGTCCAAGAGACACAAGCAAGTTAAGGAAAAATTTAGGCTGGACATAAGGAAAAACTTATTTTCCATGAGGTTATCTAGAAATTGGAACACACTCCCAGCAGAGGTGGTGCAGTCACCATCCTTGGAGGTGTTCAAGAGAATGCTGGACAAGCACCTCATTGAGCTTGTTTGAGCCCAATAACCTCCTGCCCGTGGCAGGGGACCAGACTTGATGATCTTACAGGTCGCTTCTGGTCCTACTATTCTATGATCCTAAAACAGAGCACAGCAATATATATAACACATGGAAAAGTAAGAACTCAATCAACAAGAACATAAATTAGAAGATAGGAAACGTAGCAAATTGATAAAGGAAGCTAAAGAATGCAGGGAAATCTAAAGAAAGAAATCCATGGCCAGTACAGTTAAAGACATTACAAATTAGTTTTTAAATATATCAAAAAGAAGAGGAATCCTAACAATGGCTTTGGTCTTTTACTAGATAGACATGGTGGAACTGTCAATAATGATGCAATTGAAGTGTTCAGTAAATATTTGTTCTGTATTTGCAGAAACAAGCAGATGATATATCCCCACCATATGATACTGAAATGCTTTCCAATCCAATTGTAATTAAGGATGATGTTAAACAGCAGTTACTGAAGTTAGACATTTTAAATCAACAGGCCCTGATAACTTGCATCTAACAGTTGTTAAACAGCTAGGCAATACTCTTTTGACCATTAATGTTGATTTTCAATTAGCCTTGGGACGCAGGGTATCTTCAAAAGGACTGAAAGCTAATGTTGCACCAATACTGAAGAAGGGCAAATAGGACAATTCCTTTCAACCTGACATTGATCCTGGGTAAAATAATAGAATGGCTGATACAGGAATCAATTAATAAAGAGTAAAATGAGAATAATATAATCACAATCAACCAACGCTTATGGAAATAGATTATGGCAAACTAATTTGTCAGTTTTTTCATGAGATGATCATTTTGGTTGGTAATAGCAATGATGCAGCATGCTTAGGATTTCTGTCTGGTATTTGACTCTGTAACACAAAACATCTTAATAAACTAAATGACATTAATACATAATAATAAACTGCAAGATTAATAAACTACAACATCAATGTGACACATTAAGGTGCCTAAAAAGTCATTAAATTACAGGTTTCAACTGTAATTTTACGAGAAGAATCAACATTGGGTGGGTAATTTTCTTCAGGGAACAGTTCTTGGCTCTATGCTATTTAACTGTTTTATCAGTGATCTAGAAGAAACATAAAACCATGACTGATGAGGTTTGCAGACAACAAAGTCAACAGGGAGGAGGATGGGTCATTGATGCAGCTGCACAAGCTATCCGGACTGCATACAGCCTCCCACCCCCTGGACAGCATCAGTGGTTCATGTCTGCTTGCCTCTCAGCAGTGGGAGAGCTGGCTGCAGGGGTCCACGGGCCACACATTAACTGTTCATGGGCTACATATGGCCTGTGGCCATCAGTAGGGCAGCCCCAGATCAAAGGATTGGAAGTTAACCATGACAGTGAGAAACTCTGGGAGCTCAATCGAGTCAAAGAGAAGGTTAAGTCCATAAGTACATACACAGGGAGCAGGAATTTGATAATAGCCTAGCAGACTCTTTGGCCTAGCAGACAGAGGTATAACAAGAAACCATGGTTGGCAGCTGAAGGGTGTTAAATTTAGGCTAGGAATAAGGCACACATTTTTAACACCAAGGGCATTTACCCTTGTAGGAACACCACAGGACCTTTGATGGATTTTTTGTCACTGGGAAGCTTAAATTAAGATTTGGTTTCTGCTCCAATTCAAACACAGCTATTGGACCTGAAGGAGGAGTCAACTCAGGGAAGTCCTATGGACTGTTATTCAGGAGGTCAGACCAGTTGATCACAATGGTTCCTCCTGGCCTTTACTCGTTCTTCTGCTTTCCTGGGTCCTTTCCAATCTGACACCATCTTACCAGAAGTTGTTACAGCAGGAGGGCGGTACTGCAAAACAGCAGTCACAGTGTGACACAAGAGGGGCACCTGGCTTAGTGCAAGACTGATGGCATGACTCACTACCTGGAGGGGATGGTGCAAGGGGCTGGCTGAGAGGGCAGCTCCCATTTACTTCAGTCCTAGCGTTTTCCAGCAAAAGTCACTACAGAGGTTAGTACTGGGGCTTTGACTATCTAAGGGGGCAGATCACTGCTACTCCAGTCCCAACTTCTCAGCAGGAGTCACTGTAAGGAAGTGGGTAGATGAACTGGTTGGTGATAGCATATGCTGGAAATCTTACAATAGCGAATAGGAACACAGGCTTGGCAAGGCTGGGCTCTCACTGTAAGGGAAGAGGTTGGAGTTAAAAGGCTGTGGAGGAGCCCACAGGTTATCTCCAGGTCCAGACTCCCTCAGCAGAAACCAAGGTAGGCAGTGTGGCAGGAAATTAGCTGCAGGGGTCGTGGCTGATCCTATCCCCGCCTCCCCGCAGTGGGAATCATTATAGCAATAAAATGTAAAACTATTCTCCAATTCTCCTATAAAGCAAATATTGTCCCCTCTGAATGACTTTGCTATTGATTATTAGAGAAGGAATAAAGTGCAAACACAGGGTAGCATTTTTATGCTTGATTGCTGCAAAATGGTATTTACTTTCTCTACTGCTTCAGGCTGAAATGCCTGTGTCATGGGGGAGGCCAATGGAGACTAGTCTTGAGCTCTGTCCTGACAAACAGCCTCAGTGAAATCCCAGCTCAGGCCAATATGGGGGTATCTGACAGCTCCAGGACTACAACGTCCCTGAGATGGTGATCGGAGCAGCACAGACAGCTGTCCCTCCGAAACCCACCTAGAGAGGAGGCTGGGGCAGGCAGAGCCACAGAGGTCCTGAAGCCAATTCTCTTCCCTCCCCTGGGATATTAGTTCACAAGTTCTACCTAATCAGACAAAAGTGCAGGTCCCTTGATTTCTTGGCTACATCTTCCAGGAGACAGTCCTGATTTATGGCATCATAAATACATGATTCATTCTCTCAAAATAGCAGTCAGAGTGCCACAAATAAAGCGGAAATAACAGCCCTGCCTTGCCAGGCCCCATGGACAGATGGGGAACGAAAGCCATAGCCTCTCACCATGACACCAAGTGCTGAAAGGAAGAATGTGGGAACTCCCCCACACCCTGCTGCTCCCAGCAGCCGTCACTGCAGGGAAGGTGCAGGAGCACTGGGTGTGTGGGAGCTCACAGCTATTTCAGTCCTAGCTTCACCCAGCTGGTGTCAAAGCAGGGAACGCAGCCAGCTCCATGGTTGTGGGGGAGCTCACAGTGAACTGAGTCCTATCCTCTCCTGGCAGGAGCCCCTGGTAGGAAAGGGTACAGGAGCCCTGGCTGTCATGCAGCTCCCAGCTAATGGTGTTCCAGCACTGGCATCAGGAGGCACCACAGCGAGTGGGATGGGAGCACTTGCTGTGGGACAACTGGAGAGAATTCTCACTTGCACCAATTCTATGTTTCTGTGGGAAATGGTGTAGAAGCCCTGGCTACTGAGGGGTTGTGGGGGAGCTCATAATGATACCAGTTGCTAATGCTGAGGAGGGTGTGGGAGCATTAGGACTTTTGGGAAATCACAGCTCCTAGCCTCGACCAGCAAGACTGTTTCTTCAGACTCAAACTGTGGGAGAACTGATAGGCAGAGATGCTACACCATAACCTATGCCTAACTTTACTGAACACCTAGTAGCAGAGAGCATAAGTTCATAGATATGAAGTTTTCAGTGGGTCTCAGCCTTTTCCAAACAACCCTCTTCCCATCAGGCTGGTTAGCCAGGAGACTCCAGGACAGCTAAAGGGAGTGATAGTCTGGCTAAGAGAATGTGAGAGCACTATGGATAATGCTTTGGCACTCATCTATCACCTCCCAACCAAGAACCTCTGCAGCAAGGCAACAGAGTTAAAATAAAGGTGGATACTGCATTAGAAGCCTGAAGGTGGGAGTTACAGACATTCAACCAGGGAACAGCAACATGGCTCTGAATTTAATTCTTCTTACCCTTTGCTTCTTACATGGCCACTTGCCTGTAGGACAGGCTCAGAGAGATGTACACTCTTTGTTTGCTGTTAGCAAGAGAGACATAGCATAGTAGTATGGAAACAAGTTTGGACGTGAAAGAGGAAAAGAATGGGAAGAGGTGGGACCCCAAGACCCTCACTGCCCAAGGAGAAGGGACACCCACTTGTCAGCAACAGTGGGGCTACACACTTACAATCAGTGGTGTGGATGTGAGTGTAGACAGGGCACAGACATTTTTACCACTGAATCACCTAACCCTAGATAATATGAGTAAAACACTTGCGGTCCCATCTGCATCGCTGCTCCCACTGCTGCTGGCACTGCAATGGTGGTCATGTAGCAGTGGAAGATTTCCCAGAAAAGGCATGAAGGGGCCAAGGAGAGTATTTCAGAAGCACTCAGCATTGGCCTGACTCCATTCCCATTGGAAAGGAAGTGGGAAACCTCTCCTTGCTCTCAAGAGGAGCGAAGTTAAATCAGAGCTGAGTTCTACTGGAAACCCCACACTAGTTAGCATTATCCAGGCCAAAAAGGAGAAGCAGACTCCATGCCCCGGGTCACATGGGTGGTCTGAGTTGTGTATTAAGATGTATTGACTAACAGAGTAAGTTCAAGTTTGGACAAGACACTGCCCTAGCTGTAGGCATGCTTAGACTGGCCAACTACAAGCATGGGTGTCCTGTGCAGGGTAGAATATTCAGTCGGGTTAGTGACCACGTGCTGGAACATGACTACAAAGTCATGTATAGCTGTATGTCTTCTAGGGAAGAAATTCCCTTGTCCTTTCCTGCCTCTTCCCAACTTCTGCTATGTTCTGTATAGTCTCCCTCACCATTGCTGGTCTTTTCATTTTATGCAGTTACATTAGGAAAATGCATGCCCAGCTTTCAGCCGTCAGAATACGGGCTCAAAAGTGTCATGGCATGATGGTAGAAACACCCTGATGACAGTAGCGCTACCTCTACAGGGAGTCAATGCAGCTGTCTCCTGCTGCAGGATGAGCACTATTCTCCCTGGTACAGAAAAGATCAAGGAATCAATCTATGAATCTCTGTTGTCCCTCATGCTTTGTTTCTGTCTTGTTTCCTTGACACTGCTTTGCCCTCACGGTCAGGCAGCAAGTGACCCTCCCTGCAGCAGTGCTCTAAGTAAGAAGCAGAAGTGACTAGTGAAAATTACAGGTAGCCTCACAACAAACAGGCTCCAGGGCCGTAGTAGTAGTAGTTCCCCTCATCAACTACACTGCTGTTGGCAAATCCCAGAGAATCTGGTATGTCAGGAAGCTATGGACTGCTTTGGCTGAGCAAAGGCATTTCCATCAAGAATCCTTTCTCCCATTTTCCACTGCTCCTTAGGACCTGCCAGACTGTTAAGAGGCAAATTAACCCAGCAGCATGTGGAGAGGGCCCTGGAGCCACGAAAGCTCCTTGAGTGACACATGGGATAATCCTTATCACCTCAAATCAGAGTGATGTATGGAACGATAGAGTGCTTGAGACAGTAGGAGGCACCTCTGTTTTCCACTTCCTGCACTACTTATCATATGAGGCTACCACCTGGCTCTTCATAAAACTGCATGGAGGCTAAAGGCAGACAGCATTGTGCAGCCATCTGTGATATCCTGGCTGGTGTTATCACACCCAAGGTTCAGGCGAGAATGTCTACCCCCAAAAGTGCATTTCTATCCTGAATACAGGCACAGGCACAGACACATTCATTCACCATCAGATCTGCTGACTTAAGTGATAAAAATGAAAGGTCTGATTCACAACAGCTTTGTGCTGAATTGTATTTGATTTGTGTTCTGCTGCAGGTAATTGATTATGTTGCATTATATTGATTTACAGTCTACTGAAGTTCATTGTTTTGTGGTATGTTGTGTTACATTGACTAGCATTGTATTGTGGTTCACTGATTTGCACAGTGCTGCGGTATATTGACTTGCCTTGCATTGTTGTTCACTGTTCTGTAATGAATTGTGTTGTGCTGCTTTGTCATGAATTGTGCTACATTGATTAGCTTTGTATTGCAGTGATTTGTTTTGTATTTGCACTTATTTCTTTGATAAACTGGTGCAGTCTTTATTCCACTGTATGGGATGCCATTCCTCTGGTAGCAACTGAAGCTCTGCAGGTGTCTGCCTTTAACAAGATGAGTAATTCTCTTTCATTCCTTTAATCAGCTGCTTTTAATTAGCGTACCAGTTGTTTTCCTTGGTGAACAACTCTTTCAAGAAGAGCTTTTTGCTGTATTTGCTAGTTTGGGATGAAACTGGCACCCAGCGGGGATGCAACTTAATTCTTTATCAGAAGTTTATTTAAGTGGGCTCTGTCGGCAGTGCAAACATACTAAAGATATTGCTAAAAGCTTGTGGTTGGGATTCAGGCTAGCCGCCTGGACCTTGGATCCCAGTCTTCACAAGTGCAATAAGCAAAGGATAAATCTCAAGGGGTACCATTTTGCAGCTCCTGTTTCTTTGGGATGGTTCTCCATAAATTATCTTCATACCAGCCAGGGGCCTTGTTTTGCCCATGGGAGATGAATAATTCTCACCAACTTCAGGAGTGGAGAAGCCAAGAGAGAACAGAAAAGGCAGTTTTCTTGTTGCACTCGGTTCATCTGGATCTTGGAAATCTTACAGGAAGGTCTGCTCTTGTGAAATAATTCCTAGAGCAGCCGGGGAAGGCCGGAGGTGCTCTCTGGAACTTTTGAGAATTTCCCCAGTGATGCCTATATGGTTGGACTGTATGATTGTTCCCCAGCCCAGAGGAGGGGCAGAGAAGAGCTTCATAGTCCCAGGAAAGCTTAAAAAGGCTTGTATAACCTTTTCCAGTGCTACTTGACGTGCAGAGGGGAGTGCGTGCCCTGCACTGTGCCTTCAGAGGAGATAGCATGCATTCCCCTACCCAGCAGAGAGATTGTCCTTAGTCCCTTCACAGAGGACACAAGAGAACAAAGCTTCTTGTGCGCTCTCAAACATGGATCCATATGCAAGGTAGGGATGATGCGGCTCTGATCCATCCCCATAGTAGCAGTCTACTGTTTCCAGAAAGGGTGTTTATGCTAGGGGTGTGCGAAGTGGGCCCTATTTGATTCGGATTCAGCCCAAATCGGAGACAAGGATTTGATTAGTTGATTGGAATCACTGTCCCTGATTTGATATTATTGAATCCAAATCTGAAGATTTGATGCTGATTTGGAAAATCAGTGATTCGGCCATAGATACAGCTTTAAATGTTTTTTTCTACAACGCTGTGATGCTGGGGCAGATGGAGCATCCCACAGGAGTGCAGGGGGCCCTCCCTGGCATGGCAATTCGCTGCAGGGGGATCCTGGGTGCCTCCCCAGATCCAGAAGGCACCAGTTGCTGAGCTGGGAGGGTGCAGGCCCCCCGCAGTGTGCTCCCAAGCAGACCTGGAAGTGGACCGGAAGTGCTTCTGGTCCACTTCTGGGTCTGCTGCCAAGTGTGCTGGGGATCCCCATCCCATGCTCCTGTGGGACACTCCATGCACCCCGGCACTGCAGCATTCACGAGCCGCCTCCTACCTAGAGGTGTGTAGAAAAAACATTTATAGCTGTCTCTATGTCTGAATAGCTGAATCTTTTCGAATCTCTCTGAATTGATTTGGAGGGTTCCGATTCAATTCAGACAGATTAAAGGGTTCTCTGATTCAATTCAGATCTGGCCACTGAATTGGGTAGCATCTCCACTGAATCAAATCAGGGACTGAAGCTTTCCACAGCCCTAATTTAGACTAACAAGCCAAAACAGGACAGTTTATTTTCTCTTTCTCTTTCTAAAAAGAGAGAGATAGGTATAAGACAGTTTCATAGTTAGTAGGGTCGGAAGGGACCTGAGCAGATCATCAAGTCCGACCCCCTGCCATGGCAGGAAAGATTACTGGGGTCAAACGACCCCAGCAAGGTGTACATTTAGCCTCCTCTTAAAGACCCCCAGGGAAGAAGCCAGCACCACTTCTCTTGGAAGTTGGTTCCAGATCCTAGCTGCCCTGACCATGAAGTAGTGCCTCCTGATATCTAGCCTAAATCTACCCTCTACCAGCTTGTGACCATTATTCCTGGTCACTCCTGGCAGTGCTCGGGGGAACAGGGACTCCCCCAATGCCTGCTGATCCCCCCTGACTAATTTGTAACAGGCCACTAGATCCTCTAGTGAGATCCTCCCTCAGCCTTCTCTTGTGGAGGCTGAACAGGTTCAGGTCCCATAGCCTCTCCTCATAGGGCCTGCCCTGCTGCCCCCAAGCATGAGTGGCCCTCCTCTGGACCCTCTCCATGTTGTCCTCATCCCTCTTGAAGTGTGCCGCCGAGAACTGGATGCAGTACTCCAACTGCGGCCTGACCGGTGCCACATAGAGAGGGAGGATAATATCAGATACAAGATAAATTCTTGTATCTAACAATTGGAATTACCAGACTGGATCATACTAGGGGACTGGTTTAACCTAGTGCCAGTTTCTCTGATAGTGACCTGGAACAACTGTTTCTGAGGAAAAGGCAAGAAATGGCATGCAGAAAGTTACAGAATCATTTGCTAAACTTCTGGTTAACCCCAATCCATAGCAACTGGCTTGTGGTCTGGACTGCAAGGGATTATACCCCTCCCCAAAGAACTGCTTTCATGCTGTTTAACTGTGGATATTTTCAACCTCCATATAACTGTCTGACATTTTCTGGGTCCCTGTAGTATCCTGTGGCAGTGAGTTCCAAAGGCTAATGTTCCTCTTTGTAAGAAAAATGTTTCCTTTGAGCAGTTTCCCTTTTATTTGCCAGGGAGAGGGGAGTTCAAGAAGAGTGGTTGCTCCTCAAGGGAGCAATCCTCAATGCACAAGCTAATTCTGTTCTAACTCGGAGAAAAGGCAGCAAGAGGGCACAGCAGCCCCCCTGGCTCTCCAGGGATCTAGCAGACCTCCTGAGGATAAAAAGAAAGGCCTACAAAGGATGGAGGATAGGATTCAACTCCAAGGAGGATTATTCTGCACTGGTCCGGTCCTGCAGGGAGCAAACCAGGAATGCCAAAGCTGCAACTGAACTCCAACTAGCTTCGAGCATCAAGGACAATAAAAAGTCCTTTTTCAGATATGTGGGGAGCCAGAGGAAAAGCAAGGGCAACACTGGACCCCTGCTGAACCAGATGAGACAACTGACGCCCAGGAAAAAGCAAATCTAAATGAGTACTCTGCGTTGGTCTTTCATCAGTCCCATGGGACACTCATGCCCACCATGGAACAGGGCAGTCTGGGTGAGGGAGATCCCCTGCCCTCCATTAATGCTGACCTTGTGAAGGAACACCTTGAGAAGCTGGATACCTTCAAGTCAGCCAGCCCTGGCAATCTGCACCCCACGGTACTCAAGGACTCAGTGATTTTCCGAGGTCCTTTCCAGCCCTAATGTCTATGAAATCTAAGATAATCAGTCCTTTGTTCTTACCTTTGAAAAATGATTAAACAAAGGTGCCTGCTCTCCCTTGTCCAAACCTTTTGTTATTTCATAGGCCTTTTCCCCACAGGCCCATCTCATAAATTCAGGAGTCCCTTTCACCCTGTCTTTATGTTGGAACACTTCCCACACTACATATCTTTTCCATTGTTTGGAGATATTGGGACCAGAGCTGCAAACTTTATTCCAGGTGAGGGCCTGCCACTGCTTCATATACAGGCATCATAATTTTTTCAGTATGTATCCATTTCTTGTGTCCCTTCCATATTTGCATGAGCAATTTGATTGGACCCTGTCAGAAAAATATGGGGCAAGCTCTAAAAAGTATGGAAATAATATAGTAATACTGTTATATATGTTCTTCCATACGGGTAATGTGATAAGACTCACTAGTGGTTGTAGTATCTCAGCAATCAGCCACTTTGGAGTGAATGTACAGCCCTATGTAGCACTCACACAGCCTAGCAGGGCTGGGTGTACTCCTTTGAGCTTAGATATCAGATAAATTGCAGACAGGAATAATCCACAGAACCATTATCAGATCAAGGCTGAACTATTTACTGTGGGCTATTTGCTAGCTCAGATTCAATGGAGAGTTCTGGGTGGAATGTAGCTTTTATACTTCAACAGTATCAATATAAGACTCAACTGTACTCCCTGTATTCATGCAGCAAGCGGGCGTGATGCTGATCTGTCTAATGCTAATGTGGGAGCTTGCATTTTAAACCTGGGGGCTTATTCTGAAACGAAATGAAGGAGGGATATAAAAGCAGGATATGAGGCCTGTAACTGAGAAATCTGGCATAACCAGGCCTGGGCTCTGTAGGTATTACCAAGGACCAAGATGTAACCATCAGTCATAAGATAAGCAACAAGTGGTAAGCAGGGATCCAGGTTTTCCGTTTCCCATGGAAAAACAGAAGAAAATGCAGATTTTCCCTTTTAACAGAGGAAAAACGTGGATTTTTCATTTTAACAGAGAAAGATGCGGATTTTCCACTTTTGCAAAGAGGAAGTAGTAATTATGCTGCTGGGTAGGGCTAGGATTCAGAGACCTAGACAAATTGGAGGATTGGATCAAAAGAAATCTCATGAAATTCAATAAGGACAAGTGCAAAGTCCTGCACTTAGGAAGGAACAATCCCATGCACCAGTACAGGCTGGGGGCTGACTGGGTAAGCAGTAGCTTTGCAGAAAAGGACCTGGGGGTTACAGTGTACAATAAACTGAATATGAGACAACAGTGTGCCCTTGTTGCGAAGAAGGCTAACAGTACACTGGGCTGCATCGGTAGGAGTGTTGCCAGTAGGTCAAAGGAAGTGATTATTTCCATTTATTTGGAATTGGTGAGGCCACATCTGGAGTACTGTGTCCAGTTTTGGGCTGCCTAATACAGAAAAGATGTGGACAAACTGAAGTGGGTAGATAAAGCCTTGGCTGGGATGATATAATTGGGGATGGCTCTACTCTGAGCAGGGGGTTGGACTAGATGACTTTCTGAGGTTCCTTCCAACTCTAATTTTCCTGTGATTCTATGTCAATTAACTTGTGATGCTGCATTATTAATCCAAAAAGATTTGGGGGCCCCTTGAAAAGTAGGGTGTGGAACTGTTAATAAAGACATGTCAAGAATATGCATTTATTGGGTGCAGAAACAGGATAAGAGAGTGCACTGGTGAGAGAGATGACAAGAGGCTACTCAAGTGCCAGATATCCTGACGGACTATCAGCTTTGGGGTTTCTCTGCCAAGGATGTGTACATTAAAATGAGGGAACAAGAGTTGCTCATTGTATCCTGCTTTCCTTTTATCTTTCAAGTGGCAGTTATAACACTTTGGATTCAAGTCACTTATCCTCACTGGCTACCTTCCAAAGGTTGCTGTAATAACCACACAATAACTCAAAAGAGTCTAGTCAAATACAGGAGTCTAGGGTTTAATCCCTTTTAATAGGCAACAATATAAATCAGGAATGACACAAGTAGAGGCATGGAGTTGTACTAGCACAAACAGGTGATCCAAGTCAGGTATGCAGTCCACAGTTGCACAACACCTGCACTTGCTGGGGGTATGAAATCCTCCTCTATATCACTGATGGATAGATGCCCCTGTACTCAGGTGCTTACGTATGCAAATACTCACCCTGGATATGCAAATATATGTTTCCATGTACTAATAACAAGTGGGTGCCAGGAAAGAAATCGGTGTGCTTACAAACGGTATTCTTTGTGGCTCAGGTCCTTGGCTTCCCTGATACTCAGCACATGAGGTGTTCAAGCAGACAGCTCCACACCCTCCAGGGAACGTAGGCATCTAACCCTGATCTAAACATCACTGAGGAGATGGGCCATAGTCCCAAATGTGCTTTAGAGGGAAATTATGACTGGGAGGTCTCAGTGAAGGACTCCTGACTGGGGGCCTTACTGCTTTTTCCCCACGTTACAGACTCTGAACTTCTTCACCCTGGAGCATCTGATAGAGACTAGGGGAGAGATCCACAGACATCAATAGCAAAGCTTCCAATTTTCACTCTGTTTACTCATGGTGCAGATGAAGTGTTGGGAGGAGGAGTCCTTACTTCACAAATATTTAAGATACTATGGAGCCTGATCTTTAGTTGGAAGAATTCAGTTGAAATTAGCAGAGCTCTGTGGGCTTGCTCCAACCACCTGGCCTCATATTTATGTGGCATGTTCAGGATTTTAGTTCTTTTCTCATTTGCTTACCACAATGTTGTCCTCTAGGTAAAATCCTCCCTTATTATGTTGCCTGCTTTTACTTTCAGACTTCAGTTGATGAGTGCCTGCAAGCAACTTTGATGTCTGTAATGATGGATCGTGGGAGTGAAAAATGATTCAGGAAGGAGAAAGGGGCAAAAGGAAGGATATAGTTTCTGCCTGTGCTCACACACACAAAGGGAGGAAAAAACTGTGTGGCTGCAAAATGGGACAGTATATAAATAGGATTGCATCTGAAATCAATTGGTGCACATAGTGACAGTAAAGTTTTTGCAGATGTCATAACCATGAACAAAAGCGCCCAAGCCCCATTCAAGCAGACACCTGTTATGGGGATGGGCACTGCGTTTTTTGTCAGCTTGGGGTCTGCCCTCTTCCACTGCTTGTTGCTCCAACATCATGGTGGCAATAACCCATCAATCCTCATAGAATAAAACCAGTGCAAATCTCAGGGATGCTGGTATCAAGCCAGACCACAGATGTTATAGGTCAAAGAGATCTATTACAGAGTAGTACAAATAATTGATTTTTCAGTTCACTGGCTCAGCTGAAAAACACTGCAAAAAGATTGTTTCAGGTCAACTGGAAATTAATTTTTTTTTGATTTTTTGATGAAAAAAATATTTTTTTTGGGTCAAACAAAACATTCAATTTGGCCTGAAACAAAGTGTTTCATTTAGTTTTCATGTTTGAAATTTTGGCTATTTTTAACAAAAACATTATTTTGTTATTAAGAATCTAAATGTTTTGCTTAGCAAATGACAAATGAATCTGCAGACTTCTCTTTTCCTTTAGCTGAAGTTTCAGTCACCCCCAGACCGCTTATTCAACAAAGGCATTTGCCAGATTTTATGGTCCATTCGTCCTTGCAGAGGCCTATACAGCACTGTCTCCTTTTGATTCATTTTGTTTTTCATAGATCCAAATGATGAAATTTCACTGTCTCGGGGACAATGAATGCACTGTGAATACAGATACAGTTTAAAAACTCTACAGTCCAGAGGCATGACTAGAAAGTTTTGTGCTCTGAGTGGTGGCAGTAGCAGGGGCAGCAGAAACAGATGGGTTGGCATCACTGGAGGCATGCAGCAGCAGTGGTTGACAATCTACACGCCCTGCAATCAGCACCTGGGGCTGGTGCCCTGCTTGCCCACCCCTGGTTTTGCTGCTGACAAGATCCTCTGCCAGTGATCAGGCCCGAGCACATTTCCTTTCAACCTGTCTTTCACTTTGTCGTCTCTGTTTCCAGGTTACCCATGCAGTATTATATATTTAATAACAGATGTCTGAGATGGATACTACTGGCGCTGAGGGTTATGCCTTCATTGTTAAATATTAAATAATACTAATAAAAAACCCAAAACATTAAAATTTCACCTAAGCTTTCTCCTGAGGTTTTTTCCATGGCAGATCTTTATCCCTAGCTCTCTTCTACCTCAAAGAGTCACAAAACCTCTTTCTGTGACCCTGAGCTGAAGTTTAATAGGACCCAGGTGGTCTGACTTAGGGTGAGTCAGCAGCAAAGCTCTACCTCTTTACAGATAATTCCAGAACTTGATTGCTGGTAACAGGACCACACCAACGGAAACATGCCTAGCGTTTATAAGGTTTAGAAGAATAGGGGGAGCCAAGAGAGGGGATTCCCTGCTCACTCTCTTCCCCTCTCCACTCCCTTCCCCTCAGCCCCCAAGAGCCAAACTGCCTCACCAGTACTGGGACAAGTGGCAGTGATAGCCAGAGCTGGGCAGCAAGCAAGCCGACCCCGACACCACAGTCCAATGACACCCAGGGTATGGTTGGACACATGAGGGATAAGGACCTTCCCCTTACCAGTTTTTCTCAGGTTAGGGGGCAAACAACCCTGGTAGTGCTGGAATGGGTGGTGGGGACAGTCTAGGCCATGTGACAGCTGGTACAGCCCTGGTCTAACACCCTAGTCCCAGGGAAACAGGGCTCTCTAGAGAAAGAGATTTTATCCAGGACCACAGGGGCCAAGAAGTGGCAGCTTGAGTGGTGAAGGTCCCCAGGAAAGAAAACACCTGACCCCAGTTTATCCCTGGTGGTTCATCTTGATGCAGGAAGGATGAGCTGCAGCTGGAGAGCAGAAGCCAATGCTGATAGTCCAGGAGTATCCTGTGGAAACGCTAAAGGGATGCTGGAAGCAGTAAAGAGGAGGACCCTTTGATGGAGAGAGATGGTTGCAGAGGGTAAGGGGCAGGAGGGGCAGTTTACCTGACCATATTTCTTTATTTTTGTACTAGATGGTCTTCTAGGAATTCCTGGTAGTCCAGTACCAGGGAGGTACTGTGCCTAGCTCCCTAGCTGTGAAGCCTTAACAACAGGAGCTGGCAACTATGTGGTTATAGAGGCCTGTGGTGGGGGTGTAGGGGTGAAGGAGCCTCCGTTATATGCTTGGCACCCTGTCGAAGTCCATAACAGACTATTTGTCTGAGAGGTAGTAGCCCTGATGATGGAGGCTTCTGCTTTCCATGGGACAGAATTCTACTTAAATCCATCAAGTCGTGGCAGGTGAGTGTTCTGAGAAGGTCAGAGATTCTCTAACAGGGTAAGCAGTGCAGGTCACACTGTGGAGTACGGTTTGACCACATAAACTAAGGAAAATTAATCATGCCTCTCTCTCCTATTTCTCATAGGAACAGCTTTCTTAAGGAAAGCAAATTACGAGTGTTACAGGCTTCTGAAGTACTGTGGTACTTTTCCTCCTTTAGAACTAAGCACAGGAATTCCAAGTGCTTTGCATGGTGGAGTTGGTTTGTAGGGCCTCTGGAAATACAGGGTTAATGACCCCCCAATCCAAAAGGCCTCCTGTTTCTTTCTCCTCTGCTGTTTCCACCACTGAAGCATCAGTGATGCCATTATTCTTCTGTTGTCCAAGTCAGCTTGTTGAACTGTGAAGCAGATGGAGCTTGCAGCCCCCAGCTGACTAACAAACAGCTGCTACTTCTACTAGATCCTGAACTCCTCTGGCTTAGTCTGTCTTCCTAGGTCCACTGTACTACTGAAAATGGAGAGGAGAGACAAGGCACGTCCAGGGCTCATCACAACTCGGAATTAACACTGCAGGAAGTGAAGTCTTAGAGGCAGCAACATGAGTGACCCTTGCAAGTACATTTGGCTCAGGTTGGCAAGGAGATCTGAAAGCCACTGCCAGCTATGTATGAGAGCAATATGGAATGGGGGAAAAGAGAGAGAGACAGAGTTTCTGTGACTTCAGAATGAAGAGAACATGCCAGTAAGCCATTAATATGTGTAGGGCTTGGAAACAGAGCATCTATTCCAGCTGGAATCACAGGCTCTAGAGTGCAAATAATACGGTATATTTTCACATACCACACGCATCTACTTCCCAAAATTGGGATGTGTCTTAAGCAAGGAGGCTGATTTTTCTTTCCTGTTATTTCCCTTGCAAAGGTCAGGGGTCTACCCTTGTTGCTGTCTTACCACATCAGGAAGTTCCTGCTGTCTCACCCATACTGTGTCTTGGAATACCATACTTCCTGGACACTCTGGGTCCCCAGGAGGATTTACTCTGTGTCACAGTCAGTCATACCTCTAGAATTTTTTTTCTTTGTTCTGCTTTCCCAAAACAAGGTGCATGTTTTCCTTCAGTGCATGTGGTATGTGAGAAAATATAGTACCTGACTTCTCCCAGACACTTTTCACCCATGGATTAAAAAAAAAAAGAAAAAGGAAAAGCTGTTGAGTTATAATTGGTGAGACTACGGCTACAACTGGCAAGACAGAAGTTCAACTAAAGGAACAGCTAACCTAAAGGGATCTGAATCATGATTCCAACAACTGCGCCTCCCATCATGCCACATGTGATTTTGGCATCAGGGATCAGATCCCAATTGTGCCCTACTTGCCAGTGCAGGAAGAGTCCCGGGCTCCTCCTGTATTAGCAAGTAGAAAGTTGGGTGCCTGGTCCCAGCTCCAGGACCACAAATCAGCTGATCTCAGCCCTGGGAAAGCATTAGAGGTGGTTCAAGACTCTGATGCAGTCCCAGGACTGGTCCCAGGACTGTCAATCAGCTGATAGGTAGTCTCAGCCCCAGGAACGTGTCAGAGCTAGTTCCACAATCTGGTATGGTCCTGCAGCTAGGACTGTCCATCAGCTGATTTGTAGTCTCAGCCCTGGGACTGCATCAGAGCTGGTTTAAGACTTCAGTGTGGTCTCAAGTTTGAGGCTGCCAATCAGCTGACTGGTCGTCTCAGAATGGGTTCAAGACTCAGTTGCAATATTGGGGGTGAGACTGACAATCAGCTGGCTAGTCACACAATTTAAGGTGTGATGGCAAGCAACCACAAAATTATTACAAACCTTTTGTGGAATAATTTTGTGGCTTATTACCCATTGTTTTGCACTGTTAATTGCATCATATAGTCAGGTCACTATTTAAGATGTGATTAACTGGTTAATTACAGTTTAAATCTAATGTCTGCCAGGGGCCTGAGGCAGAGAGAGCAGAAATGACTTTGTGGGTCAGAAGCAGAACCTTAGCGTCCCAATTCCCTGCCCGATGACTGCTTCACTGGGCCACTCTGCTTCCAAGCTGCGGGTGACACAGAGAGCAGCTGTGAGGACTCCAATGCCCACAATGTTAGTTCACCCCACACCACCACTGACTGACTCTATTGGGCATTCAAGCCACTCTGGGCCCAAGTGATCAGCACCATCCTCTGCTAGTGTAAGACCCTCCCCTACAACCCACCTTCTACTGATTTGTCCAGCTGAGTTTTAAGTGCCTCTTTTTCATCAAGAAATCAAAAAAAATTAACGATGGACACTCCTGCAGAAAACTTCCCAATAGAACTTTCTCTTATTAAGGATTAGGGATTTCCTTCTAAAACAGTTCCTTTGCCCTCTGAACACCCTTGTTCCCATGAATCCGTGCCATCTTCAAACCTCGCTGCCTCCTACAGAGACCTGCCTGAGCTCGTCACTTTTTTTCAGTCTTCATCTCTTTTCCAGGCCACCATCCTCTCCTGGCCTAGTCATTGCAACTTCTGCCTGTCTGGGCTCTGGGACCCATGTTGCCACCCAACCCTCCTGTTGATCCAAAGCAGTCTACCTAAGCCATCATTTTAGGATATCATCCTTAATCCAAATAGCCTCAGGTTCAAAACCCTTGTCATCTGGCCCTCCACACTTCTGCCTCAGCTTCCCTCTCCTTTGAATTACTCCTGATCAACCCAAGTGGATGGAAGCAGAGAGTAGGCCCTATTACTGACAGGGACAGTATCTGGCAGGGCAGCCTGGGTTGGGCCAGGTTGGGTTGGCATGGTCTTCAGAAGTACTCCATACTGAGCAGTTCACCTGATGGTTCATGTTAGCACAATAATTAGCGATCACTTTGGAACTGAGAAGAAATGAATAAAGTCAATGTTCAGCATCCCAGTTGTGTATAACCAGTGTCTAGCAAATGGCCTGCAAATATATCTCTGTCAATCCAATTAGTCATTAATTAATGTTACTAGCTACAATACATATCCTGTAGCCCTCAGGAAACTAGAATTCATTTGTTATTGACTTTCTACTGGGTCAAACCAGAAGCAGTGGCATTGCTAAAAGGAACACTTTCTCTCACTATTCCTCAGTTTGGCCCTGTCCCCTTCCTGCCATCTTGGACAAATTCCAAGTCAGAAAGCTAAGTTCTGTTTGCTTTGTATAAACACTTCTCTTATTTTTAATTGAAAAACTCCATGTACAGTAGAGATTTGTTGAGGGAACTTGTCTGGATTAAGTTGTGGATTAAGTGCAAAGACCAGAACTATTCTGATCTGAGAATGAATTAGCATTCGGCATTGGATGTCAAGACAATGAAAACTCCTGAAGTGTTTATGACGAGACTGTGACCCCAAGTGGCAGATGTCCTGAGAGATCAGTGGTCCTAAAGAAACTCTTGCAGCTTTGAGATGAAGTTTCCCAAGCTTCCACATGCATCTTCATAGCAGACTAAAAGTCAAGCACTGTCCTGGTTTGACTATCCCCACAGCAGGGCTGGCTAAGATCTAGGAAGGAAGGCAATTCAAACATGAAGCCCACCCACCCACAACTGCCCAAATTCAAAGGGGTTCAGATTTGAAGTCCCAAGAAACTATGGATTTCTATGTAGCTGAAGGTCAGGCCTGGATCCTTGCATTAACCCAGATCAAAATCCAGATGTTACCACTCCAGGTGCCTGGGAAAGGTCAAAGCCAAAAGAAGGTATGAGCTCTGTGCCCTGCTGTGTTACCCCACGCTCTACAAATATCAATTCCAGTGAAAACTAAACATCTACTGAGTCTGAACCTTTCCTGTGGGGAAATATAAGGGACTCACCATAAGTGGATCAGGAAATAACCTTGATCAGAGATGACATTTTCCCCCTTCTCCAGGAAGTGCAATACAATAACAGCAATTCACTTGCTTGTGTACATTCTTAGATGGGTGCTGCTCACTGTCAGACCTAAACCCACTCCACAAAGTTCAGAGCTGCACTCAGGAACACGCTTCCTCAAATCACCCCCACAATATGGAGGGGTTCCACTTCAGCCCTATGGACTGGGCCCCTTTTAGTGCAGAAGAAAATCTTTCAATCCACCTTGTTTGGGTATCAGAATGAACAGGAAGCAAACTGTGAAGAATATTTTAGCAATGAAAGAATTTGGTTTGATCTGATTGCTGGGATAGATTTTATGTAGGGGTGCACCAATAAAGATTTTTTGGCTGATACCAATAGCTGATTATTAACTAGCCATATCATCCAATACCCGTCTGCTAGCCCAGCAGCTTGGAGAGCCATGTCTGGCCAGTATGTCTGTGAGGGGAAGGAGTGCTGGGGAGGGAAGGGGCATAGTGGAGACAGATCAAGGGCCTCATGGGGAAGGAGGGAGTGGGGCTGGGGCTGGGGCAGGTGCTGCCCAATTGGGGTGGGGCAGGGCATGGGACGGAGTCACGGGCAGCTCCTCCAGGCGTGCAGAGGGGGCAGCTCCTGCTGCTCCACACACCCCCAGGGAGGCACGGGGGCCATGTGCCCTATGGATTTGTGCATGGGGCGAGAGCAAGCTGCCTGCTATGTGTTCAGGACCAGGGGCTGCACTGACTTCTTCCTGGAGGGGAGGCTGTGCTCAGGTGGGCAGGGGTGGGGCAGAGTGTGTGGCACTGGCACTGGGAGGGGGAGCTTTAGGGTGGGCTACAGCCACCCCAAAATTTGCCACAGCCACCCTGTAGCCCTGCTCCCGGTGATGCCACCACCTGCCCAGCCCCCAGCTGCCCCATCCAGCCCCCCCGCCAGGAAGAACTCTTGCAGCCCCTGGCCCCGACCCCACCCTCACCCCGCACACAAATCGGTGGGGGAGCACATGCCCCCATGCCTGCACATGCCCCACACGCCCCGACTGTGCGCATGGATGCAGCATTTATCAGTGACATTATCGGTCACATAGACCAAAAAAAGCTGATTGCTGAAAATGTCAATTTTCCTTTTATCAGTGCCAATACAATATGGACTAATATATCAGCGCATCTCTAATTTGGACAGACCATTCTATGTTCCATACAGTTTGACATGGAAACTCTTGTTATCCAGAGCTCCTGCCATTCATTAAATCACAGGACAAAAACAGGCCTTGCTTATACATAAAAAGTTGTATCATTTTAACTATATTTGTATGGTTAAAACAATACAACCCCCCATCTCCATTCCTCCACAATGTGGACATAGTTATAGGAGTGCTTATTTCCATGTGGGAAGGGACATAAAAACTATATCAGTATAAGACAGCTTTATAACAATATAATAGCATCCACACTAGAGGTTGAACTAGTGTAATAGTACTGATAAATAATCACCCTCCTAATCAATCTAGTGATACCAACAGAAGATTCACATGCATACCAGGTCTAAGGCATCATGGGACATGGGTATTCTAAAAAAGTTGTGCTCAACCTTCTGGGCCAGTGGGCCAGATGAATGGTGCAGGGCCAGTCTGCAAATTATATCAGACTCCAGGCTCCAGGGTTGTGCCTGTATGCCCAGGTGGTGTGGCCCTGTCTGACTCCTCCACGCTGGGTTCAGGCTTCTGGGGGCTGTGCCACCTCTGCCCGGCTCTGCATGCCAGGATTAGTCCTGGAACCCTGCACTGCCCACTCCTGGCCCCACGCACTGGGATCAGGCTCTGTGCCACCCTGTGGACCTGATCTAGTGCTCAGGGCCATGGATCTATGGGGACCTGCTTAACAATCTTTACAGAAGCACAACATTGGCTACCATTGTCCCTCCATTTTACTTGTGGCATGTTAGGGTATTATACTTTGTGGTTGTGTCAGGATTGGCTGTGGCTTTATTAATAGGTTAGACAATGGATTTGTAGAGGATGGTTTGGATAGGGATGATCATGCCTCTGGCAGGAGGTTGGATTAGATGACCTCTGAAGGTCCCTTGCAGACCTAATTTCTATAATTCTATGATTCACTAGGCTGAATTGGGGCTAAATTCAGAATGAATATCACACATAACAAAACACTTTATCATTTCTGGGAACTGCATTTAGGACAGTAGGTACTGCTGGGCATAAACAGGAAAGGAACAGAAGATACATTCAATAAAAATGATGCCGGCTGGCATTCACAAGAGCATTTTCAGTGCCAGACCTGAAAGCACTGTGCTCAGAACATGCCCTCCCCACCCTTGCCCTTCCTTAATTTGATGCTACCGGGCACAAAGCACCTTACTAGTACATATTCAGCTCCCTGGTTCTGTTGAGACATTCCACTAACGTGGTGTGCATCCTGTCACACCTGTTTGCCCAGTGCTGAACATGCTCCGAGTTCACATTTTATAAAGCAGATGAGGAGAGCACATATTTCATTACAACCACAGCCCAACCTCACACCCTGTCAAGTTTTATTCCATACTTAACACTCCCAGGACATCAACTCAAGCTGAGCACTTGTTTAATCTCTCTGCTTGCTTCTTGGATCCTTGTGGCTGTGCCTGTGTGTCTCTATCCATCAGGCAGTGAATATATCAGGGTCTAGGAGAGGGGAAGTTAGCCTTCATGTTTATTCAAATCTCATACTGCTTTGTTAATGGATCTCACCATTAGATTCTGCAACACATGCTATATTCTCCATAGGAGCAACACACAGAAACCCCCTCACTATGGCTGAAGTACAATGTCATGATGGGAGAGAGGATGGGCTGTTAACATTAGGCTGAGCAAAAAGAATGGAGGCAAGATGAAAGAATTCATTTCCACTACTATAATAGTTATGCTTAGCATTTATCTTCAAAGCACTGTACAAACATTAGCTAATTAATCCTCCCAACCCCCCTGGGAGGAAGAGAAGTACTACTACTCCCATTTTAGACACCTTATAAATAGGAAGGCTCGATAGCTTGGATAGAGACATCCATCCATAGAGCGGAGATAATTTGTGATACTATTTTATTGGAAACTGTGGGTTTTTAAATAGCATACAAGTGCCCAGAGCAATTAGCAAGAATGCTTAGCTTAGTACAGCAGAGGAAGAGAAGATTAGAGAAAGTAGACAGATCCAATGGATAAACAGATTTGTTGTAATAGATAGAGAACTTGGATGGATGGGTAGATTAGACACAATGGTAAGAGAGGATGGATAGACTAGCAAGTCAAGAGAGAGTAAGACAGACAAGCCTGCAGGATCAGACAAAGAGAAGACTACTCAGCAGGTCAGCAGCTTCATCTCCAAAGCAGATGTATCTGCTCTGCAGAGTTGGAGAGAGCTGTTAGAATACAGAAGTTATCCTAGGGCAGGGGGTAGTTTCTATGCAGCAGAATATATGCACAAACTTGCAGTCTGTACCAGGCCAGTATTTTGTGATGAAGAGAAACGGGGTGGTGAAGCCAGCCGTGATGGTCCTTGAGCTGAGGTTATTTTACCAAGAGCTTTTCTTTAATTCTTTTATTGTGTGACTTGCAAAACTAACTGGCTTTAACAGGAACTTCAGCAAGCCTTGCTAATTTACTAGGGGGTTCTACTTTTATGAATGTAGGGCCTCAGCCCAAACTTGTAAAAGTCAACAGGAAGACACTCATTTACTGCAATGAGCTTTGGCTCAGGCCCATGAAAGGGACTCATGACTGAGACTGCTCAAAACAGACAGGACCCTACAGCTCCTCCTGGAGCTGTGTGAAGATAGAAGTTTGGTTCCAGGGCAAGTCAGAGAAGTCTGAAGAAATCCTGGTTTGAATTAACTTGATGTGAACATTTTTTAAAAATTTTCAGCAAATGAAAAAATAGGAAAAAACCGCCAAATATTCATTTGAGGTCCAAAAAAGACTAGGAGTTTTATATGGCATTTTACAGAATTAAAAAAAAAATAAATTAGTGGAAATTTCAAAACCAAAAGCTGTTTGGAATAGAAACCTGGGAAGGCTTTGTGTCGAACACAGCAAACCAAACTGCTCTGGCCTTTGAGTTGGGGGAAGGGAGGGAGCTGACCTGAACAATCTAGCAAATCCATGACAAGTTCCCTACACAGACAGTTTTATCAAACCTGCATTTTTCATGGAAAAAGCAGTTCTGGCTGACAAATGTCATGGTGCTGCTAGCCTTTCCTCCCACCCTCCAGCTCACAGACTTGCACAGAAGTGCTCAAAGACTGGCCTGCTGGCACCCTGGTCAGGACCAGGGGACCACCTCAGAAGCTCCAAATCACCAGAGCAGGTGTGGGCAAAATACGGCCTATGGGCCGCATACGGCCCGCTAGGCCATTTTATCCGGTCTGTAGGGCCCCTAAAAAAATTCAGAAAATTAATATGTATTTAGCTGTCCTTGGCTCCTGTCAAAGATGACAGAAGACAGGGGCAGTAGGACCCAGGGGAAGCCCCGGTGGGCTCTTGCAACAGCAGGGCCTGCCTGGCCCCCACCCCCCCAAATCCCAGGGTCCCGGCCGGCAGAGGCTCCATGGAGCCAGGCCAGCTCCCCCCTCTCCCTGCTGGTGCAGCCCAGCCCGGCTCCACAGAGCCCTGCCAGCCTGCGCCCCGCTCTGGGCCCCACTGGCACTGGCCCTGGGACATTGGTCCCAAGATGGTGACCAGGGGCCCTCGACAGCTTGCCAAAACTGGGTAAGCGGCCCTTGGCCCGAAATAATTGCCCGCCCCTGCACCAGAGGGTGGGGGTCTGACTCCTAGTGGGTCTTTGAATACCTGCACTACTACCTGTCCCTCCGTGGAAGTAATGTCTGCAGGATGGCTAATGTTTAAACTGCAGTGCTTTAACACTGCCCCACAGTGCCTCCTGGCCCAGGGAAGGAAAAGTGAGAGACGTTTTTCCATCTTCATCTCAAGAGCATCTAAGCATTGCTCACCCAGAAGCCTCATTATGCTATTCTGGCCAGAAAAAGACCTTTAAAATCCACCCTGCATCCACCCTTCCCATTCAATAAAGAACTGGCATAAAGGCTCAGTGCCAGTCCCCCTCCCAGGTTTTGCTCTTGGGAGCAAATTTGGGGGGCAGCTGAATGCAGTGTTATGGGGCCCTGGGAAGCAGAGTGTCAGGTTGGTGTAGACCTGAAGCTGGAGGCAGGCCAGCCCCTGTTTGGCCCAAGAAACTGATTCTCTGTTGCCTGGTCCATTATGGATTCTTTACCCCAAAGTATTCTGAACTGGTATAAAAGGCTTCACAAGAGGCTGGGCAGTCAGGTCCAGGGAGGACTAATATGGCCTAAACACAACTGTGTTGTCTCCCCCACATCCTTACCCCTAGCTCAGAAACAAAGCATAAAGGAGTCTAGGAAGTACTGAGAGGTGCACACTGGCTCTAGCTATTGGCATTTGTAGATATTGTAGAAGCCCTTTAGCAAGCATTTGCCTCAGGTGACTATGTTGCTTTTCCTCCACTTGTCAAAAGGGGCACCTAACCCAGAACTAGCATGAGGACAACAGAGACCACAGCAGCGTAAGTGAGGTGTGCATCTGATGTGAACAGTGATGATCACATCACAGATTCCCTACTGAGTCCCAAAATCCAGTCCTTTCCAGCTCCTTTGCCCATTATGATTTTTTTGCAGATCCACTACTTCGGTAGCAGCAAATGAAGGAAGGTGCCTATGGAGGCAGCTCTGCCATGCCAGTCACCACAGCACCTATCAAAGGCCCTTTCTTTGACTGCTCCTTTGCAGGGAGAATCAAGGTTGCCCTTTCTCTTTCCTTGTTCCCTGTCTCCACAGGCACCTGTCAGCTATCCTGGTGTGGCTGCTAGTTACCTGCTGTGATGCTGGTTGGAAGTGCTGGCAAATGCACAGTGTATGAAATGCTACAGTTCAGGACAACAGAAGCAATTTCACTCCATTATCACCGGCCCTTGAGCACCTAGGCACAGATTATCCACATGACCCTGTGACAGATACCAAGCAGACATGTCTGATTTCTAAGGCCCAGAAATGCTGCTGTTCTGCACAGAACTCTTCTGCCTCCAAAAGGTTGTAAATTCACTGGAGTGGCAGAGTTGGCTTTTATGAGGGTATTTTCTGTTCTGCTTCCTCTTGCCAATGCTGACTGAATGGCCTGACTTTCAGAGTCATTAGAATCCAAGAGATACAGCACTGGGTTGGGAAGAAAGACACCTGACCTGACCTGACCCAAAACCTGCCATGGTCTGTGACTGCTATATCTGATGATCATAGAAACAAAAGGCAGCAACACTGCAGCTGGAATACAGATTCTTGCAAAATGATGACTAGGGATCCTGGTTTTCCCTAAAAAACCTGCAAATTCCTTGATAAAAAATCATGAAGTCTCTGATAAATACCCCCAAATCCATGATTAAAATGAAAGCCCCCCCAAAGCCCCTCTGGTGCCCCTTACTCCCCCCCTCAGCCCCCTGGCCCTGCTCATGCCCCTCACTCCCTGCCCTCACAACCCTCCCAGCCCTGCTCTTGCCCCTTGCTCCCCTCCCACAACACCCCCAGCCTTGCTGGTGCCCCATGCTCCTCATCCACAGCTCCTGCTCCCCAGCTGCCAGGGCTAGAGGGCCAGGGACCTGGCAGGAGGCAGTGACTGCTGCAGTGGAGTGGCGCCTACCCCCACCTCCCTGCTGCCTGCTGAGGGCTCATGGGGGTGGGGCCGGCTCCCCACCGCTGCACACACTCTTGGGAGGCAGGAGGGACCCTACTTCCCAGATCTGTGCACGAGGCGGGGGTGAGCACGGCTTCCTGCTCAGGCTCCCACCCTGCTGCCATCCCTCAGGGCCTCTGCAGTCCAGTGGGTGCAACCTGGCAGCAGTGCCTGTTCAGCCTCCACAAGACAAGGCTGAGGGGGGATCTAGTGGCCTGTTACAAATTAGTCAGGGGGGATCAGCAGGCATTGGGGGAATCACTATTCCCCCATGCACTGCCAGGAGCGACCAGGAATAATGGTCACAAGCTGGCAGTGGGCAGTGGGTTTAGGCTAGATACCAGGAAGCGCTACTTCACGGTCAGGGCGGCTAGGATCTGGAACCAACTTCCAAGAGAAGTGGTGCTGGCTCCTCCCCTGGGGGTCTTTAAGAGGAGGTTGGATGAACACCTTGCTGGGGTCGTTTGACCCCAGTATTATTTCCTGCCATGGCGGGGGGTTGGACTTGATGATCTGCTCAGGTCCCTTCCGACCCTAGAAACTATGAAACTATGAAGGGGGCGGGGCAACCACCCTGAGTGCCCAAGTGAAGGAGCGCCAACAGGCACTGCCCAGCCGGGGTGGAGTGCAGGATGGAGCCATGAGTGGCTCTTTTGGGAGGGGAGAGGAGGAGGACAGCTTCTGTCAGGCAAGCCTGAGGTGGGGGGGGTACCCCCCAGATCTATGCATGGGGTGAGGGTAGGCTGCAGTTGCGGGCTTTAGCTTGGGTGCCAAACTTCCTTGTACAGCACTGCCTGGCACTGCAAAGAACAGCGAGGCCTCACAGGAAAGCTGCTTGCTGCTGCAAGCTCTGCACGGCTGTGGCAGCACATTCCCTGCGCATGCAGCTGCAGTGGGGGAAGTGGCATGGGGCTGTGCACAGTGGGGAAATTTCTCCCAGTGTTTCGTTTCAAAGTTGTTTCAAGAGCTTCTAGCTCGAAACAGCAAAATCGAAATGAAACAAAAGCCTTTGAAACAAAACAGTACCAGCCTCCTGTCACCTGCCAGGCAGTTCGGGGGCTTGCCTGCACCCCTGGGAGGGCTGCACGGATTGTGCCGGTCTCCTCCCAGGAGTGCGGGCCCCTGATCTGCCTGCTGGATGACAAGAGGCTGGTGCTGCCAGCTGGAGCCAGCAGCAGCACCAATCGTCCCAGCGCTGGGTGCGGAATAGCCTATGGGCAAAATGTCGAAACAGCATCAAAATGACGAAACTTAACAGAACAGTGCTTTCAAAATTAAACAAAATTTGAAACGAAACACTGTTCCGTCGAAACATCAAAACGGAACTCGAAGCAGAATGGTGCTGTTTCACGCAGCCCTAGGGCAAAGGGGATGTGTTGCCAAGGCAGTGCGGAGCCTGCAGCAGCAAGCAGCTTTCCTTATACATGCACATGGTGCTCCCTGCCTGGCCGGCCTCCTCCCACTCCCCCCAGTTTCTTGCTGGCTGGAGCTCTGCCAGCCTGCAGAGAGCTCAGTGCAAAACTGAAAAATCCAAGGGTTTCTCCAGTAAAACAAGAAATCCATGTTTGCTTCTGGTAAAAGGTCAAATCCACAGTTTTCTCTGCTTTTACATGGGAAACAGAAAACCCGGATCCCTGATGATGACAGAATGTCCTCACAAACAGATTAGTGAAGCATGAGGTGCCTGCAGCAATGAATGCTGTCTGAGGTTCCAGACAGACAGACAGGTGTCTAACTGGCATTTGCTGATGCTTCGAAGCAGGCAGTCTGAGAAGAGAGGGCTCCCGCTCCCTGACAGACATTCCAGCTGGGTGGATATCTGTTTTAATATTTTGCACAGACGGTGAACCTTTTATTTGAACTTCAACAGTAATTGATGAACCCTCACAATCTCACTGTTGTGCTTTATCACAATTTCATTCTATGAGGAGGTGATAGGCCTTGCTTGAGCTCACAGAATGAGTCTCTGAGAACTGGGACAATGTCCAGAAGACCTCTCACAAAGTCTACTGCTCTTAACTGGCAGACCATCCTGCCTGAACAGTCCAACGGCTCTGCCAGATAACTGGCTTTCCAGGAGGGGGCACACCGTAATGATGTTGGTATGCAGTAACACCCTACACTGTGTTGTGTACTATTAGTTACATGGTAGACAAGCGCAAGGACTATTTATTATTGCCCTGGGGCTCCTTTGTCTTATACCTCCCTGTCCCTCCAGTCTTCTGCACCCCTCCCCCCTTCACTCCGACATAGAACAATGTCGCGGCAGTGGCACATACTAAATTTCCTGGCTTCATCAACAAGCTTGACCTTACCTGAAAAACATACCTGTTCACTGATTGCCAAGTAAATGAAAACAAAAACCAAATACAGCCTCACCACCTCCCGTTTTCTATACTCTGTACCACAAAATCATACAGTATCATAGATATGTAGGTCTGGAAAGGACCTTGAGGGGACCCATTTGCCTGTGGGGTCATCTAGGCCAAACCCATGCCCATGTTCTCATCGATTCCTCTCTGAGGTCTATAAAAGGGGCTGCCAAAAATACTGACAGCTCCTTCTATACCTTCTCCACCCAAAGCAGCCCATTACATAACACCTAGAAGTTTTTGTGGCTCTTGGACATAGTTCCATTCTTGAACAACTCCTTTCTTCCTTAGGAATACTCTGCCACACCTACCTGACAGCCGGACATTATGAGCCTCACAGTTTTTTATACTTGTTTGATATCTGATTTTATCTTAAGAAAAGGGAGGCTTTAGATTAAAATCCCCCAGTCTGGATTGCCTTGTACCAGTAGAAGTCTGTGCATCTGACCCTCTAGCACTGTTTGACATATTCCTTCCCACCTATTATACTTCAGTTCCTCCCCTGCTTTATTCCCGGGTACTAAGTATTTGTACACATCAAACAAAAAGTCAGAAACTTCTGCTTGCTTTTCACCCTGACAATTGTCTTACGGAACCATTCACCTACCATCCACCCTCCCAACACTTATCAGAGGAGCCTGCTTCCCTTTCTCCTAGTGCAGCCTCACCCAGGCTGGGCTGATCATCCAGTCATCCTCCTCTAACTCTCACAGTGGCTTATGGGTTGTTTGAAAAGAGTATCAGTAAAACAACATACGGGTGCCTGTGTCCAAGACCCCCACATGCCTTCACTCTTACCATAGATGAACATATACTTAAAAGGTCTTCTCCCACACAACCAGAAGGAAAATAATCTCAGCCCTTCCTTGTCATTTGTACTGGGGGATGGAGGGGTGCACCCATCCTAAATACACCCTCCAGCAGCACACATTGAGAGAGACCTTCTATTTTTTAACAATGGTAAGCACTGTTCATCCTTTTCATCCTTCAACTGCTCATTTTCCCTTTCCTAGAATTGCCCCCCAATTCCATGCAGCCATTCTCCCTGCCTGACAGGATTTCCTTCTTAAAATACTTTCATTTCTCACCTTGATCCAATTCAAGTGTGAGCCTGCCTTTAGACTCTCTTTCTTTGTTGGGTTGGCTGAGCACTTTGCTAAGCTGATAGCAAGGAAGAGGGAATCATGAACAGAGATTTTTTTTTATACAGGAGTGTAGCTGTGTTTTTAACGAGGAGCTTATCCCGTTGGTGGCAGGCTCTGCTTTGGTTCAGGGGCGCCCCTTTGGCATCTACTGGGAAAACAGGAGGGCTAAAAGCTGCAAAGCTGAGGACCAATTTTGCCACCCAGTGTTCACAAGAGATGACCTCCTTTGATTAGCCAGAAGATGCCCTGGGCATCAACAACTGGGCCTCGTAACAATACATCATTCTGTGCTGTGGTCATTCATATACGCTCAAGAATAAAAAATCTCAGCATTAAGTAATCCTGGTGTGATCCTGCCCCATTGTGCTGCTTAGGATTTTGGCTGTAAAGGCCAACAGAATTCCTAGGAGGAATCAACCATCCCTCTCCCAGCACTATACATGTGTCACATCCTAACACCTGCAGCACAGGGCTTAGATTTCTAAAACTGGGCAGGAATAACCTCAGATTCCCAGCTGGATCGTAAGAGGAGGGGGGAGTGGGTTGCTCTGGCTTGCAGGACAGGGTGTCTTTGGGTAAAAATAGACATTGCCAAATAAAACAGCTTAAGCTGTGGTGGGATGCATCCCACCATAGCTGATCCACTTTATTGGGTGAAATACACATCACTTATTGTCCTGCATCAGGATGTCCCAAATGCAGGACAACAGGCAATGTGTTTGCCTTGCTTGGGGAACCCCTATATCCCTCCCTGCCATGTACCTCCATGCTGGGACCTGCACTGATTTGTATCTCCATGTGAAACCCAGGTTAGTCTGGGCCCCAGCACGGATCCCAGCATGGAGTTATAAGGCTGTACCAGCCCAGGCATGGGAGCATGGGAGCATGGGATGCCAGGGATTACCTGGATTGCATGCCTCCATTCTAGGACCTGCGTGGGCTTTCCCAGGTTGCCCCTGGAAGTTCTGGGGTAGATATCTGTAAGTGGGAGCCCTGACCTTCCCTGCTTATGAAGAGATTCCCTGGAGGAATGTCTCTGCAAGCAAGAAAAGGCAGGCAGGTGCACCCAGGGTCTGAGGGACTGAATCCTACACAAGAATTTCCAGGGTGCACAGGATTGGGCCCCTCAAGCCCCCAGGGTACCTGCCCAGGGACAGCTGAAAAGTATGGGCATCTCTGAGTTTCCTGCACTCTCCTGCCACAGAGCAAAAAGATGACCACCACAATAACGCACAACTAATTAATGCTACCTTTTGTTACAGCCACTGATGTGACACAACAAGGGTAGAGATATTTATTTGCTCACTATTTGTGGTGCCATAAAAATGTCTATTGCACCACAAATGCCTCATCCAACAATGTCTGTTTCAACCCTTTCACCTCTTGTTTCTATGGTGCTCAGGCTATGTCCAAGTCGAGAGGAACCTCTTCATCTCACATCCTTCCCTGCCTAAGGAATGAAAACAGGGTTCTTGTGTGATCCTCAGGGTCTTCACATCCTCAGAATGCAGAGGCTCTGGAAATAAATCCACAAATGCTATCACCAGTGCTGTCTCCTGTTCCATTTTATAACAAGCATCCCAATTATAACACAATAATCATGATTATAATTACATTTCATCATTGCCACAATTTATTAGTGCTCTATCAGGTCAAAACGTAAGTGTAAGACACATGCAGCAATAATGAAATGTGGCCACTGAGCATTTGATGGGTCATTTTTATCACTGACAGTGCCTCCAACCCTGGCCTTGCAGTATCCAAGCAGATCAATGGTCCACCTAGCCACTGCCAGTATCCTGTTTCCTATTTAGCTGTGGCCAATGACAGATGCTTTCAAGAAAGATGCAACACTCCCATAATCTTCTAGCTGTGCAAAGCCATGCTGTGTATGCAAAGGGGATTTCTTCCTGACGCAGCTGGTGATCAGCTTCTGTCCTGAAGCATGAGGATTAATAGCCCTTATAATTTTATTCTAGCAAATTAAAGTGCAGCTGCTGTTATCTGTACTATAACTGCCTACTCCTGTTCAAAACAGGCTAAATCATTTCCCTAAATAATATGCTACAGCGGGGAGTTCCATGGACTTTTCTTAGTGTTGTGGCTGTTTAACACTAGAAGGAACCTCTGTGTTCATCTAGGCTGCCGTCCTCCACAACACAGGCTGAAGGAAGTCCCCCTGTCATTTCTCCATCTAGCCCATAACTTTTGTTTGTACAACAGCATAGCCTTTAGAAGAAGATTTAAAGGCACTGGTTGATAGAAAATCTGCCATATCCTTAGGGAAGTTGGTTTGATGATTAATTACTCTCACTAGTAGGAAAAAAAAAGAACCTTATTTCTACTCTGAATGTGTCTAGCTTCCGCTTCCAGCCACTGCATCTAATTATGTCTTTATGTGCAACACTAAAGAACCTTCTCTATCAGAAATCTCTTCTATCTGCAGTCCGTGATCATGTTGCCCCTTAACCTCCTCTTGGGAGAAATAAATAGACTGAACTATTAATTTTCTCCATCTCAGGCATGTATTCCCTGACATAGATCTTCCTGGCAATCCTTCACCTGAATCCTTTCCAATTTTTCACTATCTTTTTTGAAATATGGACACCAGAACTTGACCCCGAGCTCCAGTAACAGTCTCATTAAGGCTGTATGGAGAAATGTACCCCTTGCCTACTTTGGCTTACTAGCCTTCCTTTTCCTGCATCTGCCCTCTAGGCTGCGGCATCATGCTGGGAGCTCAAGTTAAACTGTTTATCTACCATGACTCCTAAATACTTTTCAATGTCGCTGCATTCCAGGAGACAGCTTCCCTCCTCCTGTAAGCATGACCTTATTCCTTGTTCCTTGCATTTGGCTGTGTTAGAAGCATGTTGTTCCATTGAACCCACCTTACCATGAAATCCAGTACTCTAGGAATCTGAGTGCCCTCTGCAAATTTTGTCATTAATATTAAAAGAAAATGGCATTATATCCTGCTTATGATTCTGTATACTTCTATTTCCACTTGCTCTTCCCATTTCAAAGCTAAGTACTCCTAGGTTGAAATTCTGACCTCGCTACAGCATATGCCACAAGTCCCATGGATTTCAGTGGGGCCACCCTTTACATCTGTTCTTACTAGTACTCAATATTTATGTTTCCATGGGCACATCTACATGAGACACTTAGTGTGCAGTAGACTAATTCTACTGTGCATCAGCACAGCAGGCAAAAACCATGCTAATGCGCTAATGCTCAGCAGAATTAGTCTACCGTGCATTTAGCATTTCATGTAGACGCGCCTTTGGAAACATAAATATTTATGACTAGTAAGAACAGTTGTAAAGGGTAACCAGATATGAACAAAGTAAAGATGGGGTGAAACTGTGGCCCCAAAGTCAATGGGACTTGCACGTCACAAAAAAGTATGCATCAGCGTTAATGTACAGTAGCACTGATTATAGCACATTAAGCTAGTACCTGTTATTACAGAACTAACTTAATGTGCCATAATTACAGTGCGTTAATGAGCATGTAGACGTGCCCCATAATTCCTAAAGCCACAGTCAGAAATCAGAATCCCACCATCCTAAGTCTATCCAACGGCCTACAGAGCTCACAGACAGACAGAACACTTACAGAGGCATAACTGGCATTACACCAACATACAGAAGTAATGGACAGACAATACAAAGCACCAAACCATGGTAACTTCACTCCTGACAGAATCAGGGGTAACACTGCACCACTATAAGTTGTACCAGTTTAGGTTTTGTCTGCCAAATTCACCCCAATGTAGCCATTCGCTGAAGGTAAACAGGTTTTTACCTATTTTACCACCTACAGCAGAGCATTTTAACAGCTACTTACCATGTAAACTACTCCAGCTGAATATGTCTAATCATAATCACCTTCTTGAAGTAATTAACCTCAGTATACAAAATCAATGTAAATTACAGAAAAGTATGTGTTAGTCTGCCCGTGCCCAAAGTCCCTGTCTTATAGCTCTCACTGTCTCTGGGCATTTTTATACATGCTCCAAGCGCCAGGGAGTTGGGGAGGAGCGCTTTAATAAGAGCGGCTCCGAGAGCCACTGTAATCAAAGCTCCCGCAGTGTCTTGTGTATCAGTCTCCCTGCACTTCAAAATGGCAGCAGGGGCACTTTAACTAAAGTTTGTTAAATGAGATTTAGTGCCCTCACTGCCATTTTGAAGCACAGGGACACTAATACGTGAGATGCAGAGACTGCTGGAGGTGTGCTAATTAGCACACTCAAGCAGACTCAATCAATTGAATCTCCTCCAACACACTGCCTCCCCTCACATCTTCAGGCACCTGTTACTGCTATTCTCTGGGCATGTTTGACATCCCTTACAGAAATATCTAAGAATTTGCCCAGACTAGAAATACTCCCACAGTGGGACAGCCTTTGAGAAAACTACAGCCTTGATACAGCATATACTTAACTAAGAAAATGATTACTCATGCCACACTCACTTATAGCCAAGTCATTTCAGGACGAGGGTCTAAGAGGACTGCGTCCTAAGTCTTCATTTCCTGAGGTCTCCATTCCTGTTATGATGCAAGACACCCATTCCTTTTCATAGATTTCATAGACATTAGGGCTGGAAGGGACCTCGGGAGATCATCGAGTCCAGCCCCCTGCCCAAAGGGCAGGAAGTCAGCTGGGGTCATAGGATCCCAGCAAGATAAGCATCCAATTTACTCTTGAAGGTGTTCAATGTAGGTGCTTGAACCACCTCCGCTGGCAGACTGTTCCAGACCTTGGGGGCTCGGACAATAAAGAAATTCTTCCTTATGTCCAGCCTGAAACGGTCTTGCAGGAGTTTGTGACCGTTCGACCTCGTCATCCCTTGGGGCGCTCTGGTGAACAGACGTTTCCCCAGATCCTGGTGGTCACCCCTGATAAACTTATAGGTGGCCATCAGATCACCCCTGAGCCTGCGCTTTTCCAGGCTGAAGAGTCCCATGGCTCTCAGCCTGTCATCGTAAGATCTGTTTTCCTGACCTCTGATCATGCGCGTAGCTCTCCTCTGGACTCTCTCAAGCTTCTCCACATCCTTTTTGAATTGTGGAGCCCAAAACTGGACGCAGTACTCCAGCTGCGGCCTCACCAAGGCCGAGTACAAGGGGAGAATGACGACCCGGGATTTGCTCGAGAAGCATCTATGGATGCACGCCAGCATTTTGGTCGCTTTACTAGCCGCAGCATCGCATTGCAGGCTCATGTTCATCTTGTGGTCAATGATGACCCCCAAGTCTTTTTCTTCTGTAGTGCTAACCAACGTAGCACTGCCAAGCCTATAAGGGTGCTGCAGGTTTTTCCTCCCAAGGTGGAGAACCTTGCATTTTTCGGTGTTAAACACCATCAGGTTCTTGTCTGCCCATTTGCTGAGCTTGTCCAGGTCAGCCTGGATCACCCGCCTATCTTCTGGTGTGGATGCTTTGCCCCAAAGTTTGGTGTCATCGGCGAACTTGGTCAGTCCACTCCTGACTCCAATGTCCACATCATTAATGAAGATGTTGAACAGTATGGGTCCCAGGACAGAGCCTTGAGGGACCCCACTGGTTACAGGGCACCATGATGATTGACTGCCATCAATCACAACCCTCTGGGCCCGACCACGAAGCCAATTTCCCAGCCAGCGGATCGTGGTGGAGCCAAGGCCACAACTGGCCAGTTTGGCCAAGAGGTGATCATGGGATACCAGATCAAGACCTACCCGCAACAAACCCGTGCTGGCTGTCCCTTAGAATGTTAGTCCGGGCCAGTCCCTCAAGGATGGCCTCCTTAATAAACTTTTCTAAGATCTTCCCCAGGATAGAAGTCAGGCTAATGGGCCTGTAGTTAGCTGGATCCACTCTCCTCCCTTTCTTGAAGATTGGCACCACATTGGCCTTCTTACAGTCTTCAGGCACTACACCAGAGCGCCAGGAGTTTTCAAAGACCCGTGCCAGGGGCTGGGCTATGACGCTCGCCAGCTCCTTGAGTACCCTGGGGTGCAGGTTGTCAGGGCCAGATGACTTGAAGGTATCCAGCTTCTCAAGGTGTTCCTTCACGAGGTCAGCATTGATGGAGGGTAGGGGATCCCCCTCACCCAGATTTCCCTGTCCCATAGCAGGCATGGGCATCCCGTGTGACTGATGAAAGACTGACGCAAAGTACCTATTTAATAGGCTGGCTTTTTCCTGGGCGTCAGTTGTCAGTTGCCCCATCTGGTTTAGCAGGGGTCCAACATTGCCCTTGCTTTTCCTCTGGCTCCCCACATACCTGAAAAAGGACTTTTTGTTGTCCTTGATGCTTGAAGCTAGTTGGAGTTCAGTTGCAGCCTTGGCTTTCCTGGTTTGCTCCCTGCAGGACCAGACCAGCGCAGAGTAATCCTCCTTGGAGGTGAATCCCGTCCTCCATCCTTTGTAGGCTTTCCTTTTTAGCCACAGTAGGTCCGCTAGGTCTCTGGAGAGCCAGGGGGGCTGCTGTGCCTTCTTGCTGCCTTTCCTCCGTGTTGGAATAGATTTAGCTTGTGCACTGAGGATCGCTTCCTTGAGAAGCAACCACTCTTCTTGAACTCCCATCTCCCTGGGGTCATGGTCCCTCAGGGCCTGACCGACTAGCCTCTTGAGCTTGTCAAAGTCGGCTTTTCTGAAGTCAAGGACTTCTGTGTTGCTGACTGACTTGCCAGCTTTACGGCGGATGGTGAAGGTGATCAGCTCGTGGTCGCTGTCACCCAGCTTCCCATCGATCACTAGGTCGCCGATTAGGTCATCCCCCGTAGCCAGTACCAGGTCAAGCAGCGCTTTGCCTCTCGTTGGCCCATAGACCTCTTGGGTCAGGTAGAGGTCATCCACGCATGAGAGAAAGCTTTGCGCCTGCTCAGATTTAGCTAAGTGATCTTCCCACGAGATGTCCGGGTAATTGAAGTCACCCATGACAACCAAGGTCCTGGAGCAAGCGGCCTCAGTCAGTTCCCAGGCAAACTCCTGGTCAAGCTCGGGACTTTGAGTGGGAGGTCTGTAGTAGACTCCCACCGTTGTGTCCCCTGTGCCGAATTCCCCACGAATTTTTACCCAGAGGGTCTCTAGCTGTCCATGCCGGTCGCCAACATCAACTTGCAGGGACATGTAGCTTTCCTTCACATAGAGAGCTACACCCCCGCCCCTTTTGCCAACGCGATCCCTCCTGTATAGGGTATAGCCCTCTATCCCCGTGGTCCAGTCATGGGTGGAGTCCCACCAGGTCTCCGTTATCCCAATGACATCATAGTCCCCACCAGGTCTCCGTTATCCCAATGACATAACGGCAAATTGTTAACTAGCAAATTGCCCATTATGAATGACAGGGGGCGGGGATGGAGCACCACCATGCAGCACCCTGTGGTGCCGCTGCTCTGCCTCCGGCCCCGCGTGCCCCCCTCCCCTGCATGTCCCCACCCAACCCCACATCTGGCCCTTTGGCCCTGCACCCCATCCCCCCGCTACTCCCAGTATGGCCCCATGTGCACCCCCCCTCCGCCACTCTACCCTGTGCTCCCGCTGGCTCCCAGGAATGGGAGTGGGGAGGGGAGTTTGTATGTAGCAGCAGCCGCCAACACCAAGGGCCGCATGTTGCCGCCACTCTGTGTCCAGCCACGTGCAACATCCCCCACTCCCTGCTGGCTGCTGTCAGGGTCAGGCGGTGGGGGAGACGCTGCCACCAGAAACCCCATCAAAAATGACAGGAATCAAGGGTAGTAGGACCCAGGGGAAGCCCAGTGTGCTCCAACAACAGTGGGGCCTACCCGGCCCTGCCCCCCTGCCAGAAGCTTCTGGCCTGGGAGCAGGTGGCTGCCCTGTGCAGGAACTGCAGATAAGTGGTGGGGAGAAGGGCAGGGGGGTGAGTGGCCAGGCAGCCAGTGGGAACATGAGGCCTGCACCAGTGCCCCGGGGCCAGCGCCGGTGGCGCCCAGAGCAGGGCAGCAGAAGTATAGGGTTCCAGCCAGCAGGGGCTCTATGGAGTTGGGCCAGCTCCCTCCTCTCCCTGCTGGTGCAGCCCAGCCCGGCTCCACAGACCCCTGCCAGCCTGCACTCTCTGGGCCCCAATGATGCTGGCCCTGGGACATTGGTCCCAAGACATTGGGACACTGATCCCAAGATGGTGACTAGGGGGTGGGGCACCTGTCAAGGGGTGGGGCTACCCGTGCAGCCCTCCACAGCCTGCCAAAACTGAGCAAGTGGCCCTCCGCCCAAAATAATTGCTCACCTCCGTCTTGGAGCAACCAGTACATAAGCAACTGAAGTCAAGAAACTCATTCAGATGGGAGGCATGGGTACTGTTGCAACAGAGCGGAGGTGGGATCAGCACCCTATGGGCATTTGAAAAACCCCACAAAAAGTTGGACGAGACTGGTTCTCATCTCAAGCGCTTCATAAGCAACCCAACACCCTATCCACCTGGGTATGAGCTCTCCCACAACTTATGGGCTAAACTAAAAAGGATTCACTCTGGAGCTGGACACTTTAATATGATTGGCTTAAAGGACAGTTCAATATCTGAGTGTGGTCATGCAGACTGCTGACCACTTCCTCATGTGTACAACACACTTGCACATCCAGGATGATGAACTGGCAAACGTCAACAATAAAGCAGTTGTGTGGCTCTGCTACTTTAATGATGTGTAAGGGGGAAATGAAGAAGAAGAATACTAGAAAGAAACTGCCCAGATGGCAATGACAGCATTTCAAGTCCACTCTTTCTAGGAATCTCTTATATCTCTTAATTTTCACAGACTGGATCTCTGAGAGGACAATGCAGATCAATTTATTTTTAAGTGAACTGTCTGCTGAGGGAAGATGCCAGTTCGGCCTCCTATAGACTGAAGCCCTTTCATTAGCCGCAAAGCAAATGAGGCAAGGGCAGAAGGGGCAAGCTGCCCACCCTGCTCTATGGATGTGATTCTGACCAGCTTAGAGGCTTCCTCACTCAAAAGTTAGCCAACTGTTCTTTTTCTGCCCAAGCCACCCCTGAGAACAACTTCTGGGTGACCATTATTTACCTGTTACAGGTCTAGCTAAAATGGGGGCACTTTCTTTTGGGCACTTCCCAGGCACACAACACGAATAAGCCCCTGTCCTCAGCCACTTACCAGCCAAAGAGATGTGGCAGACCAAGCATGGGAGGGAAAGAAGGGCATGCTGCTTCAATCTACCTTCCCTTCCTTCTAGCACAGGCTGGGCAAACCCCAACCTCAACTTCCTCCCCTCTCTTCTCCCCCTTCCCATCATGCAGACAGCACCAGGGGCAGGGCTGGCCTGCATCAGTCCAGTTGCCTGAGCAGACAGAAGTTAATGAAGGTGCTCTACTTTGAAGTGCCTTCATCTGTATATGAGGGTTAATTTGTTGGGTGATCGGGGACTTTTAAAGCATTTTGCAGTTGTGCGCTTCTGTCAGGGCACAGCTGTAGAGCACTTCCAAGGGGCTGATCATGTGACAAATATAACTTCTGTTTGTGCCAAAGGATAGCACCTTCCCAGCAGGGAGTGTATTTTCTCCCTAACACTAAATATATAACAACCAAGCATGAAGCTACATCATAAGGGCCACTTATACCCCATCTGATTTCCATGCAAAGATCCCAGTGACACCAATCATCTTCATGGATTTGAAGCCCAGCCCCCAGACTTGTAGACATGGATCTGCTTTGAATGACTTTTGCTAGTCCTGGTCTGGTTCCAATAGTGTCTCAATACTGGGAAACATGCTCCTAAAGGATGCTGAAGAGAACACAAGGACAATGAAATTACAGCTCCAGGCTCCCAGTATAATGCCACGCTGCTCATAAGCCTGCATTCAACAAGTTCAGCCACTGCTAAGACGAAGAAAATGTAACCAGAAGCACAAATCAAACAGCTTAAAATAGGCCAGCAAGAAAAACAAGGACAAAGACAAGTCAAGGTGATGTCCTCAGTGTGACTCACTCATGCTTCAGTGGGAAAACACAAAGGGGAACGGGTCAAGGAGTCCTAGTCACCAGAGGATGAACATGAACCAATCGGGAGGGGAGCTACCATTGCATCTGCTCAGATCCTGGCACCAAGCCTCCTTGGGCCAGGCTGTGTGAAGGAAGAAGCAGTGGGCATCACGCTTGCAAAGGGGTGATCAGGAGCAGATTCAATATCCAAGTGGATCTGACGGTGTATATCACCGTGGCTTTATCAGGGCCAATGAGATGAAATATTCCTGAGGGATTTCAGAGAAATCCAGCCCATGAGATGGAGACCAGTTTAAAATCATTGCCATCCAGTTAGTGGGTCCCTGTGCTTCCCCGGCTCCAGGGCAGGGGGGCGGCAAACAGCCATGCTTTCTCCATTCAACTCCAGGTTATTTGCTGCAAAGTGGAATTTCACCTCTGGTGTGGCTACACTGGAAAATTTCTCTGGCAAAAGCAGGTACACCCACACCTAGCTTCAGCTGGGGAACCCAAAGCCAGAATTTGCACCATCACTGTGGCTAATTCAAATCCTTCATCATCACTGCAGTCTTCAGTGCAGCTGAGCCATGGTGAAACCATTCATCCCTTTCCTCCCCTCTCCTACCAGGAATAGAGTTTCCAAGGGTACTCTTGCCCTTTCAATTCAGGCTCTAGTTGGCAACATCTTTCTTACTGAAAATCACTGTCTGTCCCACTTTCCAGTACATGGCACTGTATTTCCCCCAACTACAGAAGCTACCTAACTTCCTTTTCCTCAGCTCCTCCACAGACGTGATTCTCCAGCTTAGAGGCCTCTGCCATTCTATCCTATACAGCAAGTGCACTTCAAACTCTGGCTTCCTCATGCTTTACCTGAGCTTCTAGCCAAACAGACAGCAGATGCCCTAAAGAGGCTGGGAAGCTCTGTGCTCAGAGAACATGGAGCCAGTCCCACAGACCCCACTGTGAGGTTGCAAGCAGTTCTAGCGTGTAAAGCACAGTAAGTTTGCAACCAGGGCAACAGACCATTCTCATGTATATTTTTGGACTGTCATGGGGAAAGGGCAGTGTTCTGGGGGCACTGACACTTTCCTGCAAGAAATGCAGCCTTACCCATCTCTACCTTATAGAGCATATATAAACAAGTATCCAGGTTTATCAGTCACACATACCTCTGGGTCCATACTGATGCCTGTTCAGTGAGAGCCTCCTACTCTTTCTCTTCCTCAGCTGCAACATTCATTCTCTCTCCCCCTTGCTTCTTTCCTCTGTTGCTAGGAAAGGACTGTTGCCAGGTGATGAGATGCTGGATCCAGCATGGGCAAACAGAGAACCTGGAGCATGCTAAAACATAGAAGAGGCTTCCCAATACTCCTATTCCTCAAGAAGAGCACTCTCTGGGACAGGGTACCCTAGTGATGCCTGAGTAAAGAAACAGCCACAGTCCTGGGAAGAACAAAAATTGCCAGACTCCAAGGAGCAGCTGGTAATGGCTAGTGCTGTTTGGTCCTGCTGCCAGTCAGTACCTCCTGTTGCAAAATGGACACAGAGACACTAAAACACCCCAGAGGTGACAGGCGACTGTGGTTCTGACACACTAGGACCAGATCTTCACTCAAAGAGATTTAATCAAAGCCGATGGGAGTCAGCCCAAGGGAAGGTCTGCATAGTTTGGTTTTTGGACAGTTATTCAAGGGCCTGATTTGGCATCCTCTCCTCAGCCCTTGTGCAGAGGAACAGCCCAATTTCAGTCCAGGGGTAAAAGGTGCTTTTACTTCAGTGAGAGTTGCAGGGTTGGGCTTTGAAGAACACATGAATCAAAAGCAAGGTGCTTCAAAGCAGTTTACCCTGTTCGGTGGCTTCATTCAGGAGACTGGGCTACAATCTCCATTTCTATATGAAGGTGCGACCCAGTGGGATCCCCAGGAAGAAGGTGTGAGAGTAGGATGGACGAAACATAAGGCCTTCCTAAGTGATCAGGAAGAGTGTTCACATGGCATTGGCCAACTCAGATATGTTTAACAAACCATTCCAATAACAAATCCTCATTCATAAGGATCTCGCTTTGCAGCAGCTTCAAAAGTCCCCATTTTCCAGTGTATCCAAATGACAGTTCTGCTTTGGCTTGGCAATCTGGCAAATTTCCACAGGCATCTGAATGATTGTTACCCATTTTATTTTATTACATATAAGTCACAGCACCACATGCCTTTTAGTGATTTCCTTTTCTTTCTTATCTGGAACAGTGATCAGGATGGGTTGTGCATCACACTGATGCTTTGTTTCATACTTCAGATTTTGAAACCCTCATGTTGCCCAGTTTGCTGGCAGGCTCTGTGGATGAGTAGAGATCTACTAGGATGATGACATTAAGAGGCAGAGAGACCTGAGACCTTGTGAAGACCTGATACTTTTAGCCAGGTCATTCAAAAGTACTGTTTGTTTTCTCCTGGCAAACACTGGGAGAAAATATGCTCTTTGTGAAAGATCTGGTGTCACTGCTGTTGACACCAAAAGTTGATGAATCCCTGGTTCTCCAAGGAATCCTTCCACAAAAACAAGGGAACTGGGATATTTCTTCTCTTTCTAAACAATCCCAACTGGAAAGAAAAACTAGCTCTTCTTGTAAGCAACTCTTCAGCACTCTTCAGGCCGTTATGCTTTCCTCCTCCCAATCCTAACCAGCCACTTGTTAATAACTCAGTCCCAGGCTGTGTTCTTTTATAACCATCATGTATGTACACTGCAAATTGGCTGAACCCTACCAGTTGATCTATTACTGGACACACCATAGACTGGACATGAGACATCTCTCAGCAGCCACAGAAGTTGCACAAAGGAATTAAACGGAATTATTCTGATGGCACAGAGGAGCTCATGTTTTCAGAGTTTGGGATGGCAGCAGCGCCTGCTTGAAACTATAATGCTAACTCTTGGTGCTTGCCATCCAGTTCTCTTAGAGCACAACACACAAGTGGGGAATAGCCATCATCCCCATCTTACACAGAGAATCTGAGACATGGAATAGTTGAAAGACTTGGCTAAGATCACAGAAGGCCAGTATGTGAGGCAGGAAGGGAAACCAGCTCTCTGGCTTCTTGGCTCTATGATAAGAGATGCCCATCCATGAGCAGTTCAGCTTTTTCCTCTTGTCTAGAGAATTCTGTCTTTTTTTTTTTTTAGTATTTAAATATTCATGATCAAAACAAACCATCCAACCAGTCCTTCTCCTCTGCTGCTAAAAACAAACCTAGCTTCCATGGGGCCACTCAGAAACAAGCATATGAACTTGTTCCCTCTGTGGGATCTGCTATAAGCAGTTACCAGATAGTCTATTTAGCACGGCATGGAGTCTGGCTGCTCACAGCAGGGCTGAGACAGAAGCAGGAAAGGAGAAAGAGTGAAGCTAAGCTGGCCTCAACTGCAGCAGACAAAGATAACTGTCTGCTGTGTGGAAAAGACAGTTATGAGGGTGAAGATCCTAGGTCCCCTACAGAGCTCTGGTGACACCTGCCATCCAATTCCTAGAATGTTTCCTTCATCTGAGGACTAGCTGTGACTCCCTCCAGCACCCAGCAGCATCATTAGGTGCCCTTACCCTGACTTCTCAAGGTTTGCTTTAGAAACACTCTCAAGAGTCCCAGGAGCTGTGCCATGCAGGCAGCATGAGGAATCACCATAAGGCCATGTGTTTGGGCCACTGGTATACTGAGGATGAGATCTGGTACTTCAAGACTTGGCCGATTGCTTCTTCAAATTCATCTTCTTCCTTATCTCAACAAGGAGCCTTCCCTGGGTCCTGTTGTGTCCTGTCCTGCCCTGTTTTAGTGGCCTCACCTCTGGTACACCTAGGTACACTCCAACTAGCAAGGGAAAGCTGAGGTCCAGAGCAGGATGGGTGGCCATGAATGCAGGCAGATATGGCCATGGCCTTAGCCTGTTAAATTAGTTCACTTGCCCAACTACACTGGAAATCAGTGCCCTAGATCCCAGGGCCAGCCAAGGCACATGAGAGAACCCATGGTGTCCTTCCCCTGCATGTGGCTGGCACAGCCCTGTGGGGTTGGGATGTCACGTTGGTCTATGTCTCCCCTTGATATGTCATTAAAACTAGAAAGACACATCTGACATGAATGCCCTCCAGCTTTAAACACTTGTTCCCAGCCATTTATTTCCCTGTTTCCAAGAAGCAAACCAGAGCAGACAGGCAGCTGTGCTGTTCTCGTGTGTCCTGAAGCCATCCTGAGCAAGCCCAACAAAGTTACTACGACGTGACTCTCTGGATGAACATCACAGATATCTGTGTTGTACATCTCAGCAATCAAGAGGTTACATCCATGGGGCCCAGAAGTTGTATTGGCCATGTCCTTGAGAGCTCTGGTTTGCCTTGAAATTCAGACAGTCTCACCCGATGGCCCAGAGTTGGTGTCTGCAGATTTCAAAACACTTTACAAAGAATGGAAAACAGTTATATCCCTGTTAATTGTTCTGGGGATACAGAAAGTGAAGTACAGATAGTTTGAGTGACTAGCTCAAGACCACATGAGTCAACAGAAGTTAATATTTATTATAACCCATGCTCACAGAATGCGGCTCTTCATCCCCTCCTAGTGGCCAGTGCATCTATAGAATTTGGGTCGGCTCCTATCTCCATGCTAATAGGCCTATCCTTTTTACTCAGATGCAAGTCTTGAGGCCCATCCTTGTAGATAACCAGGCAGACTGGTTTGTGGTTTGGTCTATACTGAGCAATGACTGTTTCTGAGGAGGAGAAGCTAGTGGGGAGGAGAGACCACGTGTCCTACCAAGCATCCAGTTCTTTAGAGAACAGTCCAATTTCCAAAGTGGGCTGTACACCTTGGCAATAAACATCACTGTCCTGTCAGCTACAGACCCTCCCTTTGACAGCACAGAGAAATGTTCAGAGGAGGTCGCTCAGCACTTTCCATAAAACAGAGATGTACATAGTTATTACACATGTGCCCACACACAAACAGCATGTGGGTTGTTTACTAAGCTACATCCCTTCTGTGCACTGAGAGCCAGATCCTACTCGTGCTAGAATCAAAGGTGAGATTCCTACTGACCTCAGTGGGCACTAGATGAGCCTGAAGAGGAAATAGGGGTCTTCTGGTACAGAACAGAATGTGACTATAGGCTAAAAGACTTTCACAGTGTTAAACACAAAAGGCAGATGTTAAGGTGCCAAGGTCAACCTTCACTTTGTCATTTCCTGATCTTGGAGTGTTTTACTTTGTATCCTTAATATTCCTCGAGGGCTGCATAGGTCAATGCAGCATGACCTGATTGTCCCAGCTTCATAGATATTAGAGACAGAGAAACAAACTCATTAGGTCCATTCCTTGGGGCCAATGTATGACCTTTCTCTATTGTACTGCCACAATGTCCCTTGACAGGACTAATCTTAAATGTCCTGAACACATCTGCCCAACCTACCTCAGATGAACATACTGCACAGTACCAGCTCGAAGGGTAGGATTTTCAAAATGGCCTCATGTTAGCTACCTCTGAACACACTGAAGTCAATTGCAATGTTTCCCCTGGCTCCCACGGGAAGAGTGAATATCTCTGAGACTCTCACTGGCAGCCCGTATATCTTGGATCTGAGGATGCCTGTACTTAGGGACCAATAGGTTTTATGTCTAAAGATCCGATGATTTGTGATTTCCCATCCAGAGATTATCTTCTTGGGGGCTGGAAAAGTGGCCGGCTATTAACCAAGCCCCCCAGCTAAACCAGAAAATCATTTTAAGATAATAGCATTTAATATTTATGGAGAGTCAATTTGACAAACAATCATGAAGTGCCGAAGAAATACTTAGAGCAATTCTGAAAGGGATTATCATAAGTAGCCCTAGAGGCTGTGAAAACAAGGCATGCCATATCCTGTTCAAACAATTCCCAGAGGGTGAACTGCTTGCAGGGTAAAAGGATTACAGCCCTTCTAGTACCCTTTCTCTCAAACTTTGAATCAGCTCTCTCTCTCATACTCCTGCTGATCCTGGGTTTAAAGTGAAAATGCATGCTTGTATAAGAAGTCATAAAACAATTCCTTGAGTGCTGTTTGTCCCCACACCCTCCATCACACCAGTGCTATCATAGCAAGTGGAATCATTAAAAAAGAAAGAATAGGAACAACAACAACAAACTGCCTCACAAATCTTTCTTTGCAAATCAAAGCAGTAGGCCAGATCTTTGGCTGGCACATTCGGTTGGAGTGATTCACCTAGACTCTCGTCACTGAGCTGACACATCTTTTGTGCAGCCACAGAAAAGGCAAAATGCTTTTTAAACACACTAGATAAGCTGTACAAGCTTCCAACCAGTTACCTTACAAACTGGCTTCTGCAAATCAGCTTCAGTGCTTTTCTGCCAAATAATAAACCACACCTTGGACATCATCATTTGCAGGGTACCTGTGGACCAGCTTAGTCAAACTCACCACACTGTCTCTTGTCTGGGTAAGAAAGGAGTTCACAGGTGCTTGTGATGCCTTTGCCTCTCAACATACTCCCCCAAGACATTTCCAAGCATTTCCCTTGGGCACAGAGCTTGGCAGCCATTTTATTCTTAGAGCTCAGTGCAGACTGGGAAAAGACATACCAGATTCTCAGCTCCTGTCATTCTATTCCTTTGTAGTACTTGGTAGTGCATCTCTAAATCCTGGAGTTGTGTGACTATGTAGGAATCCCAACTTGCTTTCTGTTTTTTATTCACAACTGGTAATTTTCTAGTGCTTGTGACTGCATAGAAGAACTGGGAAACACAAGCTGTACGAGCTCAAAAACCAGGCAGCAAATAAAAAAGAGCCTACATCTATTATTTTATAAAAATCTCATGTTTTGAAGTTAATCTCATGATGCTTGGAGTCCGTGACCTGTTAGTTTTGGAAAGCTGGGGTGGATCATAGACAAACTGTGTCTCTCATTACTTCAGTAACTTTCTTGTTTTGTTGATTTCCCCTTAATTTAACATTTCTGATGAATTATTCAGGAATGACCAGAGGGGTGAGACAGGAAACAAATGCAGATCCCAGCTTAAGGTCAGCATCTTGGTATCCCTTAGACGATTAATCTACTCAAGGATTGATCCTGTATCCTTTTTTTTCAAGCAACAACCCATCCAAACAATGTAGATGTGCCCAGTGGCTACAGAAATTTACCACCCCAAAGCTAACTCACTGAGAAAAGTAGGACCACCACCTTGGTCACTGAGATCGCCCCCCACATTCAGACTCCTCTTTCTTCAGCACCACCTTGTAGTATATACTGCCTGCTTTCTCCACCTCCACCCTTTCAATCAAGGCCTGATCCAACACCTAATTAAGTCAAGGGCTGCCTAGGCCATCTGGGATTTACCAGGTATCTCCCATCCAAATACTATCCAGAATTAAGACTGTACAGTGTCTGAGCAGATGAGCTCAAGTGCAATATCAGTCTGGTATGGCCATCCCAATGAAGTCAATGGTAGAATTTCCATGAAGTACAAATCAGTTTGAATGAGGCCCCTAAAAACTGGAGCAGCACATCTATTCTGCAAGACATTCTTTTAGTTGCTTTTACAAGGATTGCCTTTCTTCATACACCTACCTATGGGGTGCCCTGAGAAGAGCAGTAGGACTGGATGTAACACCACACAGACAGAGACCACAGGAGAAGGAGGAGGAGGAGGAGGAGGAGCAAATTGGCAAAGGAACCCTGGAAGGCAGAGGGTGAATGAGTGAGAGGCAGGCTGGAGGGAGCGGGATTTCTCAGCATTGGAAGGCAGAGCTCCTAGGGCTTGAAAACAAAATTTCTTTTCAGTCTTCAAAGCCATCCTTGTATAATTAAAAGGAACTGGAGTCCTGCACCTGGCAATGCACTGGAGTTAACGATCCTCATTAGTGTTGGATGATAATCTACTTTCCTAACCTTGGCATCAACTCCCTGCTACTGTTGCTTGTGGCTTACATGTTTCCTCATGCATTTGCAGCTCTTACTGCTAACCGGGGATGCAACTGGATCTGTGAGGAGCTAGTGACTTCAAAGCAATGGGGGGAGGTGGCACTTGTTCATGGTAAATGATCCCAGGGGAAAGACAGAAAACAGGTGCAGGTTCCAGCCTGTGGTCAGGAGGCTGGTGTCCTTGAGGTGGTCACTCTACACAGTTATCCTACACAGGGATGCATACTGTATGCCTCATACACAAAGCTCCCTGTGCAGTCAGCATGTGTGGGGCTTATGTAAACAGTGTTATGTGAGGTACCAACCTGTTAGGATGCTGCTACATCTTCATTTATCAATGAATTCCTTTCATATCTACAATTCCTTCCAAACTGTGTGCCCTTTGCATGGTTGAGTGTGAAAGGAGAGATGGTTTTGCAGTGAAGGGGCTGGATTGGGGTGCAGGTTTAGTTGTCTAGGCCATGTCCACTCCACTTCCAAACATGCCAGGGGGCCCTAAGAAGATACCCTAGCCAGGCCTCCCATGCTAAGTATGTAAAATGCTTGGAAAATGTTACACAGCTGCCATTAGAGAGGCACTGGGTGGGTGATGATAACTATACCTGGCTGGCGCTGGCTCTATGCTGATAGCCACTGTATGCCAAGCAAAACTGAGGAAGTTATTCTCTTGCTCTACTCGGCATTGGTGAGGCCATAACTGAAGTACTGTGTCCAGTTCTGGGCACCGCACTTCATGAAAAATGTGAAGAAGCCTGGGAGAGTCCAGAGAAGAACCACTCATATGATTAGAGGCCTGAAGAGCAAGCCATATGAGGAAAGGCTGACAGATATGGGCCTGTTCAGCCTAGAAAAGAGAAGACTGGGGGGATTTGGTTGCAGCTTACAAATATATCAGGGGCTAGGTGAACAACTATTCACGAAAGCGCCCCAGGGGAAAACTAGGAACAACAGTCATAAACTCCTAGAAGAGAGTTTCAGACTCAATATAAGAAAAAACTTCTTCATGGTTCATGTGACCAGACTCTGGAATAGACTCCCAGAGGGGGTGGTGCCTACCCTGTGGATCTTCAAAAGGAGACCGGATGCACACCTTGCTGAGGTTATTTTACCCCAGCAGTCTTTCCTGCCCAGAGCAGAGGGGCTGGACACGACAAACTCACAAGGTCCCTTCCAGCCCTAAAATTATATGAATCTGTGAATCTCTGATAGGACGGGGCAGTGCTGGACATAAGCAACACCTATGCCACACTTTTTTTTAACACTTGGCATACCTGTAATGGGAATCAGTGGGAGGGGCATGTTTCCATGCATGCCAGCTAATGTTGAAGATGGTGTAAAAATGCTTTTAATCTTTCTGTGCCTCACTTCCCTACCTGTAAAGTGAAGTTAACATAACTACTATTGTCTGCATGGGCTGCACAGAGCACATGGGATCTTTGGGAAAAGGAAGATGGGCTTGGTAATTTCTCTTGTATATCAAAATGCACCTTTTATTGGACCAACTATAGAGTTGGTTCAGTAAAAGCTACGGAAAAAAAACATACTTTGCTTCTTGCATATTATCTAGATCAGCCCAGCTACAACAGCACTGCTATAACAGGGATCTGTGAAATAGAAAGTGTCTCAATATGGATCTGTACTGTGCCTAACACAATAGGGCCCTGAGCTCTGGGCCAGCTCACTGTTAGATCAGATGAAATTGGCACTGCCTACAATTATATATATCCCATTTCAACAGGGTGCCCAGAGTGCACGAGAAACTACTTGCACATCTCAAAGTATCATTATAAATTGGCTTACAAGTTGAATGAGTACTGGAGTCTCAGCTGGGGTATGGAGTGACATTTGTCCACATTTACATGACTGATACAGTAGTCTTTGCTGATGGGCTCAAACCCACCTCTAGTTTATAGGTGCCCTCCAGAAAAACTCCCAAGTCTGGTTTCCTAGAAGTGTGTGTGCATGTGGTCTATGCAATACAATACTTATAATCCAACATGTAACACATGCATGCAACAGATATGCATTCTGTTCTGTGCACCTTTTACATGTTGTTTGTGTTTTCCCCTGATTATCCTGACCAAAGGCATTCATATAAATAACATGTGCGGTACCTTGGTGAAGGTTCTCTTTGGCACTTAGTGTCTTTCAGGTTTGTTTGTACACATAGGACGAAATATTGCACTACAGCTTTATTGTAAAAGTTAAAGCCAGATTACAGATCTGGCATAGGGCCCTAGAAACAGTGCCAGAGAAACTGATTCTGGCACCTAATGTGACGTGTTAATGGATGCAATGTTGTGATATTAAATCTAGGTCTACCTGTCTTTGAAACTATATTATCAGGACAAATCCCGCTGTCGACAGGCAAGTGTAAAACATCACTAGTAAGCCAAGATGGGCCAAGGACATATTAGAAATGCACAATGCCATCTGAAGGCAAAGCCATGTGAAACGACTGTGGTCTCCAAGGTGAAATCACATTACGCCCACCCTAAAAAGAGGTCTATGCCCAGATATGCACATCTGTCAGCCAGGGCCTAATTGCCTAGAAACTTTTCTAGAGCATCTGAGTGCCTCATGATCATTAATGGATTTTACCCACCAGGCCTGTGAGGTAGGGAAGTGCTATCCCTATTCTACGGGTGGAGAAAAGAGGCATGTGACCATCATTTAAGGACTTGCCCAAGGTCACACAGGAAGCCTGTGGCTTCACTGGAAATTAAACTTCTGCCTTGGGTCCCAGTGCATCATCTTAACCACAAAACAATCCTGCCTGTGACTCCAAGATTGAACTTGAGGATTCTGGGCCCTCTCTCTGTTCATACAATTAGCCCTGATCAGAAATGTATGGTTCAGTGTTACTTGGAAAAATGTAACTGCCTAAGAAAGATCATGACCTAGCATTCACTAAGCCCGTGCTGGCAAGATATGTCAGTGCCTGTGGCCTGCTCAAAGAGCAGAACCTGCTCAGTGGTGACTAGGAACATCAGCAGGAGTGGAAGAGACAGGCTGGCAGCATAGCTCAGAAGTTATCTGCTGTCTCAGTTTTTGGCTCCTTGGCAGGTTTCTGGGCATCTATACCCACTGATTCTCATCTGTTGACTGCTCAGAGAGTGTGTTGACATCCAAACAGATGTTTGTGTGCAGGGTGCAAGAGTCTGGGGTAATGGTTCCATTCAGGCTAGACTTAAAAAGGCGGGTACAATGTCACTACTGACCAGAGGGTGCCTGAGCATGATACACAGTCAGGAGCATTTATGTACATGCCTATATGCAAGCTGAGGGCCAACAGGAAGTGAGAAAATATATGTTCATTCTGAGTCCTGGTCTGCTTTCCTGACGGACATTCCAGTTCAGCAAAGGGCTTCGGTATGCCTTTACCAGCTTTGCTCAACTGGGCACTCGGGCAAACCTCCCATTGGTGTCACTCAGAGCTTGGCCTTCAGTGGAAGTTTTGCTTGAATGCAGGCTGAAAGGCACAGTGAAGATGTTGCTTCTAAAAATCACACATTCATTTGGCTCACTAACTCCCACCCACCTCTTAGCACAACCTCCCGGTAGGCCCTTTTAATGAGGTGGACGATAAAAGCAGGAACAAGGACTCCTTCATTTATAATATGTTAATAATATAAAATAAGGGCTTTTTACTACACCTGTGCAAACTGCCTATTATTCACTTTGGATTTGGCCAATTCGGGGGACAGTGATTTGATTTGGTGATTTGAATCACCGTCCCGAATCAATTCAGCCGAATCGGATTCGAAGATTCAGCTGCTGCCAAATCAGCCAAATCTCTGAATCACGCAGGCCCATCCTCTGCCTGCTCTCCCAACCCTGGTAATGGCTGTCCTGCCCGCTTCAGCTCCCAGCACTTGGAAAAAAAAACCCCCCACCTCACTGGGTGCTGCCAGGTGTGTGCGTGTGGTAGGGGCAATCCCCGCTGTCCCCCACTGCCCCACCTCCCCATGGCTGCCCCACCCACCCCAGCACCAGCCCTTTAAGGAAACCACCCCCCACCCCAAAACCCTGAACTCACCGGTTCCTGCCCGGTGGGGGGCAATCTCCACTGCCCCGCGCCACATGGGGGGCTCTTCCACAAGCCCCTTGAAGCCCCGAGCCTGCTCAGGGCTTTTGTTTTTTTTCTTAAAGGGCTGGGAGCTGGGGCAGCCATGGTGGGGGGCTGGGAGAGTGGTTGGGGGGGCTTGTGGCAGAGCCCCCTACGCAGCATGGGGCAGTGGGTGTTATCAGGGATCACCCCCCTGCTGGGCAGCACCCGGTGAGTTGGGGCTTTTAAAGCACTGCGAAGCTGGGGTGGCAGGGCCGCCATGAGGGTGGCTGAGGGAGTAGGCTGGGGTCAGGGGCACTCAGGGGCCTGGGAAGCAGGCATGGGATGGCGGGGTCCCCCCATGGTCCCTTCTCCCCTCCTCCACCCCCTTACTTACCAGCTCCGAGTCTGGCTCCAGCTCCCTGCTGCAGCAACTGGGTGCTGTCCAAAACTTCGAAGCTCTCCAAATCTTTTCTGAATCGTTTTGGAGAGCTTCGAATGGATTTGGAATTTTTACTGGTCCCCTGATTTGATTTGGATCTGGAGATTCAGCCACTGAATCAGGTACAATCTCCTCCAAATTGAATGACCACCCAAAGCTTCGCACAGCCCTACCGTTTACATTCTTCTGCGCACTTTTGATCCAAAGGTGCCAATGTAGTTCTCAGCCTCATTAGAATTTATTTACCTTTTGCTGAAATGCAGCCAGCTCTCAAGAGGAAGCTTTTCAACTGTCCCCAGCAGCACCAAACAGCAGCTAAAGCAAGTCATCAAGAATTTTAGGTCAGGAGAATTATTCATGTCGGACTTAGCCAGACCACAGAGGACAATTCCCTTCCTTTGTGAAAAGCACTGTGGGAGTTTTAATGACCACAGAAACTTAGAAGCTTGGTTCGCATCTGCTCTGGAAAGTGGCATCTCTAAACACCACTCAGGGTCACTGGTTCTTTAATGAGTAGTCACCCACAGCACTTCCTCCTTGAGCTACACCACTGGACGATAATATCTGGCTTAGTAAGGATCACAGCTCCCATGTGAAATCTGCACTGTTTGCAGAGGACTGGGAGGGCAGCAGAAAAATGCATTAAATTTCAGCTACTGTCCTAATACACCAGTTTTGAAAATATGAGAACTCACTCTAAGGTCAGAGGGAAATCTGGGCAGGGCTGTTCAGGAAAACACATGGAGAAAGAGAGGGAGAGATCTCCATATGTGCAGTCCACTGGTCAAGGTTTTTTGCATCATCTCCCACTGCACCCAAAGACACTTTCATCAAAGGCTTCATTACTGTGGGCTATGTTTGACCTACCTGTGTGGTAAGAATGTATACATGGACAGTTACCACAGGGCAGCTTCCTTGTGCAAAAGTTCCACACCCTTTTAACCTATAATAAATTGTTTGTAAGTCCATACCCTAGGTCTGGCACAACACTGCTGTATAGTTCATTCCTTCCACCTTAGCTACAGAAGCATGTGCTGTTAGCTTGAAAGGTCCTGGGTTCAATCCCGGTCACAATCTTAAAGGCTATTATCACACATCCACAGAAATACATGCATTCAAAACAAATGGGGAATGGCTGAAGCACCTCTTCACTGCATTACAGCATCAAATGTGGCCCAGCCAAGCTGGGGGTCGGGCAGTTTGTCTTTACCTGAGCTTTCAAATATTATGAGCACTCCCCTTCCCCCTAGATCATAAGACTGATTTAAAAATAGGCTGCTGGGGGGCACCTAATAACATGACTCCAGAAGTTGGTGACCTGATGCTGGACATAAAATTCTTTAAGAACTACACTGAAGCCATGAGAAATGGTAACAGTGCACTGTGACCAATGCAGTCTCAGTCTCTTATCAGAGGGCTAACAGCAACTCAGTATACAATACTGGGAGGAGAGGCAAACACACAGGCACGTGTGAGCCTGAACAGCTAGGTCGGCTCGGAAGTCAGCTGGCTTTGCTTCCTGTGCATCTGTGATTAGCTAAGAACATCTGTGAATTTCATGCATGGCCAGGAAAGGGAATCGGAAACAGAAAAGCAGAATGCAAGGATGAATAAGCACGAGCATGTGAGACGGGGATGCAATGTCAGCCCCCTAATTATCTCTCTTTCAGCCATGGCCAGCTCCTCCTCTGGGCTGACAGAGGGAACATCTGAAAAGAAAGGCAGCCACCTCTCCCCTGAACTCCTCCTGCACAGGGCTGCCTTTGTCTCTTATCCAGTCCATGGGATCAACACAAGCAGTAGCGCTGAAATGCCAAAGGGGACCTGGCTTAAGATTCAAATAGAAGTGAAACACTAAAGTATGTCTACACTGCAGACCAGAGCACATTGGAGGCAAGCCCGAGCTAGTTTTAGCCAGATAGGGTAAATCAGTCCATGGTAAACCACATACTACAGTAGGACTACTGCTGGTACCTGAGTTAGCTTGTTTACAGTTAACTCCTAACTTAGGATGGAGAAACTGAGGTGGTGTCTGAAAGCCTAACCCTGACAGATGCTGAAACCCAGGTCCTCATGGATGCCTGGGCTATGTCTAGACTGCAATCTTACAGCACCTGGTAGCAGGGCCCTCAAACAGTGGCTCTCCATGCAGGCTTCCCTCCTGAACCAGAACCAGTATAGCCATGTCCTCCCATGGAGCTGCTGGCAGGCTATTTAGTGTGAGGGTGGGCTAAACAGTAGAGCTGCATTCCTGTGTGTCTGCAGGCAGACTACTTAGCATTCTGCAGTGCTAGTTAGTCCACCTGTACAGCTATGCAGTGTAGGCACATTGCTTCCAACTCCAGAGCAGCTTGCTGAGAGCAACAAGGTGCATTTGAGGGCATCACTGCTGGGCACAGTGATATGTGACATTACCCATAGCCAACCTTCCAGGGTTGAGGCACGTTTTACACTCAAGCCTATTGGCTGTATATCTTCCCGTAACTGCAACACTTGCACCTCTACCAACTTCACAGGGAGCTGAGGGTTCTTAATGCCTTTCACAGTACCTTCTGCAGGCTGCCTCATGCCTCAACTCAGCCCCTGTGGGATGTGCTCTGAATGTGCAGACTCAGCCTTTATGGGACAGGGACATCCCATGGTATCAGCATGACTATCTTGTCTCTTTTCCAAGAGTGGAGAGGTGGATGACAAACGTTTCCTGTATCCTTCGTACACAGAAAAGCCAGCTGTGCAGAGAAGGTAGCAGGTTAGATGCTACAGAAAGAGAGAAAATAAGGGGGAGAGGGGAAAAACCCAGACAGTGTCTCATTTTTTAAGAGTTAATCTCCACCTAATTTATTTTTCAGCATATGATGAGTTCCCTGTATGACAGCAGAGCCCTGAGCCCTGAAGAGCCCAGCTGCCTTCTTACCTATGTGAAAAAAAAGTCAGCAAGCACACAGCCTAACCATTTTTTAATTTGCTGTTGACAAATCCAGACGGTAATTACATTATCTGCTACCTGCCTTTTCATTAGGGCTCTAGTGCAGATGTTGCTTCTCTGGTGCTGACATAACTGCGCTCATTTATCTTCATCAAGAAAACAAGCAAGCTGCCCCCTCCAGACCTGGCCTGGCATTTGGCACTGCATTTCTTTGCAAAGCAAGGCTCACTGGCATGTAAAGGTTATTTTGCCAGGGAAAGAGAAGAGGATGTGCCCTCTGCATACCCACACAGCGCCTCCTGAGTACACTGCCCACCTCTGACCTCAAAAAACAGTGCTGAGACTACTAGCAAACACATGTCCATGCACATCAGACAGCCATCATGGGAGCAAGGGGTGAGTCGTAGTGGTCAGTCAGGGAGACTGTACAACCTTCTGTCCACATTGGCTCTGCCAGTGCATCTCTGTCTGCTATTCTCCCCTGCTGTTCTGCACTCTGCCCTACCACCTGGCCCTCCCAACACATCGCAGTTTGGGATGTCACTCCCACCCCGTTTTTCCCTTCCTGACCTGGTTGGTGGCTCTGCAGGGTAGCGCCTTCCCGAGCTACAGACCACCCACTGTCACAGAAACCAGCACTGGCCCTGAATGGTGTGATGGGTTGTGTCGTGTGGATACAGTCTGGCACTTCCAGACTCACTTTGCTTGTGAACCAAAGCAGATTTGTCCTCAGGAAGAGAAAAGCTACTGTCCTGAGTGCTCAGAGTGGAACTGTTCCCAACAGATAATAACTGGCTCCTACCTCAGCACTCACCCTAGTCCCAAACCAGTCCCCTTCGAATTGTAGATCCCCACCCCATGTGCCATCCTCTGAAACAACTCCCCTGGGATTCTGGCAGTGCCTTCTGTTGGAATTTGTCTGGCTGTTCTGTTCAAATCACACAGCCCAAACTTGAACAGAGAAGCTGGCACAAGTTCAGCAGAGCCAGCCCAGTCCTGCCAAGGGCCTGGCATGTCCTCTGTGCTCCAAATAAGAATAAGCAGGACAGGTGCCTCAGGAGTCCTCTGTATCTGTGTGCAATGATACTCTGTACTTTGGGAACAGAAGACCAGGTGCAAGGTGTTCCAGCCCCTGGCCTGCCAGTAAGTAGTTACCTGCTGAGTATAGTAACAGAACGTCTCCAGTCCCAGCACGTGTTTGCCTTGGAGATGATAACCCTGGTCAGATGTACTGAGCCTCATAGTGCAGAAAGGAGTCATATGCTTTTGATCCGAAAGAACAGTTTGTTCCCAGCATCCAGTTAAGCACTAGAAGAGGTGAAGCTGCTAGCACTGTGTATTGAGTACAGCAGAAGCAGACATGGCTCCTCCTCTGCTGTGTATGGCTGGGCAGGGCAGGGGGCATGACTTCTGCACTACTGATAACTACTAACACCTTGAGTGACACACAGATCTAAGGAAAGAAACGAGAGGGAGAGTACCAGCTGGGCTGAGGACTCTGGGATCAGGCTCTCCAGAGAGACCATAGAAATTAGGAGGCCTTGCCCTGTCCTCTGGTGCTGGAGGGTCAGGCTGAGTGGAAGAGATAAACATGAATTGGATTTGAAGGAACAGGAGCAGAGAGGCAAATTCAGCCAGTATCATAAGCAGCGGCTGGTAAGGGGCAAAGCCCTGCAGCTAACGAAAAAGGCAAAGGACTAGCCCCCATGTGGGTGACTGCATGTTGAGTACAAAAAATGGCACGGACTATGAAAGGCCCCTAAGGACATGCCTCCCCCATGTCTCACTCTTAGTGCTCTGCCTCCCAGTGTTGCTCAGGCCTTCAGAGGAATCCTGGGATGGGGCAGAGTTAGCATGCAAAGGCACATGGCAGGCATCAGCTGAATCATTGCTGGGTTGGGTCTGCCCAACCAGTCAGGAATACTGGACTCAAATGGCAAAATCCAGGTCCACCTCTAGACCTGAATGTTGATCACCTGGGCAGCCTGAAAGTGCCAACTCGTGGAAGTTTGATTTGCCTTGCTAGAGAAATGAGGAAGCAGTTACAATGGATATAGAGCTGGATTTTCTTTCTGGAATCCTTCAATGTTTGGAACAAGGCTGGATGCAGGACTGACCTTTTTGGCCTGCTTCCACCTACTAGGCTATCCTGGGCTTCACATCAAGATATGGCTGGCCCCCTCCAGATGCTTAGCAATACCACAGAACAGAGACTTATGGACTAAATTCCCACCTGGGATAGCTCCAGAGGTATCAGAACAAATTTTCACCTATGGCAAAGATGGCACAAGAAATATACGGGAGGCAGGCTCAACATGGGCCTCAGACCTTTGTTTGTGTTGCAAACACTAACTAGAAGGCACTGCTTGATTCCACATTTGCTTAGAAAGTTTCCTCATGTGGACAAAGGGGAAAGTACTGGCTCAATAGCCTGTCTCCACATACCTCTTCACTGCGGCCCTACTAAAACCCTTCCGGTCTGGAGTGGGGGTATGTGTGGGTTGGAAACATGGACTCCCCAGCCCATCTATAACTGGTGAAACAAGAGAAAAATGTAAAAGTCAAATGCAAACTCCCCATATGAGGCTGACCGACAAACAGCCCGTTTGAAGCACTAAGAGAAAAGAAAGGCTGCTGATGACAGATTTCAAGTTGGAATTTATTGCCTGGATGAAGTGATATTTCTTTCCCTCACCATCACTTAATCTATAGCTCAAGAGAGAAAAAAAGTTGATAACTATATGCTTGCTATGTGCTCTCCACAATATATTTCCCATCTGCTCAGTAGCTGAGTAAAGGTGCAATTTCTGTCTTGGGTTCAGAGCTGTCCAGACCACGCAGCCTTCATTCAATAAATTTCAATGATCATTCATAAAAAATAGAAGCAGAGAGGGAAGGAAAATGCAGTGCTTGAAATTTACTGCCTGTGTGGCAGAGCTACAGCCCCACTGAGTCAATGTGCTCCCCCTCTGTGAAGGGGCTTTGCTTGGTAGCACTTTATTTTAAGAATCCCATCATTATCCATTCATTCCTTATGCGATGCTAGTCTGCTGATCCAATCCATTCGTTTCGAGCTAACAGAAGAATCCGATGGGGTCCCATAGGAATTCTAAAATGATTCCACATGAACACACAAATTCCCAGGAAGTCACTGGAATTACTCCAAAGTGAAAACTCGGTAATCAGAAGCAGGACCCCACCCTCAAGCATCAGGGTCCTTAGTGTAAAGGATCGGCTGTAAGGATGCCACTTTATGATTACTGTTACTACAATCAAAGCCATTGTTTTTTATATTATCATGGTACCTGGGAGCCCCTATCATGGACAAATTGCCATTTTGCTAGGAGCTTTACACAGAACCCAGAAGAAAAAGATGGCTGCCTCTCCAAAGAGCTCTCATTCTAAATAGCCACATAAAACAATCATCTGCTGTTTATGCACTGAGGCCATGATCCTGGATTAGTGCTGAGTGCCTTCATTTCTCACCGAACTTCAAGAAGAGTTGAGGGGACTGGACACCTTGCAAGAGCTAGCTCTGTCATTTCAGCAGGAAGGGTCTTTTCTGCTCTGCTGGTCCACTCCACCCCACCCCACCCCTGATGTAGTCGGCCTGACCATGACACCCAGTGGAATTTACACTGCTGTGCAAAACCCGATGCATATGTAAAAGTGCGGTGTCTCCAGAACTTTAGTGTGTGTGTTGGACCCACATTTAATTGGGGCTTAGCTCAACCCTCTGCTGAGGATATGCCATATAAGACTCAGTGGGGCTCAGTGCTAAGGAAACAGCACAGTGGCATGCCCTGCTTTTCCCCAGAAGTTTAGCAGCTTACCTTCTTCCTCCGTACACCCCCTCTTCACCCATCGTCCCCTTCCATTCTGGCTATGTTTTGCACACTTCCTGAGTCACTGGTTGGAGCTACTGCTCAGTCCTCAGCCAAGAACAACTGCTGCTGAGTTCACAGGCACGCTCTGTTCAGCTGGATCTTTTCTGCCTGGGCAATTGCTTTGATGACGCAGGCAAAAGAAAGAAAGAAAGGAAGAAGCCAGCAAGCCTGTCTGCAAGCCAGACAGATGTCTCTGGGGAGGGGCTGGCTCACAGATGTGAGATAAACTGTTTCATTAAAACCCTTCTCAGACTTCTGGGACTCGATTTAGAATGAAGCTTGTTTTCCTTTTTCTCCTCCACCCATTTTGTACCACCTTCCCAGCTACTAGTTGTTCTCTTGTTGTCCTCAGCACAACACTGTCTTGGCTGTAAGCTTCCCCACAGCAGTGCCCAGATGATCTGTGAATAACTCTTGTGACCACTGGCTGTTAATTCTGTGGTTGTCACAATATTTAATGACATGCTATGTTTGCTCCTAGACTTCTGCAAAGCAACTGGAAGTGTGTTTAACTTTTAACAAAAATTCAAATCCCACTAGAGCCAATGGGACCAATTTTTAGTCCAAACGTGTGTTTTGGGGCTCTGTTCAATGGGAATGAGAATGCTCACAGGATTAAAATTAAGCAAGCATTTCAGTGCTTTTTCTGAATCATTGGAAGGTCCAGTTCTCCACTATGCTTCCCATGCAAAAGGGGTGCACAGTGCACAGGATGCAAATATGCACCTCTTACACTACCCTTGTACTGATACAAAACAACACAAGGGACAAAACAGGAGGCAGCTAGGTCCGCTGGCTCTGACTCCAAACAGTGGACATCCAGGAAGGGAGGAAGGTGCACTCTACTGCCACTGAGGTTCTCCCAATCGAACAAGCTAGCCGAGCAGTCAGACTTCATGGAGAGCCACAAAATTAATGACAGTCACTTGATTTTTATGAGGCTGCTGCAAAATTGTGAGGTTTCCCATCAATCTCTTCTGAGATGGGGGCCGCAGCACAGGGCTGCTCTGAGAGGATTTTTGGCTCCTCTCAATGCAGCAATAGATAGAAGTTTTTTTTTCCAGCTGTGTCTCTTAAAAATCATGCCAGAGTCTGTTCAGCTTATTCAGAAAATGATGCAGCTCACAAAACAGATGTATATATGTCATAAAATTGTCAGTGTTAGCTGCCGAGCCTATGCGTGAGGTGACACCTCTGTTTATTTGGTGTGTTGAGTAACAGCGATGGGTTAATTGGGCAAACATGCAGAGAGAATACAAGGGATGTGAATTCATCTACAACTGGAAAGGATATCACCCCAAGAAGCCTGCCACCTGTAATGGTCTGCTCCATGATGTGGCTGTATTTGGACCCTGATCCAAAGATCATTAAAGCCATGAAAAAATGCTTACTGACTTTATCATGCTTTGGTCAGGCCCAGGATGAAGTTAACAGACCAATCTAAAATTTTTGCCAGCTTTAGCAACTGTTTGACTAGATAAAGACCTTGTGAAGACCTCACAATCAGCCCAACAGTTTGTAAAAAGCACATGCTGGTGCATCAGGGAGGATGGCAGAGATAGCTGGCATGGGGGCCCAAGCCTTGTGCTCAGACCCCACCCTTCCAGGACAGCCACATTGCCTTCTGCCTAACTTTGATCTCTGTTTTGTGTTCCCAGGTTGGAATCATCAGGTCAAAGCCTGGACTGGCTTATTCCTCTCACTGACTACAGGGCATGCAAAACAGAACAGTCTGCCAACAAAAACAGAGATGGAAGGGTCTGACAGAATCCTATACGGTTCATCCCAAAGGCCAGTGCTGGATCGCTCGCTATGGGGCACTCTCCAGTGTTTTGCCTTGTTTGCTTTTCAACAATTCAAGTAATAGGCAGAGATGAAGTCCCATTGGCATCTATTCCACAGAATGTATTACCTGATATGACAGCTGATTCCAACCTAATTAATGTAGCCCTCCTGGCTCTCACTGAAGTGTTTGGCCTTCTGCGCTCTACCCGCCTCCTTCTCCTGCAAACCTCAGTTGCTTCTTCCCTCCTCACTTTTCCATTGCCATCCCAGAGCTTACTCCCGTGTCATATCTCAATCATCCCTCAGAGAACTCCTGTGGCTAATTCTTGCTCTTTGCATTTCTTCTCAGTGAACTTGTACTCATTGTGCTTCATTCTGGTGCCTTTTGTTTTCCCTAATCATCTTCCACGTGGGTAGGTTCTAACAGCTCCTCTGTTGCCCTGCAGTCATGAGGCTCTTTTATCCTTTGATGTTTGTCTCTCCCTGAACTCTAACAACTTTGTACTGTAAAGTTCTTAGACGTTGCTCCCTCCATATTCTAGAGTCTCTTGGCCAAAGGCACCCTGCTTCCCTATTTTGTTCCAGTACTTAAATTCACCTGACTGGTAAAAAGTATAACCAAGACAGCTTCTGCTCTAGCTGGATTAGCTAACATTTAGATTGCAGTTTAATTTAGGAACCTCTCTGATTATCCATGTTTGGTGGCATTCTAGTTAAGAGTCCACAGGACTGAAAGCTGAAGTTGGTAAAGTATCCTAACAGAATTGTGCAACCTTGGTTAACTGACATTCCAGTGGGATCAGGGCATCTAAAAAAATCCTTTGAAAATTTTCCTTTGAAAACCCCAGCCAAAGTATCTGGCAATTTCAAGTTCTGTATCTGTCGTGTTCCCTCTCCCCTAGTTCTATAAGCCTGTTGTGTCTGTCCACTCCTATTTTGCCTGTGATTTTCATTACATATATCCTTCCCCAGACAGCCTTCTCTGTTATTAGGATTGTGCTGTGCAGCCTCTGTAAATGGTTTTGACACAGACAGCAGTGCCTCCGCCTCTTCTTTCCTCCCCAGCTCTCCTGTGCAGGCTTCAGCCACTGGGGATGGCATTCTAATGGTGAAATCATTCCACCAGGTCTAAGCAGATCACACTGTCATTTACTGTGGATTCAAGTCCCTCTTGCTTGCTTCCAGGACTCTTTCATTGTTTAGTGCCTTCTTTGAGCCTTCTCCACTGTCTGATTCACAGCAGCTGGTTCTCTCAGTTAGCTGGGTTGGAAGCCACACATTACATTTTATTCTTAGGTCCCAACTTCTTTCTTTCCTCTTCCTGTGGGGTTTAAAGCCATCTTGGCAAGACCTCCTGCCCCACTGCTGACAGACACAAGCAGAACAATAAGTCTTTCTCCCATTTATGAGTGGTGGTGGAGGGCAGAAGAATGCCGGGCAGGGTTCAGTCATCTCTCTGTACCCTGATAATTAACTGCTCACCACAAGCAGAGGTGGAAGAGGTACTGGGCTTAGGTCCTTCCCTGAAGCTGGGTCTTCTGCATGTTATTTCCAATATTTTCCCAGTTTCTCCTTGTGTTAGTTTAGCCCTCAAGATTTTCTTCACTGAGGCTAAGGATGATGGAAGAAATCCAACCCCTGCTGCTGCAGCCACCAAGGATACCCTGGGAGCAGAATCCAGTGTTGCCATGCAAGTGAGAGATTGCTTTGAAGAGGACATTGGGGATATGTAATCAGTGTGTAGAGTGGCACTCAGTGCAGATGGCTTCCTGAATGGCAGCCTGAAGAGAAGACGAATGGATCAGTTACTGGGAGGGTATCGTGTAGTGCTTTCCACCACATGACAAGGCTGCTTTAAGGCTAAGGGAAATGGACAGTCACGGAGATGGACAGACAGTTTTGCTGCCCAGTAGAGGATTCCTGATTCCAAAGCTTCCTACACTCCAGACTGGGATTCCTAAGCTGCTGCTTTGATGGACTTGGGCCTACATAAATCCAACTTTTTTTTTGTTGATATCTTGTATTGTGGGCCAAATCAGTCCTGAATTCTATCAACTGAGCAGAGCTCAAATTTTCCAAGTCCGTGTGGTGCTACCACTGGCATGTATCCTTCCTCCCAGACTCTTCACTCTAGGGCTTCAGATACTCCCAAATCCATGACAGATATCTTATATGCAAGTCCCAAGCCTGGAGGCCTTGGAGTTCAGATGATCCATAGTCTTGCTTGTCCCTAGCCAAAAGCCTGAGGTCAGTCCCCCATCACCATGAATTGTGTAGCCATGATCCTTATATTGGAAGCATTATAGACTCTTGCAGGGATCAGGCTGCATGGTGCGCAAGGGACAGGCCTTCACCCTCAAGTACACTGAGACATTCAAGGCCAAGAAGAAGGGTATCTCCCATGCCAGGTCAGTAAAACCATCTGGGTTGAAATCATAATCATGGCATTTCCAACTTAATGTCCTAACGCAGGGGTAGACAATGTTTATGGCCAGAGTGCCGAAAAAACAGCAATGTCTACCTTGTAAGGTGCCGGAGTGCCAGCATACCAGAAGGACAAAACCAGGGTAGGGGGTACATGGCAGGATGCACTGCATATTAATATAGTTAATAATCATAAATGCTGCTTTGTTTTTTTATGATAACTATCAGATTTTCTAAAAATTCTAAACCTGGTGACAATAAATAAAATTTCATATATGACCTTTGTTCTCATGTATTCTTTTTTGTTAAGCATGTTGTGATGAGAGAGAGGAAAAAAAGAGATAGAAGAGAAAGAAAAAAGAAAAAGGGAAGAGAGAAAGAAGACAAAGAAAAAGAAGAGAAAAAAGAGAAGAGAGGAGAGAAGAGAGAAAGAAAAAAAAGAGAAACAGGGAAACAAAAAGAAAAAAGAAAAAGAGCATTTCCTTTGCTGCCAACATCTCCCATTACTACTGGCTGCGGCTTGGGCCCACTGGTCCAGGGCAGTGTCCTGCAAGAGGAGGCAGCGACACCCCAGCAGCAGCCACCAGGGCTCCCCAACGGTCCTAGAGTAGGGGGAACCCGGGCACAGTGTTGGTAGGGAGGGCCTGGCCTGGGCAGACAGACACCCTGTCCCACACAGGTGGGGGGCACCACTGGGGTCAGGCACTTGGATCAGGGTCTGGGCAGTGCAGGGAGAAGCAGGAGAGAGGAGAGGTGCTGTGGGCAGGCCAGCCCAGATGGACCCTTGGGAAGGCAGCAGTTGGAGGAGAGAGGGGGCCGGGCAGGAAGGAGGGGCTGCCCTGGGGCACCACAGACTTGGGGTGCCTAGCAGCACCTGAGGTGGGGCCTGGCCCAGCCCGAGCAGTTCCATGGGGATGGGCTGCGGCTGCCCTATCTGCAAGGGGACACTACCTGGCCAGGGTAGGATGCTGGGCTTAGGGGACTCCCTGCTCAGCCTCCCTGTGTGCTGAGCACAGCAGGAGCAGGATTGAGTCATCCCTAATGCAGGGGCCCAGCTGCCCCCTGGGCCCTGGGAACAGCTGCCACAGGCAGCGCTTAGTGCCAAGCCAGACGGGAGCCTGCAGTGCAGCAAACCTGTGCAGCACCTGGAGGGGAGCTGTGGGTGGGCAAAGCCAGGGCCCAGGCAGGCCAGGACAGCCACAGCAGCTTTTACCAGGGCCTGAGGGTCTGCCATGGCTGGGCCCTTGCACTGGGTGCAGCTCCACCCCATTCCCACTGTGCCCAGTGCACAGGGAGGCTGAGCCCAGAGCCGGGAGCCCCCTGAACCTGGTGTCCTGCCCCGGCCAGGTGGTGTCCTCTTGCAGGCAAGGCGGCTTCAGCTGATCCCTGCAGAGCTGCCAGGCCCCACCTCAGGTGGGGGTGCTGCTGGGTGCCCTTGCATGCTCACCATGGCTCAGTCTGGAGCCCCAGAGCAGCCCACACTTCCCACCCAAACCCTGTCTTCCCAAGAGGCCAGTCAGGCTGGCCTGTCTGCAGTGCCTTCCCCTGTGCCTCGTTCTCCCTGCGTCACCTGGACCCTGTCAGGTGGTCACAGTGCTCAGGACCCCAGTGCTGCCATTGCCTGGGTGGGACTGGGCATCTGTCTGCTGGAGTCCTGGCCAGGCCCAGGGCTTGCCCACCTGCTGAGAGCCTCCAGTGCAGTAGCTCTGAGCAGTGCCTGCCTGGGCCCTGGCCCTGCCCACCCTCAGCTCCCCTCAAGGGGCTGGGTCAGACTGGAGGGTGCAGCCTGGGGAGAGGGGCAGGGTGAGCAGAACACAGACAGAGTTCCTACTTAGTTTCATAGTTTGTAGGGTCAGAAGGGACCTGAGCAGATCATCTAGTCTGACCCCCTGCCATGGCAGGAAAGAGTACTGGGGTCAAATGACCCCAGCAAGATGTTCATCTAACCTCCTCTTAAAAACCCCCAGGGTAGGAGCCAGCACCACTTCTCTTGGAAACTGGTTCCAGACCCTAGCCGCCCTGACTGTGAAGTAGCGCCTCCTGAAATCTAACCTAAACCTACCCTCTGCCAGCTTGTGACCGTTATTCCTGGTCACTCCTGGCGGTGCTCGGGGAAACAGTGACTTCCCCAATGCCTGCTGATCCCCCGACTAGTTTATAACAGGCCACAAGATCCCCCCATAGCCTTCTCTTTTGGAGGCTGAACAGGTTCAGGTCCCGCAGCCTGTCAAAATAGGGCCTGCCCTGTTGTCCCCTGATCATATGAGTGGCCCTCCTCTGGACCCTCTCTATGCTGTCGACATCCCTCTTGAAGTGCGGCGCCCAGAATTGGACGCAATACTCCAGCTGCGGCCTGACCAGTGCCGCGTAGTGGGGGAGGATCACCTCCTTGGACCTGCTCGAGATGCATCTGTGGATGCATGCCAAGGTGCGGTTGGCCTTCCTGACTGCCTCCCCACACTGCCGGCCCATGTTCATCTTGAAGTCAATGATGACCCCCAGATCCCTTTCCGCCTCTGTGCTGAGGAGAGGGGAGTTCCCTAACCTGTAGGTATGGTGCCAGTTGTTTCTCCCCAGGTGCATCACCTTGCACTTGTCTGTGTTGAAACCCATCCTATTCTCGTCCGCCCACCCTTGTAACCTGTCGAGGTCAGATTGTAGCCTGTTGAGAAGGGCCCATCCACTACCGCCCTCTGGGTGCAGCCCTCCAGCCAGCTGGCGACCCTTTTGACTGTGTGGGTGTCTACACCACAGCCCCCCAGTTTCTTAATGAGAACAGGGTGAGAGACAGTGTCAAAAGCCTTCCGGAAGTCCAGGAAGATTATATCCACTGCTACCCCTGTGTCTAACGATTTGGTGATCTGATCGTAAAAGGCCGCCAGGTTGGTCTGACAGGACCTTCCACTGATGAACCCATGTTGGTTGCCCCTAAGCATGCAGTCTCCTGCTGGCCCCTCCTGGATGTGTGCCAGCATAATTTTCGCGAACAGCTTGCCTAGGATCGAGGAAGGACTAACTGGCCTATAGTTTCCCGGGTCCTCCTTCCTGCCTTTTTTGAAGATGGGAACCACGTTGGCCCTCTTCCAGTCCTCCGGTACCTCACCAGAGCACCACGAGTGCTCATAAAGTTGTGCCAGGGGACTTGCAATGACCTCGGCCAGTTCCTTTAGAACTCTAGGGTGGAGAGCATCCGGGCCGGCTGACTTGAATACGTCCAACCCCTCCAGAAGCTCCCTAACTAAATCCTCGCTAACCCGTGGCCCAGGTGTGCCTCCCCCGGGTCCCGAGGGGGGCCCAGCAGGGAGGTGGCTGTTCTGGTCCCTACTTAGGAAGACGGAGGCAAAGAAATCGTTAAACATGTTAGCTTTGCCATCTGGTGTGATGACCAAGTTACCCATGTCATCCTGCAAGGGCCCCATATTACCCGGGACCTTCTTTTTACCCCCTACATATTTAAAAAAAGACTTCTTATTGTCCTTAATCTGGGAAGCTAGTCCCAGTTCCATCTCTGCCTTGGCCTTCCTAACTGCCCCCCTACATCCCCGAGCAACTACAGAATAGCCCTCCCTGGTGATGACCCCTTCTTTTCACTGGGTATAAGCCTCCTTTTTAGCAAGGAGACATTCCCGGATTCTTTTGGTGAGCCACAGAGGCTTGTGTGCTCTCCTGCTCCCTTTGATCCTCATTGGGATTACCTTCCTTTGGGCTTGGAGGATCGTCTCCTTAAGGAGCGACCACTCTCCTTGGACACCTGGCTCCCCTCCCCCACTTGTGTTCTCCTGACTCCATGAAGGTGCTTCCTAATTCCAGAGGGGAACAACTGCTGGAGTAGAGATAGTATTTTCTTACAACATGCCCCAGAATACAACATTTTCTTACAACATGCCCCAGAATAAGAAACACATGGTTTTGAAAAACAGAATAAAGAAAAAAGATCTTCCCTTGTAGTAAATAACTGAGCAGCAGCAGGTAGGGAGCTGAGCCTGCTCCTGGTTCTGCTCCCTGTGGATCACGATATGCAGAGTTACATTCACCTTTGCCCAGCAGAAACGTAAATGGCAGAAACTGCTGCCTTATTTCCTCTCTGGTAATGCACATCACAGTTTCCAGTGGCTGTTCTTTTGGATAAAGATATGTATTGCATGATAGAAATATGGTACATTGGCCCTGATTCTGGTCCCTTACAATAGGGCAAAATGAAATCTAATCTGAGCCCATTCAGTTCAGAAACAGACTCAGATACATAAGCTCTGATACAGTGCTACTGTCCACGTGGCTACTCACATGAAAACAGCTTGCAGGATGGGGCCTACAGATTTATAATTCAAGTTATTTTTATAAATAGAGAAGGAAGAGAAGAAGGAAAAACTTAATTTAAACCCATTCTCTTTACAGCTGCTGCTGTGACAAAAGGATGGACAGGCTGTGGGCCTGATTCTGCTAACTGGATTCAGTGCCAAAATTCCCACCTGCCTAGATGGAACCAGACTCCAGTTCCATATCTGGTAACATACACTAATATGTATTTTTGAGAAAGGGGGCTTGAAACATAGCACCTCCCCTGCTAAGATTGCTGAGACGGTTTTCAGTGCTTTATAGAACTCATGGAAGCCTACTATTAGGCAGCATGGTGCCACCTTGTGTAATAGTATAGCTCACCTTCAGAGGACCATGTGGCACACAACTCTAGAGGTCTAAAAATAATGCCTGTTACTCTCTAGCAGCAAACATAGCCCAGCTGAAGTACCAGATCTGCTAATTACTGACAAGACCAAGGAGGCTGTGAAGAAGAGCAAACACAAAAAGTGTTAATGCACTGATAAAGATCTAGCAATGTTAATTGAGACCAATGGTAATGTTCATGTTCCATACTGCTGTTTTCTTCATAGTTGTAAAGAAATGCTCCTGAACTACATGTCTTCTCTGCAAGTATATTTTCAAAGGGGGTAAAGACCCCTGCCCCACTCCCCCAACTACCCAGGTAAATTCAGTAACCCTGCATGAACACTGGTAGTTAGACATCAAACTGGCCATTGGTAGGTGCTCCCTTCCATTTGCCTGTGAAGTCATGGTAATTATGTCCCTATGTTTATCCATGGAGGTGGCACAGAATAGCTGATTTCCACACCCTCACTGCTTTACCACTGTAATTTTTCTTCTTTGCCTTTGGGACCAGGTTTGGGGCAGAAAACCCAGGTCATTCTCTGACCCCCTTTATTTCTTGGTCTTTCTATAAACATCACCCACTATTGTCACTTGCCTTTGTGTACACAAGTCTGTTGGGAGCTAGGCAGACTCTAATTCATCTCATGCAAGCTGTTGAACAACCATCAGATTGAAGGGCCTAACCACTCCTCTGTGGATTCACACTAGTCAAGTCCAAGTGGGAGAGCACAGTATTCAGACAGCCTTGTGAGCTGACTCATCTTGTGGAAGGTTTGTGACATCTGTGGTGCAATAATGATTTTAAAAAGCTGAAAATCTGGCCCAAGCACTCTCAGAAGATACAGTAACAGAACAATGATAACTGACGTCTTTTACAATGCTGAAGGTGAAAAGGGTAACATGCAACCCTTTATTTATTGTTGCTGCCATTAGTACATAATTCTACAGTGTTAGAATAAATGGTGTGTGCCATTGCTGTAGATTACCAAATAGCGTAATATTGCACAGCTAATCAACTCCCATTACAGCTATTCAGAAAATGCCCTATACTCATCTAGTGATGAGTGATATCACTTTGGAATTCCTCTCTCTAGGCTTCTCATGGCTACACAAGTTACACCAACTCCTTGTCTCTTACACTGACTCCTCAAGTTTTCTACATAGAACAGGTAAGAGAAGTTAAAAACCCACTATTCTGGGGAATTTACTGAAACAATCACATTCTTCTGGCTACACAGTGAAAGATAAACATGGCCACAGTGCCTGAGTGAGGCATGTCCCTGCTGACATAATCTACCCTGGCACAGAAACAAGTAGCAAAGAGAAAGAAGAGATATTGTCTTGTGCTTCATTAAAACATGAATGGAAGAAAAGAATGCTTCCCCGAGTCAAAGAGTGGGAAGGACAGACGTGCAGCTTTGCAGCTTCCATGGAGATACGGCCAATAATAAATAGCCAAAGAAACCATAAAATACTAAGTTGGTGGCGCCCACTTAATCAGATATTTTGTGAAGGGTTGGAACTCGCAATTCCTTTTTTTCACACTATGAAATGTAAGTGCTAACTGAGATGCGGGAGGAAGAGTCATGATAACTGGTAAATTATTGTCACTGGCAATTTTTGTAGCTGCCTAGTCTGAAACTGTAGTGTAGCCCTACAAAAATCTTTTATCGAACTGAAGGCTTCTCTAAGTCACTAATTCACCCCTGAAATACGGTGAGGTATCCTTCCAGGACCCTGGACAGCTCCCGGACTGGAATTAACCCATTGCAGGGCTCTGCAAACTACCTTTCAATGCAGCAAGTTGTTTAGAGCTGGTAAAAACACATTTGTGCCTCTAAAGAATGTAAATTATTTTTTTCCTCAAGAAATGTTATGTTAATAATTTCAATGGAGTTGTTGGCAGAACAGAGTTCAGAATGCAAAGTCTCCTCTTCATGTTATCATAAATGCCTCCAAAAATGACACATGGCTATGTAACTCCATTATAACACTTGCCTACCACCGAAACTGGGCAGATATAAAGACCACTTTCTGATTGCAGGTTTGTGTGGGGTGTAATTCTCCTGAAGTCAGAATTTCTTCAGTTTTACTAAAATATAGTAGAGAGTAGAATTTAGCCCAATGCCCCAGAACTGGAGTGAAGTTTTAAGAGTATTAGCAATATTCCATTTAGAAACAAAAGCTAACCAGATAAGAAATGTGTTTACTCTTAATTTTCAGGTGGTTCAGAGACCTCTCCCAGGAGCTGTGTATCATTTATGCTCTATTTCCATGTGCATTTGTAGTGATGCACATGCCAAGGTGGCTTCTGTTTGCTTAATCCATTGTCTATGTAATTCCTGTCTGCAAGAATACATATGTGGACACAAAATGGATGTACCTATTTGCTTGGGTAGACTCTGTAAGAATGGCTGCTGTGAGACCTTCCATTTCTCCATCCTGTCAGAGACCTGGATAGGCAATGGCACAAAGTATTTATATGAGCTCTCTGCATGGGAGTGAATTCCTCCCAGGAGGAGAGAGAAATTAAAGGAAAGACAGATGCTTCATTTTAGATACCATTCTGCATATCAGTAGCTTAAAACCAACTTAATTACAGAGGAAGGCAGCAGGTCAAGTCTTAATCCTTAACATAGATTATGCATTTAGGGCCCTTCCAAACAGCTGTTTTAATAATGCAGTGACAGAGCCCAATCCTGACTGGTGCTGATGGCTTGCAACTCACTGAAAGCAATGAGATTTACTGATGCATGGCACCAATAAGGATTTGTTCCATGCTGAGATCTTAAAAGGAGCTAACGGCTATGCATATGGTATAATGTCCCCTATGCGTTTTGATGATGATATGATGTCAGCATACTGTACTGATCCATGATGTTATGTATGTTTTTTAATAAAAGACCAACGCATTATCTACAATATTCTGTTTGGTACCTTAGTACCCATGTAGTCTGTAAGCTGTTATCACTTTTCTAGTCCTTTAGAGCACGGTGGTGAATTGAAACTCTCCCCAGCAACCCACTGACAAGTTTCCATGCCTCAGAGGCATTTGTACATCCTAGTTTTCCTCTGTTCTATTGCTGCTAGCATAATAAATGAGAGAAAGAATTGCAATTTTCAAGATGCAAAAGTAATTTAAATATTTTAAGAGCTCTACCAGTGTGAAGGACACCAAGAAACCCTGGGACACTTCTACTAAAAGTCCAAACTAAACCACTGCAGGCAAGGTGTTTAAGGGGATTCGGGTGCTAATTTCTGTTGATATCAGTGGGAGTTACAAAGCTAATACCACTCCAAAATCTTGGCCACCTCCTTAGCTGAATCTTGGCTCCAGAGGATAATGTGTGTACATGGGGCACAGTCTGTACTTTTGTAGTCTCAGTTTTGAACAAACTTGGCTCTGTGGATGTGACACAGCTTCTGTGTTACTTGAATACAGTCTTCAATGGTTTAAAATGCAGTGCTGGGTTCTTTTCAAGAGGAATAATGATATGGAAGATGACCTTCATGATTTGGGGCTGTGAATTAAGACAGAACTTCATATTCTATCAACAGAGCAAGAGACTATGCTCTTTCTTGGAAAACTGCTAGGATTACAGGTTAAGAAAACATGAAATTTCCAAGGCCTCTATAACAGCTTCCTGGATTACAGCAATAACTATGTTTAGGTAAGAAAGATAAAACTTTGACTGAGAGAAATGATGCCATAAGGTCACATCTTACAGGCTACTGAACTCATCCTGGGAATTACTGAATTCCCTAAATTCCCACCAATTTCACTGAGCACTGAAGCAACTCAGCATCATGCAGGTTCAGTCCCTGCAGGATGAACTTTTAGCCTAGTGGGGCTGTTTTGTAAAAGCAAAGACACTAGAACAAATCAACTTTTTCCTTCAGCCTGAATCCCACCATTAGCATCAGAGAGAGAAATGATTGCAGGCTTTTCGGTCCCATCAGATCTCACATTGATTCCTTAGGGGGAGCAGCAAACTGACTTCAGTGCCCTTGCTTTAGCAGTCTAGCCTGGTGGGTCATTTGAAACCTTCTTTCAACATGAAGTATTTCTGTGTCATGGGTGTAAATTTGTTTAGCTTTATCTTTGGGCTGATGTCTCCCAGCCATCATCTGTGCGTTGGTGAAGCCAGTGTCTGAGTTATACTTGATACATTATCCCACTGCATGTAATGTATTTCCTGTGTTTCCTGCCACTGTAGTATATAGAGCATGTGCAAATGAGGAAGATGCAGAATTACAGAAAGATGGAGTTTCTGGAAGAAATCAGTTTTAACTGGGCTATTCTTAAGTTCATTATTAGATGTATTACAGTAGAACATAAGCACCTTAAACAGGCTGTTGTATTAGGTTGTGTGCAAACATATAATACAGGCAGTCCCTATCCCAGGGAACTCACCATCATAGATTCTAACAACTTGCCACAGCAACCCTATATTCAAGAAACTAATTATAAGGCTATCCCTATTCAGACCTTCACATAAGCATGCACCAACTCCCATTGAAGTAGATGGGATTTATGCACATGCCTAAAGTTAGACGAGTGCTTATATACTTTATTGAATAGTGCTGGCATGGAGTTGGGAAACAGGGAGATAGCCACATAAATTTAACCGGGAAGAAGGTAACCAGTGTGACTGCAATAGGGGTTTTATTTCCTAAGGCTATGCCAACAGTCTACACATAAAAGATCCCCAAAACCCCACCTCTCTGATATAAAAGCCCCAATCCCCTGCATCATAAGATTTGCAAATATTTTACTGCAGAATAAACAAAGTTTATCCTATCTGAAGACAACTCTCTGGCAAACACCATCCCTGATGACCTCTTGAGTAGATGACACAAGATGGCTTGGAATGACATTGCATATCTCTCTTGACAAGGCAAATAATTCTTCTTAGACAATTAAACTTATTTGCAAACATGTCTCAGTCTTCAGGCTCATACTAACTTATTCCACCTGATATTTTAAAAGTCCTCTTCAGCACACTCAGAGACATTCCTAGAGAACAACCCAATGGCCGTGTCCACACATGAAGGCATATGCAGTTTGTGGTACCACAAACCACACCTATTAAATGTTAAAACAAGTGACACGCTGCTAATTTGCAGCATGGGGGCAAAATTTGCTACTGGGATTTCCTGGTAGCAAAAAAAAAAGCGGCACAAAGCATACAAAAAAATGTGTGTGCCAGGACAAACAGAGGCCTGGTCCTCCAGCACAATGCTCTGGCTGCTGGCCAGGCATCTCTAGTGCTCTGTTTGTGCCCCTGCTGCTCCAGCACACTGCATGGTATGCTGGGAGAAACCAAAAGCATGGCAGGGCTTGCAGCTGCCTGCCACTGAGCCTGCTGAGCATCCAGGGCCTCTCCTGACCCCGAAGAGGCACCCACAGCCAGCTGGGCTGCCTTAGAGCTGGGCAAGTGGGGCAGTTGTGCCGCTGCACCAGAGGCCCAGCCACTAAGGCCTGGACTCTGGCAAACAGCCCCAGGACCTCTGCATGAGGGCCAATCAGGCCACAGCTGCAGGCACCACTGAGTGGCAGGAGGCACCAGAGCCTGCTGCAGGCAGCATGAGTGACTGTGGTGAAACAGGTGGAGGGACCCAGCCGCAGGCATCTGCCCAGACCAGGCACCGGGGACTCAGCTGGCAGCCTGGGTAGGTTACTCATCTCCTGGTCATTTGAGGCTGCGACCACTTGCCCAGGTACACTGGAACAACTGTATTTACCAGGTGACTGCCACACAGATGGCTGAGCAGGAGCATGCCAAAACACGGCAGCAAGGCCAAGGCTTTGCGCAAGCAATATCATGCTGTGCATGATGCTAACCAGCACCCAGGGGTGGGGCAATCTACCACGGCCCACTATGAGGAGCTGGCAAGAATCACTGGCCCTATGGGTCCGGTTCCCCCCCCGCCACTCTTTCACATCAGCAGAAGAGTGGAGTCTGCTGCAACCAGCCCTGTGACCTGGCCCTCCTCCAGCCCTGCAACAGCACCACTGCCCAGCCATGCCAGGAGTGAAGGAGAGGAGACACTCACATCACAGCCAGGACCAAGGCGATGTTGGAGTGGCAGGTCCCCTAGCTCATGCATGACACCAGTGAGAGCAGGGAGGAGGCTGAGGAGCAGGGCAGGGTGTCACGCATGTCAGTGAAGGCCACACCCCAGCAGCCTCACCACCAGGTCTCACCCCAATCTGAGGCCTGGTCCAGCTCTGCCTCCCCCTGCAACCAAGGGCCCAGGAACCACAGTCTCCTAGCCAAGGCAACCACCTATAACTGCATTCTGGTAAGTGCCACACATGGCCTGGGGAACTGGGAGCCACTTGCCCTCCCTTCCCTTCTCCCCTGGGCTGCTCCTCCTCATGCTACGCATGCACCCCAAGCTTGTCTCTGCCACCTCCCTCCTCCAATCCTGACCCCCACTCCTCTGCTGTGCAGAGGGCCCCCTTACTGGCAGGGACAGCCTCCCCACCTTGCCAGCATACGGGAGGGGAGAGTGGGGTTTGGTGAATGGTAGTGGGGTTGTGGAGGGTCTCATGTGGGGTACTGTTGCAATGTTGAACTATTTGGTGTTGGGGAAGCTTAGGGGAGAGGGAGGGGGAATAAAATTTCTTTTGTTTTCACAAGAGACACACCGCCTATGTTGTTGCAGTCCTGGCAGTGTGTGGGGATTGAAGCCCCTGGGTGGGCGACCTGGCACAGGTGGTGAGAAGGCCAGTACCCTATGCAGGGGTTGGGCTGCAGAGGGGCACTGATGGCCTCACACACTCTGGTTTCCACGTTCCACTGTCGGACGGGATGGTCCTCACCTGCGACAATGTTGCTGGCTGGCCGGCTGTGCTGTAGCTGTTGCTGGCCATGCCACAATACATGTGTGGCTGGATGCAGCCATCGGGCCACAGGTCTGGGGGGCAGATGCTGCAGTGTATACAGAGTCCAGAGACCGCTCTAGGTCAGGGCTGCTGCAGCAGTCCAGATGGTACCAGGGGCTAATGTCCACAAACACCAACTAGCTGGGCCTAAGAAGCTCCTGAAGGCAAGAAGCCCTGAGCTACTCACCATGCCACCAGTTTATACTGCTGGGGCCAGCACAGATGCTGGCCCTAACCTCTACCTCTCCCTGGCTGGAAAGCTGGGAGGAGCTGGGCAAGGGCAGTTTGCCCAAAGTGGCAAATTTGTCCTGCACATTCAGGCATGTGCAATGACGTACAGATTACCAGCACAAATTTGTGCCACTACTATTTGTGCTGCTACAAGCACAAACTTCCCTATATGTGTGTTCCAATGGAGGGAGCCCAGCTCCTCTGTGAAAACGTTTTGAGAGGGAGACTCCGGAGTCTTATTTGCATACACATTGCCCCTCAGTCATTACTAAGCCCACAAAGCTGGTAGAAATTGGCATCACTAGGCTGCTTTCTTTCCCAGTGTTTTCTTCATAGACTTTATTTACCAGGAGATAGCAAATAATAATAAAAATGATTAATGTAATGCAATGATGAAAGAGGTTTTTCATAGAAGAAGGGCCAGCAACAAGGTTTGCTTGGATTGCGCGTGTGTCAAAAACTGCTAACTTATCTCACAAATTCAGTTAGGAAAGAAAATGTTGAGTGGAGAAGATTCTTGTGGGCACCTTCATGTTAAACAGATCAGCAGACAATGGTTATCTGTTGCCATAATATCAAAAGCTAGACTGAAGCTATACCTCTGTAATCAGTCTCCTTTTTCCTTCTTAATGTATGAACTCTCAGATTTATTTCTACTGTCTGAAGGCAACAGCTGAACAGTTTGGATTTTATGCTGTTATAATCTTTTAGGACTATAAAAAACAAGTAATGTCTTTCCATAGCATATGGTTCTCTCCTTACAACAACAGATACCAGAACTTTCAATTAAGTTTTTGGAAACAGGACTCATATACACATGACTCATTTTAAAAGTGCATTAACAAGTGAAATGATCCCCTTTTTGCCAAATCTCTTCTCATTAGGACACAAGCAGTATCTGGTGTCTTTCTTTCTTTGTACATTGACAAAAACATCCTCCCTTAGATCTCACTCCATCAACACTGAGCTCAAGTAGAAATTGTCCAGCTAAACATTATAATATTTTATAATAGCTCTGCCAGTACTGAGCTGATTCATTTAATGTAATATGCCGCTCCCGGAAGGCTGCTTTTCAACACAGCCAACGTTTAGTCTGTTCATTCATCTCAGCTTGAGAATGCCACATACTTACAGGAGGGACACTCCCCTAACCACAACTGATCTACCGACAACTGCAGGTATTCCCTTCTGTAATTAATCTTATGTCATCCCATTACACACGCACATACTTTGTTAACATGTCAATCCTACTGCTGTGCCTAAATGCAAATCAGTAAAAATGACACAGAAATCTTCAAGTAAGACAAATGTGCCTTCTGGATCAGCCACAATTGACATACCTTAACCAAAATCTCCCAAAGCTTTCAAAAACCTGAAGCCACTTTTAATGAAGTAAATGAGTTCAGTCCCTAGCTCCCCATCTGATACCAGCCATGGGCCAGCTCCTCACCTGGTGTAAATCAGCATTGCTCTAAGAACTCCTGGGCTCAGTGGCTGACTATCCTTACAGGCCAACAAATGAAGGAGCAGCACTAACTGTACCTTGTGCGCTGATAAAAGCTTTACTTTAACCTTCCCAGGTGAGAAGCCATGCCTTTATTTGTGGGCATGGTTGGCTCATCGTGGGAACAAGTTCAACTTTAAATGGTTTTGAAAAGAGGTGGTGAGGGACTTGCCACTTGATAGGTGGTTGCACCATGTGTGTCAACTTATATGTTACTTCAATCTGTCTAGTCCTACACTGGTACAAATGAGCTGAACCACTGTGGCTTTAAACCTAAACAAAAAAGGTTAAAATTATGGAGATTCAGCTCCATTTACATAGCTGTTGGAACGGACAGATATAACAGGCAGAGCAGAGCAGCTTATATCAGTAGAATTCAATATTATTATAACTGTTATGTCCTTCCACACATTCAGATTGTGACTAGACAGTGAGCAGTGACATTCCCTAGAGAAAATGGACAGTGAGTGGGGCACTGGGGCATGAAAAAGCCACCCCATGCCCCCAGCTTTTTCACTGATAAGAACCTATCCCTTCTCAGAGTTCTCTTCTGCCCTCAGCCCCGCCAAGCCCCTTTCCATACCAGTGTAGTCCTGAGGCAGCTCCTTCTCCCCAGCAGCTGTACCCCAAGTGGACACCCTATAAACTAAGTCAGAGATCATAAGCTTTCATGCTGTGACAAAACCTTAGGATGCTCCCAGGGACTTACCTGGAGTTTGCAGAAGCCAATTTGGTCCCCGACTCTGCTAAATGGGAATGCCCACACTATTAACATGGTCAGAAATCATGATGTACCACAGCCACTTCATCAAAGTAACAGGAATACAACGGTGTTTATTACAAGGAAGAACAAATGGTATAAAAAAGAAAATGCAATCAAATGTTTTGACAACAGAGTACAGCCCAATAAAATGGACAAAATCCTTACCCTGCATTTAAGCTACCAGCAAGCCCTCTTGAAAATCTCTCCGAAAACCTCTCAGGGTCAACCTCCACTCAGTCACAGCCAGCCTTCTCAACCTCCATTGTGCCCTCTCCTCACAGGGAGACCCCCTCTAGCCTCCCTCAACAGTCACTGCCTCTACATAGCTGCAACCTTCAAGGGAGCCAGAGAATCCTTTAGAGTGTTTCTACTAGTGGATCTATGACAGATGCTATGAAGGCAGCCCCTTCATATCATCTGATGAAGTAAGCCACTGCTTTTGAAAGCTTATACCTGTCTGATTTAGTTAGTCTACAAGTTGCAGATGTATCCTACCTTCTCCCTGACTTCAGACTCATATGGCTAATACCTCTCTACTTGCACACCCCCACCTTGTGTCACTCCTCATGCCTGCATGCAGATACACTCATCAACAGCACACCTTCCGCCTTATAGCACCCATTATACCTACAGGCACAGATATACACACAAAATATACACTCCCCCCTGCTTTGTACCACCCATCAAGCCAACATTCAGACATAACTGCTATCTATATGCACCCCTCTCATATCACCAATGACATTTATACATCTAGTTAGTTATACACACAACTACCCACAAACACCCTTTCAAGTCCAACATACAGAAACATGGGTGCAATGCTTGATAACATAATTCAATTGCACTGCATAACTGCTGAGACTGTTTGCAGATACCCTGGGTACTCACAAGAGCAGCAACAGTTTGCTCAGACAGAGAACTCTCATTTGTGCATTGCAAAGTGGCTTGAAACAACCGGGGGGGGGGGCAGTATCATTAGCCCCATTTTACAGATGGGTAAACAGAGGCATGGGGTGATTTGCATACATTCATAGAGGGTATGTTTCATAATGAGTAACGCTGGAGTGGGCTTGCTTTATTTCTATTGTTCCTGGCTTGTCCACATGTAACAATTAAAACATAGCTGCTGCCCTATTGAAACTGCTCTAAATGTACGTGTCCATACTGAGGCTGAACATTTGTATTGCCTTATCTTGTGAGATCCATGATTTTTAGTAACTGCTGTTAGGAACCTTAGCTATGAAGCAGCTACTAACACTGGCATAACATTTGTCTGTCTATATTGCGGCAATCTGACTGCATTTGGCTGTTATTTTTATGATTCAGCAATTATGCAGCATGCTTCACAAAGACAAACAACATTTTCCCAGTAGCTGGGGACCAAAATGATTGTCATACACCTTCCTCTTCCAACTGTGGCAGGAGGGACAGGGGAACTGTTTCCAAATCTAAACTTTAGCATTTTGTAGCTTTGGCCCTCATCTAATTTGAATCTGCTCATCTAAGGCATCTCCCTCTGAGACATTAAGAAATACAGTCAATGCTTGCATTTCAAACATCAGGGGGAGAAAACGGCCTGGACAGTTCTCTATCTTACTCACTGCTTGATATATCCTTTTTTAGTCTGCTTTTTTTCCCTTTAATACATGGGATTCAACAGGAGGTTTATTCTTTATGCATTTGTTGCTGTAATTACTGGTAGGGCTGAACACAATGACCTCATGATTCAGACATATGAATGTAGCAATGTGCTTATCTGCAGCATCCTTATAATTATTATACAAATGTGCACCATGGAAACCAGAATAAAAGGGGGAACTCCTTGCATAACAGTGAGGCCAAGTCTATGCTGAGGTCAGAGCAATGGCTACAGTGTAGCATAGAGATAGATAAGCTGGTTTTAACCCAGCTAAACTCAGGCATGGGTGATCACCTACCTGCAGTGGCATAGAACTCAGTGCAAGATGCAAAGCCCTCCTGAAAAGTAGGAATTTGGCCCTTATTTCACAGCTCAAGACGTTGAGACTACACAGCTTACTTACAGTCCAACAGTGCAGCACTGGCAACCCCCAATCTCCTTACTGCTTTAAGTGTGAGGCCATGCAGATCTAGCTATCTCATGCACGGTTTTCATTGGATTGAATGGTTGACAATTCCTGTGTATGACTTCAGTGACCCTGTAGGGGTGGGATTCCTGGAAGGCCACCAAACAGCTGACCTCTATGGATTATCTCACAGCTTAGGGTCAAGTGGAGCCATGAGATCTCTGCTAGGCATAATTGATACCATGCTTTCTCCATTGGTTCCATGCCATTCTCATGATTGGGAAAAAGTCTAGCTTCTTCATATTTGCTTTACTACTTTTACAACTGCTGGAGACCAGCCTTTGACAAAGCTACTGAAAGGTTGGTGTTGCCTTTTAAAATGCTTGGATCCAGGAACCCAAGCAAAACCCATAGTCTTCATTTGGGGGCAACCTTTTCTTCTCTCTGAGTGGTTATACCAAGTGGTATGCAGTGGTTATACCAAGAAGGTAGGAATCCCAGGTTTCTTACAACTCCAAGTTCCTGCATCATCATCTACATTGTCTGTTCCTCATTTCTTTATCTGTAAGATGGGAACTATGGTAAAAAATTGTTAAAATGTTCCACATGGGAAATGCTTATGGGAAAAAAGAAAAAGAAAAATGCCTTAAAACCCTTAAATTCTTGCAAAAAACATCAGTGCGATTTTTGTAATATTTCTACCATTTTTTATTGAAAAAATTAAATCCACCCATTTTGTTTGGTAAAACCTGCATTTTCATGCAGAAAAATCTGGGTATTTTGATAAATTAACCATGTAGAAAATGCTTTCAGCAAAAGTTTGGTAAGAAACACCATAGCAAAGTCATAGGAAGCAAAGAATGGGCTTGTTTTCAACCATGCACAAGGGAAACCATTCTGAAGCATTTTTGAGACATTATAATCCCATTTCTTTGAACAGCTCTAACAGTGGTTACAGTAAAACAAGAGGGAACACAATAATAAAAGCTGGAGGTTTGCTATTATGTGAAAACAAACTTTTGCAAGGAGAAGATAATGAACCTTGTTCTTCAGGAACCTTTCTGGAGGTGAGTTATCCCATATCATCGGGAAGTGCCCTCCATTGCAGAGTGGCAGACGGTCACTTCCAGAACCAGGGCTGCTCGTAAAATAGCAGTACCAGTTCCTCCAGTCTGGCTGGAGAACAGGTACAAGGTCCTGGCAACTCTGGAGGAGAAGGAAGGAGAGGAGGACACTGGGGAGGAGGCAACTCCACGCTCTCCACGTTTCAAGCAGGATGAAAGAGATAAGCAGGCCAGGAAGAAAAAGCGTCGAGTGATCATCATAAGTGACTCCATCCTGAGAGGTACAGAGGGCCCCATCTGTCGCCAGGACCCCTCAACACGCGAGGTCTACTGCCTACCTGGAGCAAAGATTCAGGACGCGAAGGGGATGATCCAAGCCATGATCCAGCCCACCGATTACTACCCCATGGTCCTAATCCATGTGGGTACTAATGATGTGGCGAGAAGCCCTGATCGCCTGATGGCTGACTACCACGCTCTGGGGTGTGTGCTAAAGGAGACAGGCACACAGATGGTTTTCTCTTCTATCCTACCAGTGAGCGGACGTGGAAGACAGCATGCTACGCGCATCGCGAAGACCAACTGGTGGCTTCGTGAATGGTGACTCGAGGCAGGCTTTGGCTTCCTCGACAATGACCAGCACATCACGACAAAAGAGATGCTCGGATGGGATGGGCTCCACCTTTCCCCTAAAGGTAAGCATGTGTTTTCTTCTAGGTTGGCGGATCTCCTCCGGCAGGCTTTAAACTAGGCTCACTGGGGGAAGGGGAAGATGAGGGTGGAGGAAACACTGGACTGCCAGACCAAGCAACACCCACAAGTACAGCCCACCCTAGAGCAACGAGTGGAACATATACACAGGTAAGCAACAGGGGCCAGCGTAATGCTGAAAGTAGGGGGCCAATGCACACATCCACAGGAGGCCTCAAATGCCTCTACACAAATGCTCGTAGTATGGGAAACAAGCAGGAGGAACTTACCCTCCTGCTAGCTGACACCAACCCTGACATAGTGGGGCTCAATGAAACATGGTGGGACCCAACACATGACTGGGCAGTGAATGTCAAGGGCTATAGGCTGTACAGGAGGGACAGAACAGGAAGGAAAGGTGGGGGCGTGGCACTCTATATTAAGGAGGAATACACATCCTCATCAATTAACAAAGAGTCAGAGGAGGGGCACTCTGAAGTGCTTTGGGTTAGAATACAAGGCAGTCGAGGGGAAAGAGACTTATTGGTGGGGGTCTACTACAGACCTCCCAACCAAGGGGAAGAGCTCAGACAGGAATTCTTAAGTCAGCTCACAGAGGTAGTGAAGTCAGAGGATATGGTCGTCATGGGGGACCTGAACTTTCCAGACATCTGCTGGGAAGAGCAGTCAGCCAGGTCTGACCGCTCATGTAGGTTCCTAGCCAGAATGCAGGACCTCCATCTAACCCAGGAGGTACACAGCCCCACTGGGGAGACGCCTTGTTGGACCTGGTGCTGGCCACAGGAGACGACCTGGTGAGGGGGCTGTGGGTGCTCGACCACCTGGGCGACAGTGATCATCGCCTGCTGGAATTCACCATCCAGCGCAGGGTGGCAAAGGCCTGCAGTAAGGCAGCAGCCCTAGATTTCAGGAGGGCAGACTTCAATGAGCTAAGGAGAATAGTCGGGGAAGCACTGAGGTTCCAGAGGGGAGGGGAGCCAGGTGTCCAAGAAGAGTGGTCGCTCCTTAAGGAGACGATCCTCCAAGCCCAAAGGGAGGTAATACCAATGCGGATCAAAAGGAGCAGGAGGGCACATAAGCCCCCATGGCTCACCAAAAGCATCCGGGAATGTCTCCTAGCAAAAAGGGAGGCGTACACCCAATGGAAGGGAGGGGCTATCACCAGAGAGGATTATACTGCAGTTTCTCGGGGCTGTAGGGGGCAGGGAGGAAGGCCAAGGTGGAGATGGAACTGGGACTAGCTTCCCAGATTAAGGACAACAGGAAGTCCTTTTTTAAATACATAGGGGGCTAAAAGAAGGTTCCAGGTAATGTGGGGCCCCTGCAGGACACATTAGGAAATCTGGTCGTCCCACCAGACGACAAAGCTAACGTGTTTAACAATTTCTTTGCCTCCGTCTTCCTAAGTAGGGACCAGAACAGTCACCTCCCTGCTGGGCCCCCCTCAGGCCCCAGGGGAGGCGCACCTAGGCCAAGGGTTAGTGAGGAACTAGTTAGGGAACTTCTGGAGGGACTGGATGTATTCAAATCAGCTGGTCTGGACGATCTCCACCCTAGAGTACTGAGGGAATTGGCTGAGGTCATTGCAGGACACCTTGGCACGGTTTTACGAGCACTCATGGTACTCTGGTGTGGTGCCAGAGGACTGGAAGAGGGCCAATGTGGTTCCCATCTTCAAAAAATGGAGGAAGGAGGACCCGGGAAACTATAGGCCAGTTAGTCTTACCTCAATCCTGGGCAAGCTTTTTGAGAAAATTATTCTGGTGCATATCCATGAAGGGTCAGCAGGGGAGATTATGCTTAGGGGCAATCAACACGGGTTCATTAGTGGCAGGTCCTGTCAGACCAACCTGGTGGCCTTCTATGACCAGGTCACCAAATCATTAGATGCAGGGGCAGCAGTGGACACAGTCTTCCTGGACTTTCGGAACGCCTTCGACACTGTCTCTCACCCCGTTCTCATTAAGAAACTGGGGGACTGTGGTGTCAACACCCACACAGTCAATTGGGTCGCCAACTGGCTGGAGGGCCGCACCCAGAGAGTGGTGGTGGATGGGTCATTTTTGACCTGGAGGGATGTGGCCAGGGGGGTCCCCCAGGGCTCAGTCCTCGGGCCCACACTGTTCAACATCTTCATCAGTGACTTGGACAAGGGGGTAAAAAGCACCCTGTTCAAATTTGCTGATGACACTAAGATATGGTGGGGATGTGGGCATGCTAGAAGGGAGGAATAGGCTGCAATAGGACCTAGACAGGTTACAGGGGTGGGCGGATGAGAACAGAATGGGATTCAACACTGATAAGTGCAGGGTGATGCACCTGGGGAGGAAGAACCAGCACCATACCTACAGGCTGGGGAACTCCTTTCATGTCAGTACAGAGGCAGAAAAGGATCTTGGAGTCATCATTGACTCCAAGATGAACATGGGCTGGCAGTGTGGGGATGCAGTCAGGAAGGCCAACCATACCTTGTCATACATCCACAGATGCATCTCAAGCAGGTCCAAGGAGGTGATCCTCCCCCTCTATGCGGCACTGGTCAGGCCGCAGCTGGAGTACTGTGTCCAGTTCTCAGCGCCACACTTCAAGAGGGATGTGGACAGCATGGAGAGGGTCCAGAGGAGGGCCACTCACATGGTCAGGGAGCAGCAGGGCAGGCCCTACGAGGACAGGCTACGGGACCTGAACCTGTTCAGCCTCCACAAGAGAAGGCTGAGGGGGGATCTAGTGGCCTGTTACAAACTAGTCAAAGGGGACCAGCAGGCACTTGGGAAGTCCCTGTTCCCCCGAGCACTACCAGGAGTGACCAGGAATAACGGTCACAAGCTGGCAGAGAGTAGATTTAGGCTAGATATCAGGAGGCACTACTTCACGGTCAGGGCAGCTAGGATCTGGAACCAACTTCCAAGAGAAGTGCCCCTACCCTGGGGATCTTTAAGAGGAGGCTAGATGTACACCTTGCTGGGGTCATTTGACCCCAGTACTCTTTCCTGCCATGGCAGGGGGTTGGACTCGATGATCTACTCAGGTCCCTTCCGACCCTAGAGACTATGAAACTATCCCTACTGCAGGGCTCCTGAGCCTCAACATCAAGAGCTAGTCAGTGTTGGAATCAGGGTAACTGGATAAATGGAGCCTCTGGTCTGATCAAGCCTGGCAATTCCTATGGTCCCAAATACTGCAAGATTTTCCATAGACATTTGTCATGTGCTTGTGCACCCTTTGTATTTGTTTTCCATATAATTTCCTGCCACTGAGTTTTATTTATAGAATGAACATTCTTGGAGAGGGAATTTCAAAAACATGTGATCTAAATCAGGGAAAATAAGTATTCTGTCTCAACAAGAACCTGTAGCACAAGTACACTGGATATTCATCCAGGCTTTGATTCAACAAAGCACTTAAGCATATGCTTAATGTTAAGCATCCAAATAATTCCATTGACTTCCATGTGGGACTGCTCACATGCTTCCAATTAATCTTGTATTTTAGGGCTTAATCCTGTGAAGCACTGAGCATTCTAGGCCAGGCGCAGTAAGGTACTAAACACCTATGCATAATTTCAAGCATGTCTATGAACCTAATGGCTGCTCATGAGACTTAGAGCTGTGCATGTGTTGAAGTGCTTTGTTGGACTCAGGTCAGAGTGCTCAGCACTGGGCAGGATCCAAACCTCCATATCTTGCTGAATCATGGCCCCCTAGCAGGAAGCAGAAACAGTGCCACCTGGCTTATGTGATCCACACACAGCTTGACTATGGAACAGTCCACAAGAATGGTTTGCAATTGATCCTCAACATTAAAACTATTGATCATGAATGCTGGATAAATTGGAAGAAATTACACACTGATCACAGGCATTCCCTAGACAGAAGAAAAGGCAAAATTAAACAGATGATTATTATTATTTAACATTTATATTGCAGGAACAGATGAATAATTCGTCTGCTCAGCTCTGCACACAGGGGTGTTGTGAGGCTTAATTCATTAGTGCTTGTAAAATGACTTGAACTTGAGATGAAAGGTGCTCTCCAAGTGCCAAGTATTATTATTGCTCCAGTACCTTGGATCCTTAATAAGGATATTGAACGACTCCTCTGAGCCAGCGCATTGCTTTTTAACTTCTTTATGGCTGTTTTTACAAGCGCTATCCTAGAGTGCCAAAAAATAAGAGTTACTAGAAAAAATCATAAACAATGCACAAAGCTTAATGCCTTTGGCCAATTTTTTCACTGCAGGACATCACAGAGGAGAATTAATGCACTGCTGTTTACATTTACTTGGTTAAGAACTCAGACGCAGCAATCTAACAATTAGAAAGTGACCTAAAACCACACATTCCATGGGACTGATGACATTCACGGTGCTACGGGTTTGGCGCTAAACCTATGTTTAGATTTTCTTTTCTTTAATTAGGAGTACCCAGCTCAGCCTATACAGCTCCAAATGACTACTGGGAGGAGTCAATGCAAAGATAAATGCCAGCCAAGATGCAGCTGAATCATTCTGACTGCTGCAAAAGCCAGAGAAAACAGCCGCCCACTGAACCTTCTGGCTTTGTAGGACCACCAGGGGATGCCAGCTCCAGAATCAAGGGGCCTCTGCTGATAACATCCAGTCACTACTGCCTGCAGCATTTAAGTTATGGGCCTGCCAGCAGAAACATCCCAGCTGAGTGCAGCCACCAGGATGGAAGGCAGGGGGAGCCCCTGTAACCTGGGGAAGACTTAGACTATGAAACTAACTGGAGTTGGGAGTCCAAGATGAGTGGTCATTCCTTAAGGAGGAATGACCACTCCGAGCCCAAAGGGTGACAATCCCAACGAGAATCAAAGGGGGCAAGAGTTCTCAAAAGCCCCCACGGCTCACCAAAGGCATTCAGGAATGTCTGAAAGCTAAAAAGGAGGCGTACGCCTGGTGGAAGGGAGGGGCTATCACCAAGGAGGATTATACCTCCATTGTTCGAGACCATAGGGGGGCTGTTACGAAGGCTAAGGCAGAGAGACCAAGATCAAGTCACTAAGATTAGCGACCAGGATCAAAGATAAAAATAAGTCCTTTTTTAAATACATAGGGAGTAAAAGGAAGGCACTGGGCAACATGGGGCCCCTGCAGGACACTCTTGGCAATCTGGTGGGTGCACCACATGGAAAAGCTGACCTCTTTAACAAATTGTTTGCCTCCATTTTTCTGAGCAGGGACCGGGACATGTCCCCCACTGGGATTCTGGATGGACTCAGGAAAGGCATCACCAGGCCCAGGGTCAGGGAGGACCTAGTTAGGGAACTTCTGGTGGGGCTGGACATGTTTAAATCAGCAGGTCCAGATGCTCTCCACCCCAGGGTGCTGAGGGCTATTGCAGGGCCCCTGGCATGGCGTTACAAGCACTCGTGACACACTGGCCAGCTGCCAGAGGACTGGAAAAAGGCCAATGTTGTTCCCATTTTCAAAAAAGGGAGGAAGGAGGACCCAGGTAACTACAGGCCCATTAGTCTTACCTTGGTCCTGGGGAAGCTCTTTGAGAAAATTATAAAGGAGCACATCTGCGAGGGACCAGCAAGGGAGATTATGCTCAGGGGCAACCAACACGGGTTCATTGGGGCGGGTCCTGTCAAACCAACCTGGTTGCCTTTTATGATGAGGTCACAAAATCCTTGGATGCAGGTGTTGCAGTGGACGTAGTCTTTCTGGACTTTAGGAAGGCCTTTGACACTGTCTCTCACCCCATTCTCATTAAAAAACTAGTTGACTGTGGCACTGATGCCTACACAGTCAGATGGGTGGCAAATTGGCTAGAGGGCCACACCCAGAGAGTGGTGGTGGATGGATCATTTTCACCCTAGAGGGATGTGGGCAGTGGGGTCCCCCAGGGCTTGGTCCTGGGGCCTGCACTGTTCAACATCTTTATCAGCAACTTGGACAAGGGGGTGAAAAGCATCTTGTTCAAATTCACGGATGACACTAAGACATGGGGAGAGGTGGGCACACTAGAAGGGAGATACAGGCTACAACTAGTTCTGGACAGGTTACAGGGGTGGGCGGATGAGAATAGGATGGGATTCAATACTGACAAGTGCAGGGTGCTGCACTTAGGGAGAAAGAACCAGCAGCATACCTACCAAGCTGGGGAACTCCTTTCTTGTTAGCACAGAGGCAGAAAGGGATCTTGGAGTCATTATTGATTCCAAGATGAACACGGCTAACCGCACCTTGTCGTGCATCCACAGATGCATCATGAGCAGGTCCATGGAGGTGATCCTCCCCCTCTATGTGACATTGGTCAGGCCACAGTTCGGGTACTGCATCCAGTTCTGGGTGCTGCACTTCAGGAGGGAAGTGGACAGCACTGAGAGGGTCCAGAGGAGGGCCATTCACATGGTCTGGGGGCAGCAGGGCAGGCCATATGAGGAGAGGCTACAGGACCTGAACCCATTCTGGTCCTTTGGAGAAGACTGAGAGGGGATCTGGTGGCTATCTATAAACTTAGCAGGGGGACCAGCGGGGAATGGGAGAGGCCCTGTTCCCCCGAGCAGTACCCAGAGTAACTAGGAATAATGGCCACAAGTTGATTGAGAGTAAGTTCAGGCTAAATATCAGGAAGGACTATTTCACAATCAGGGCAGCTAGGATCTGGAACCAACTTCCAAGGGAAGTGGTACTCGCTCCTACACTGGGGGTTTTCAAAAGGAGGCTGGACAACCACCTAGCCAGGGTGATTTGACTCCAGTATTCTTTCCTACCCATGGCAGAGGGTCAGACTTGATGATCTGCTCAGCTCCCTTCCGACCCTACCAACTATGAAACTATAACTATGGGCACAGACAGATGTTCATCTACTCCCCATTAGAATCAGGAACAGAACAAAGTGCAGCTGTTCCAGATAGTGGATGCTACAGACATTCACCATTAGGAGGCAAAGAAGAGGTCACAGATTGTTTGTCTTGAGCAAACACCTACCCCAGAATGGAACACAGACAAAATCTAATCTGACTGAATTTATCCCCCTGATTTTTTCAAAGGCAATTATCCAGTGTGTTGGGTGAAAGGCCCCCCATTGAGGGGTCTGCATTTTCTGTTACTGCTTTTATTATCCTGGTGTAATGCTGATGGCACTGGTACAAATGTTCCATCTGTTCCCCACCCCTAGAATTTAGGCTGGGTAAATGGCCTTTGCACAGGGGAGTTCCCAAGGGAGCAGGATGTGGGACAACAGAAATTTAATTCTGTGTACTGTGGAGCAGCCGGGTAGTTTCTGGGATGCCTTTAGGCTCTGTCTCCTCCCTCCCCTCCCCCGCTTTCCCGAGCAAGTCTGCCCACTGGACCTGCACTGTTTGCCTGGGGTGGAAAGCAGTGGAATAATTTCCTGTTTGGTCTATCACCAAAATCCAGCATGAGGTGCTGATGACTTTTGGGCTGCTCCCATCTGATGACTGCCTAACATGAAATGAGTCTGATGTCCAGTTCTTAAGGTACATATACCTGCATCACAAAAGCCCACCATCACCACTGCCATTGAGCAGTTCCTCCTCCTTGCCAGTCGCAGGTCAAAGCTGAGGCACTTTGATGGGCCAAACAGGGAACCTTGTTACCCGGGCTTCTTATCTGACCTGTGGACACAAAGACTACCATCTCTGGGCTGCTCAGCCAATGACTATATGTGCCCTGAGTGATTGCCTTTTAAAATGATAGGCCAGATGCTAATACTTTTACTTCAGTTTACTAACTTCTTACTCTATTGATGTCACAGAGGAGTTTGCTTCTTTGAGAAAGGAGCTATTTTACCCACACAAGGCTTCTGGAATCTGGCCTTGTGTAATTTCTTAGGACCATAAAGGTCTGGAAGGCAACATAATACTGGGACTGACTGAACTTCATCACACAAAAAATATTGAGATTCCACACTCTTTCTACTGGGTTGCCTCAGCTCAGCCTCAGCCAGTCTACTTGCCTTTCTGGTGCGGGAGACATTTTTATGATACTGGAATTGTCTTGTTCTCACTACCCAGGATGAACTTTCATGGGTCTTCTACTGAGATTTTACAGCAGTACCAGTCTCCTACACAGTCATTTTGTTTCTCAGCCAAGCCATAATGACAACCTACAGGCACCTAGTTCTCTGAGCTAGACACCAAGACTTATCATACTTTCCAAAATCCATTCCCTTTACATTTTTCTGGCATTGCATTCCAATTACCAGGTAAGAAGTACAGGGGCTGGAAACCAATAACATTCTTTTTCCATGTCTTAGCAAGCCAAGAAGTTTCCTCCTCAGCCTGAACCTCCTCCTCTTGAACCTATAGTTGCCACTGTCTTTCCCTAAACAGTAATTGGCATGGGGTTTTGAAAAACTGCTCTCTGAAACTTCTGCTGTCTGAGCAGAGCAGAAAGTGTCAACTAAGCACACTCAGCACAGCAAGGCATCAATGGTGAGAACACACTCCAAATGACCAAGAAAATAGCAGCTGCTTTCAACTGGGAAGAAATGAAAACTCAAAAAAGAGAATCAGTGACCTTCTCATCTGCCTTTTTCCTCCTCCCTCTTGAAATGTTGCTGCATCAAGCAGAACTCTCTCATTATCCACAGAGGCAATTTCTACAAATTGTACAATAAGGCGTATTGAGCATAAGAACAGGCCGGCTGGTCTTATGCTCATCTAGCTGTGCTGCTGCTAATGCAGGCAAGCGAAAGGACTGTACTGAAAGCAGATGCCCCCAGTTGGGCTGGAACAAAACGAAGAAGCTGCTGTTCTCTTTAAATATTCCAAACCAACTTTGCTTGGAGGGAAATAAAATATTTATCAGAGACTCATAGCTTTGGCAAAGGACATTAAAGTTGGATTACATTTTTAGATGCCTCTAAAATTTAATTGGCTACTATGCAGGCTGGTTGGATCTTGGAAAACGATCTTACTGGCCAACCCCATAACCTCAGGTGACCCACATTCTTCCAGCTTGTCACTGAGCCTTCCTTATCTGCTTAGTTATCTCTTACAACAGCATCTTGGCATGTCCACTCATAAAAAGTGGCTGCAGTCATGATCCAAAGCATCCTAGAATATGAATGAAAGAGATGCTGCAGGGTGAAAGGAAGCCTTTTTTATCTTGCAGAAGATCATGCTCAGCATTTGTTATGACAGTAGGTAATAGTGGCTTTAAATCTGCCTGGGAGAGTACCAGAAGTATGTTCTCTAAACTGATCAGAGTGGTGTCTTGCAAGACATCTGGGCTGCCACATGCCTGCCTCTTCGGTACAGCACTTGGTGCAGCTACAAGCCTAGCTAAAAATCAACAGGGAGCTTTGCTCTAGGCTCAATAAGCTTGGGGGTGGCCCAAACTGCAGAGTCTATGGCTCTGACCTGAAGTATAATCTACAGCGGTCCCTTCCATCGACATGGAATCAGTAGAGACAATGGGTTCTGAATAAGCACGGTCCTGAAAGGTAATGAGATGTTCAGCCCTTGTCTAGCAAAATCTGAAGCTCGGAGGACAGTGAGACTATTCCTGGGTTTGTCTGCTTTGTTGGACCACAACCAGGGTTCTCAGCCCTCTGGGTGCAAAGGTACAGACCCACATTTAGCCTACAGGACTGGGAAGGGATAGGGAAGCTTCAGGGTGCAGAAGTGCTCTGGTACCGGTTGTGGTACCTATTGACTTTTGCATGTATTTGCATGTGGCCACAAGTCTGGCAAGAGGCACTTCTATACATTACTGTAAATAAGCAAATATGCCTGCATGAAGGTAGCTGAGTGCAGAGAAAGTGGCATCTCTTGTGCTTGCATTCCTGTTTTCTTCTAAGATACCTTTAACCTCTCTGAATCTATCTCCTTACTCACAAACTAACTCATCCAAATCCCTTTAAATAATTGGTTCTTCTTCTAGAGGGAAATGCATCAAGGTCCTGGTGGGGGTATTGGTTTTAACACTATCAGACTAAAGGTGACAAACAGTATGTGGAAGGCAGAGAAAGCCCACAAGATGCAGGGATTCAATATATAAAAGAAAGAAGAAAAGAAGGGACTTCCAGCCCTGACTGTCAACGCAAGTGTTCTGGAGCTGTGGGTGATAGAGCAGCAGATCTGACTACAGCTTCCTAAGACTACAGCATTTTGGCACAGGCTGAGACCCAGCAGAAAGCAGGGGAACAAATGAAGTGTCAAAGTACAGGACTGCCCAGGCTCAGACCTTCTTTAACCTCTCTGAATCTGTCTCCTTCCTCACAAACTAACTCATCCAAAACCTTTTAAATAATTGATTCTTCTTCTAGAGGGAAATGAACCAAAGTCCTGGTGGGGGTATATGTTTTAACCATGAGGTATGCAGAGATGTTGGAGTTGTAAGCAATTGTTATAACACATTTCAATATAGCACGTTTCCTAAGAAGATCTCAGACCCTTTGCCATCACTGAGCACTTGAGCCTCTCTGTTGAGGTGAGGAGTTTTGCCCCCTCCCCAAAGGAACAGGCTGCTGGAGCCAGGAACACTAAGCCTAACACAGTGAGAGGGAAGGAGAGGGAATCCCCTGGTCGCTGAAAGTTGGGCTCTGGCCTGGGGTGCTTGCTCCCTTAAGAGCCAATTCACATTTGGAGTGGATAATACAGATCCAGCTTTCTGCAATAGGAGAGAACTCACTGAAATTCCTCTCAGCTCTACCCTACCCTGGCCACTCCTCCCTAACATGCCTAATCCCCACCATCTTGACAGGGACCACCAGAGCGGTAGAGGCCTCTGCAAATTCTAAAGTTAAATGGATTCAGTCAAGTGTTCCAAGACCGTCTCTCCCCTTCTGTGCTAGAGGACAGAGACCAAATATTGATGGTGCAACTCACCAGGTGAGTTGAAACAGTTCAAGGAGAAGGGAGAAGGGAGATTTATTGCCATGACTGTACAAACTGGGTGGAAGGGGAAGGCTGGGGGAGGGGAAGCATATCAGATTATTGCAACTAAACTCCTAATTATCCTTTGCAAGTCTTGCAGAAAATCTGTTCTCCCTCTCTCACTTAGCAATGTGCTCTCTTCTCCTTTCATGAAATCCCTTCTGTCTGAATAAAGCAGAGGAAAAGAGAAATCATGCTATTCAAAATGCTAGAGACCAATTGTGTCCTGTTCTGGGATTTTTCCCTTCAGGCAGAGTTTCTGCTGATGTTGTACTTGTCCAACTGTACTCTGCAGAGAGCTGGGGCCAGTCCATTATTCTTAGCTTGCTTCAGATGCATATTTTACAGTGTTCAGCAGAAAGGAGCTGGGTCCTGTTGACCTTAAACCCAGTTGCTGGCATAACATACATTTCCTGTTGATGCCTTTGGGCTTTAAAAGGACTTGAAAAAAAGAAAGTCACTCCACTTATCCCCTAAGCAGAAATATACAAGTGACAGAAAAATACCTAGGCAAGCTGAACAGTAAGCCCTGCAGGTTGGCTGGATCCAGATCAGATGGGCTGGATTCAGATCTCTGTCTGGTGTAAATAAAGAATAGTTCCAAGGAAGCCAGTGGGGTTACTCCAGTGTGAAAGGGATATAAAGGATATCAGAAGCTGCCCAGTGAGCTTTAGAATTTATCATACCCATCATTTAATATTCTTTGGTCTTCCGATAGCTCTTATGTCCAAAAGCCTCCAAGTGCCACTCCCCGCCCCCCATGCTCTATTCTCCCCTGAGCAGCTGGGTTTTCAATGTTTTACTGATTTCCTTTTTCAGCTAACTTTGTCAATGCAAGCAGCAGGGTTTTTTGCTTCAAGATTAATCTCCTTCGCTTTCCCCTTTCCAGAGACTTACATGGACATCAAAGCAGTAACTCTTTCATTCTCAGAAGCCCAAACCCTCCCGTCTTCAGCTGACTGCTTTAAAAAGGAACCATTGAGAGCATGTGTTGAATTAAGATGTGACCAAGTGGTTAGTGAAGGTCAGATAACATTACAGTGAAAATGATATTCAGGATGCTTTTCCTGAAGGAGCTTAAAAGGAAACAATCCCTTCCATTCATCCACCCAGCCAGCTATACAGCTTATATATTCTGGGCAGGAAAAAGGAAAAAATGTGCAAATAAATCAGTAATCATATGGGCTGCTAGATTGCCAAGATGCTGGGGCCCATCATATAATAGGCTGTGCAAATATACAGCAAAGAGCACAGGACTGCTCTGAAGAGCTATAATGAATCATTATTAGAATTTTGCATCCCTTGGGTTCTTTCTACCTGAGGCGCTCTTACCACAAATGGGCCTTCCAGAAGTGCTGGGAGTTAGGTCCCAATAGTCAGTACAGTTAGGCCTGTTGTAGGGATGTAGTACGTAGAGGTAAATGGATCTGCCCAAGGTCACTCACAGTACGGTGGTTACTTTGGCCAGGAACAAATCTCAAACATCCTCCTTTTCAGTCCCCCACACTGACCACCAGATACTGTTTCTTTAATCACAGGAAGGAATGACCGGGGGGGGTGGGGACGGGGTGTCTTCCAGGTCCTGACTCAGCAGAGCACAGCTTGTGCTTAAGTTCCACTGAAATCAAGGTGAGTTTAAAACTAAGCAATTCCTGAACTGCTTTTGCCTGACCCAGCACTGCTCTCCTACCAATTCAATCCTCTCACCTCAGATAAGTGACAAGGAGGTGCAGTGAATATATAAAATAGCCTGTCCTGCTGTGAGGTGTCACGTACATGAGTATAAATCACTCAGACCCTGAAATACAAGGTTGCCCTGACAGTGCTGCTCCAGTGTTTCAATTAATTAGCACTTAATTAACTTTAATGCCCTGAAAGTGCTATGCCATGGGAATTAATCTATTTATTATCACTCAGGAATCCACACCTGTTTAGAAAATAACTCCCAGCCCACCCTTGATGAAAGAAATATTGCAAAGTCCAGTGCTTTACAAATATGTCTTCTATAACCCCCTTGTCATGATTAGAGAGATGCCTTTGAACATGGAGTCTTCTGAAATGAAATGTATAGAGGTGTCAGTCAGGAAAGGAAGAGTGTAATTTACTGGAGCTTAGGATGAGTCTTTGAATACATGATGTTCCCAATAATATTTTCTGGATGAGATGCCTGTGGAGTAGGGAGGGTATCACAAGCACTGAGAGTGAACAGCAGGGTGGTGGATGGATTGGAGATGATAATGGATCACTTCCCCTTGACCAATAGCTCATTGAGGGCCGCATGACAGGCAGCTGGGGCAGATCAATATAAATTTCCTAAATTTTTTATGGGCCCCACGGGCCAGATAGAATGGCCTGGCAGGCTGCATTCAGCCCATGGGCCACATTTTGCCCACTCCTGCATTAGATGATATAGTTTCTGTGAATACTGAGTAAGAACACGCTGAACCAGCAAAACTAGGAAAGGAAGAAGCTGAGGCAGGGGTGGGTAATTATTTGGGTTGCAGGAGTTGTGGTGGTGAGCTGTTGAGGGCCGGAGGGTGGTGGGGTGAAGGAATGCTGACCAAGCCTAAAACAGTGAGAGGGAGGGAGAGGGAGGGGGGGATTGATCCTATCCGGCCCAGGGCTGCCTGCTTCACACCCACCACTGGGGGCACCAGACAGAGCAAGCAGTCCCCATGGAAACCACTCTGGGACCTCAGGGGGCATAGCATGTTTGGATGGGTGGATGGGGTGGGGCCACAGGCAGGCAGGAAGTGGCATCTGGAAGCAGGACAGGTGGGCAGGGCTGGATCGTGAGGCAGTGACAGTGCAAGGTAGGGGTTGGAGTTAGGGCCAGGGCCTGAGCACAGGACAGAGCTTTAATATGCTCCATGCATGTCCCTGTTACAGGTGCTGGTTCCTCAAGCAAGGACATGCAGGGAGTAAATTGGGGGTGTAGCTTGGACCCTGGCCCTGCACTGTCACTGCTCTGTGATCCTGGCTTCAGCCCTGCCCCCACATGCTCATCCCGCCCCCAGATGCCAATCCATGCCCACCCACAGTCCCATCCCATCTGCACAGCTAAGCACGCTGTCCCATGGGGGTCCTAGGCTGGTCTCCATGGAGACCATGCCCACCTTGCCTGCTCCATCTGGCACCCTTGGCAGACAGGCCAGGATACCCAGGCAACAGGGCCAAATCTGGTAGTAGCAGCACAGACAGTAGCAGCAGCAGCTGGATAGAGTGAGCCATCACCACAAGGGCAACCAGGAAGTTGCATTTGCCTGCCATGTCGCCCCTTCCCTGTCATGCCCTGGGGGTGGTAGGACCACCCACATGTGCCATGGCCCAGGCTGCCCCTGTGCCTGGGCCAGGAGGGGCCAAGGGAACTGCCATGGGCCAAAGAGAATCTCTTGGTCAGCTGGATCTGGCTCACAGGCTGTATTTTGCCCACCCCTGATCTGAGGTCTTTAATATTCCCTCTGCTTACTGATACAGTTTTGCTTACTTACACAAGGCTGAAAGAAATGTAGAGCAATGATACTATTTTTGTAGCATGTGCATATAGCACATAGCACTGGGGTGCCCTGGTCTCTTCTCTACCAAGGATGTCCTAGCTGCTCTCTAACAAGGATAAACAATGACAAGAACCGGCCAATGAAGAACTTAATTGATCACATCTCAGTCCTAAAAATCTAAAGAATGAAAACTGCCAAACATCTGATTCAGGGTCAATATCGTTGCCTAAATCTGCCAGCCCTAGACATGGGGCTTTTAAATGTTTTTAGTCTTGTCTGGCTTTCTGTCAGTAGTTAAATACCTACCTCCGCTCCAGCTCCACAGGACCACAGACAGCTCCTCACTTGTCAACCCAACCTGTTTCAGCACTTTGGACAGGTCCCAGAAGAATATCTTGCTGCAGCCTATTTCATAATGGAACATATACATGAAAACTAAAAAATGCCAGTCAGAGTTCAGGCACAGTATTTAATTTGTATCTGTTTATACACCCATGTGCAATTCTATCTGCATGTACATTTGTGTGCATCTGTAAGTGTGTATGACTATTATGCATGTCTCTGCGTATCTCTGAGTCTGAATCTGTGCATAATGCTTTTTTTCCCCTCTTTGTATATACATAGTTAACCTAAGATGTCACTCTGCTCTGCCTTCTGCCTGACTTCAGACTAACATGGCTCTTTCTATATGAGAACATGTGCATGCATAACTGTCTCTGGGCATATGTGTATATGGGCCTGTATGTGTGAGTGTGCATGTGTGACAGTGCATGTGTGATAGAGTGAGAGTGCACATCCGTTTCTCTCTGTGCATGCCTGTGTGCATATATGGACAAGAGAAGTGTAATGATGAACTCCCTTGCCACTCTGGTCTGCACTGGTAACACTTAATATAGCCGAATGGATTATAGAAAACAATCTGTATGACAGAAGCCCAAAGATTTGCAACAATCTCAGTGAATGGCACATGGGAAACATATCTAAAGTATCTGAGGTTGCCTATTATGATTTAGAATTGACATTTTATTCCAGTCATCCTAGCATGTAGAATCACAGAGAGACACCATTAGCATGAGTTACGAAGTGATTTCTACATTAACTGCCAAAGAGCAAAAAGAGCTAAGGCTGAAATTTAATTTTATGGGGGATAATATGAATAAAACAAACTGTAGTTGCTTGACGCATCAGTTGAGTCTCTGTGGGATGCTTGTTATTGTTTCAGCTAACCATGCAACCTGTAGTGACAGTCACTCATATCACATTGCAGAGACAAACAGCCTTGTTGTATTTTCTTTCATATACATTCCCACTCCACTGGCCCTGTCTTTAGCAGGACAAATATTAGCACACTTATGACTGTAATTGTTGACTTACAGATGCCTAATCCAGATAGAACAAGTATTTTAATCACAGTCATTTTTAGTAACTTGTTCATTACTAGCTGAGGACAAGTCAGCACTCCACCAGCTGCTCTCCATTATTACCTCACCCAGGGAATTCTTCAAAGCGGCCTTTCTTAAATGCTTCTGAGCTGAGCCCCCATTCAAAAAAACAGTTGTATACACCCACTTCTCTCCCTGAAAACCCACCACATGCTGCTAAAGGCCCATGTAGTTTGAACATGCCCATGCTAGAGAATATCACCATCATATGATAAATTCCCTTCTTCTATATGTGCGTTCATGAGCAATGTTGACATTCTGAAGTATCATTACTGACATGAGAGTTGGTATCAGTTGAGATGAGGGGTTAGTTCATCCCTCAAAGCTATTGTTTCAGAGTCCCTGCAAAATCAGGCACTTGGGTCATGTTTTCAAAGTTTTGCTTTTCAAAAACTAGCTTTAAAATTGGAGAGGCAAGACAATTTTGAGATCTTCCTTCATCCTCTTTGGTCCTATCTTGTCCTTTACATAACCATGAAAGTAGATGCTACCCTACACTTGGGGAAAGAATGTTGTTAACAGCTATTATTTATCAGCACTCATGTGCACCTTGTCAGGCAGACACTGATGTGACCAGAGACAAAAAAAAATAACCCAGGGCACTTAATTGTAGTTATAAACCATAGCAACAAGGTCCAGGTGCCCTCACCTGCTCTGTTCCCCTTGATGCCCTCAACACGTTATAGATGGCTGCAGCAGGAGCTAAGCAGAGGGCCCCAGAGCTATCCTCTCTGTATATGACAGGATGGTGCAGGAGGTAATATGCTGTATTTCTTCTAATTTTTACAAGTCATGCTCTCTGAAATACCTGCTGATGTTGGTGCCATATATTCAAGGAGACTGCCTACACTCCCACCATGACTGACAAACCCTTGCAGTGCTCCAGTGCCCCAAGAGAGTTGTAGCTAGGTTTCTGCCTGCTTCTCATGGGTCTTTCTGTATTCTGCTATGCTCTCACATAGGCAGGATGGGATAGGGATTAAAAAAAAAGAAAGATGCTATGCATGCTGTCCCTCAATCCTGTACATCCTGGGAACACAGGGCAGACATTCCCTATCAGAAATCAGATGGAGTGCAGCGATCAGTCAAAAAGCCATCTGCAGAGCCATAGCACTAGCTGGTTTCATATCACTCCCCAGGCCCAGACGCAACATGGCTGCTCACACAAGTCACACACAAACAATAACCATATGAGAGAGCATATGTGAGCTCCAATAAATGGAAAACTCCCACAGCCACATTTGCTAGTGTTAACTTAACCTACACAAAGGACTGACTCTGAGACCTTACAATTCAGGATGGGCTCAAGGCAGCGCATGGATCCAGACAGAGAGAAATAATTTCCTTACCAGGCAAGAAGCTGAGGTGTGTATAGTAAAGTGTATACAAGCTCATCATTTTCTGAAGGACCATGCTGATTCTGAGGGATGCCTGCAGAATGACTGCTGGCTGGACAAGACAGGCTCTATTACAATTTTTATACTGTGATAGTGTGCATACCTGGAATACTCAATGTGGTTTTTCAGCCTCGTGTCTTACAGGAAAAAGATATCAAACAGGAAAAAAATTCAAAGAAAAGCAACCAAAATGCTACGTAGACTAGAGAGAATGACTTATGAGGAGAGACTAAGGGAATTTAATTTGTGTAGCCTAGAAAAATGATACCTAAGGGGGGATATGATAACACTATATAACTATCTAAAGGGCAATTGTATGAAGAGGGAAAAGCTATTCAGACACCAGCAGTAAGGCAAGGAGTGACACAGATCTGAGAAATAAAAGAATTTAGTTCAGGTGTCATGGACACTTATATATCTGGTGAACAGACAGTGGAACAAATTGCATAAGGACTAGAGTGCAGTCATCAGATGCAGTCAGAACCTGATGAGCAAGGCTTACAAAAGGCATATGGCCCAATACACTGAAGAGATCTTGCCCACGGACTGCAGAGACAACTGGCTATATTCCCTTGAGCTTATGAAGTGCCACAGGGACATGTTAGCCAGACACCTGCCTAGTTCTCAAGAGGAAATTTTTCCAGTTACTAAGCTAAGGCTTTGGCTAATCCAGCCAGTACTGTAACTAAGGGTGGGCAAGTGGGACACCAGCCCAGGGTGCTGACTTAGAGGAGGTAGAAGAATGGTGGGCCCCATCACTGCTGCCCTAGCTGTCATGGGCACAAAACTGCTTAGTACACTTAAGTCCAGACAGTTCTCTCCTTTATCAGGTAGACAGAGTCGGCTGGAGATAGTTCTGCATCTGGACCTAGGGCTTTCACCCCTGAGTTTTAGGCTCATATATAACATGTATTATCTTGACCCTTCTACATAAATGCCTTGACAACAAATGGCTGACAGAGGCTGAGATTTTCAAAGCATACCAGGGGAACAGGGCACCCAAATCCCAATGGATTTCAATGAGATTTAAGCACTTAACTTCTTTAGAGTATTGACAAGGACCAAACTGCAGCGAGTTGACAGAGGGCATGTCTACACATACTTTGTCAACATAGTATCAGCAGGCACAAACTATGACACCGATGCCATTGCACTCATTGCTACTGTGCAGTAGGGTTGGAAATGACCAATGTGTCACTGGGACTGCGTAGTAATAAGTGCAGTTGGACGGTCATGTACATGTACCCACTGTTGTGCAGGTGACTCAGGGTAGCTGTGTATTTTCCCAATCTTCCCCCAAGATAGATGAAAGTTACATGGAAGAATCTCATCGTTGACTGAAACAGGGCTATAGCAGCCCAGCGTAGCCTTTTCTTACCCCAGCATAAGAATGGACAAACAATTATTGCTCTGTGTAAATCCCTGTCCCCTGTTAACCTACTGACATTTGTTTGTTTGCCCATGTCTAAGTCTCCTTTGAAAACTCCAGCTTAGAAGAACCATGACTTTAAAGGACTTAAGTAGCAGGTTTGTGCACAACTGAACTCTTCTGGATGGAACTCAAAATGCATTAAGTACTCTGCCCTGCAGCTGGGCATTCTTGGAACAACACATCAAGTCCCAGTCAGATATGCCCATCCCAGGATCACCAAACAGAAATCCAGTTGATTCAAAGCAAGAGCTGAAAGCATTTCATGTAGTACTCCTGCCTTCTTCCCCCTCCCCAACTTCCCCTGCCAATTTTAGTGCTTTTACAAATATGCTTATCTTTTTCTCAAAATAAATAAATAAATAAATAAATCTCTCTGCTGTTGCCATGTGAAAAGCCTACACAAACAACAGGGGAAGTGGGTGAGCCATGCCCGGAATACAGTGAGACTGGCTCTACGCAAAGTGCTGTCAAACACACAAAGGCAAAGCGCTGAAAAAATGAGAGTTTCCTTTCAGGCTTTTTACATACATGGCTTGTCAAGTTTTTACTGCAACAATAAATAATAATCATGGGGAAGAGATTTCTCAGACAAGGGGGTGATATTTTTCCTTATATTGACAATGCCCCTTTAATAATCGGGGTCTGAAATCTAAGACAGAGCCAGGTCCCTTCTTTCAGTCACTACTGGACAAATCCAGATCATCTCTGTTCAGCTAGATGGAATTACTCTGAAATTGTACCATGGTATCTGAGCTCTGGCTCTGGTCCTTGATATGAAATATCCATGCTGTAAATCAGAACTTTTCCAAGATGCAGTTGAGTTAACCTCCTGTTAATTGTTTTATACTTTGTGTAGCTAATTTACTTGGATCGGTGCCTGGAGTGTTCTTTACAATCCCCCAGTTTCCCAAACAACATACAAAGAAACACAAAAGCCCCAGTGTGTCATCAAGATCCACTGTATCCTCCTCTAGCTAAACACTTTAAAGAATGCAAGGACAAGATTTCACTGTTAAAATTTTTCACCCTATATGGTATAATATTGAAAGAAAACAGACGTTCTAGACCCAAAAATGTCTTAGATTGTCCTTCCCCCATCAGTTTTTATCATTTGGATCTGAATGGTCTCAAGTGCATCTGTAATTACCTAAGTTACTAGTTCTAGATTAATATGAGTGTGCTGACACTTCACTGAAGTGTGTTGCCCTTTATTTCTTTTCTAGCCAGCTGTTGTCATGGCAACACTGCATCTGCCACCTATTTATTCATAGTCTTTTTTAATTAACTAAGACTAGAGACTTTTTAAATTTATTTTAAACTGTTCCGATCCTGGATTTAGTTCCCGCTGTTTTTTCCGTGCAAGAGAAGTTAATCCAACAATGAACCAAATTTATTTGCCACAGTGCAGGAGGCAGATCCACCTTGCATCTCCATATAATCATTGCAATCCACATGTGAGATTTTGCTCAAAGGGATATCAGAGGCTGAAATGAGATTAACCAAGTATCTTTAGATTCCCATCAGTGTAACCAAGAGAAGACTCAAGATGAGCATTTCAACAAAACCTTCCTGAGCTAGAATAACGTCTTCCCTGGTCTGAGATTATGTACAACTGCCTCCTGTACTGACTCCCTCTACATCTTTTGCTCAGAGACCTGGATGTCCACGGAATACTACTAACTAAAGTTTCTTTGCCTTTCAAAAACTCTGGGTCACAGAACACAACAAGAGGACAGAGCATTTCAACAAAGGAGAAAACACACGTGGAACTATTAAGGGACCTGGGAAGGAATGTGTTCTAGTGGTTACTATGGATGTCTGTAAGTCAGGACTCCAGGTTCAGTATCTGGCTCTACTGCTGAGCTGCTGTGTGGCATCAGGCAAGTCCACAAGTCATTTCATGCCTCAGTTTCCTCTTCATGATAGGGGATTAGTTATGTTAACCAACCTCTTTTGCATGTTGCACAGTTTAATCCTCTGTAGATGTGTGCTAATTCTGTCCCAACTGACAGCCTTTATAAAGTTAATGGAACTGCCCGGGATATAAAACATGGTGAGCTTTGTCCTAGTACTGACTTATTTTATCCTGTGCAGGAGCCCCCACACTCAAATGAACTGGTCAGGCAGCAATGCAGGGAAGGGGGTGTTATGTCACAATACTTGCAGCTCTCACAAGGGCAGGACAGATGGAGAGGAGAAAGGAGAGTGGGGGGGATGTGGGACTAGCAGCAAGGAGAAGCTGGCTTTGCTTTCATATAGGGAGTTTTGACAAGAGGCTACTACAGGTCTTAAAACGTGGGAACTTGTGGTTTGAGCAAAGATCAGGACTTGAGTTTTACTCCCAGCTTTGCTACTGATTCACTTTGTGCTCCTGGGCAAGAGCTAACCTCTGTGTGCCTCAGCTTCTCCAGAATACTCACCTGCAGTCATGCGCAGGGGCACAGCTGAACCTCAGCATCTGTAAGGAGCTCTGAGGTCTTTCTACAGATGGTGCTACTGAAACAGTTATTTTGGATGTGGAGGTGCTGTGCATCAATACAGAGATATGTTGATGAGAATTCACAATGATAACTCAGCGACACCAGCTACAGCAGGCCAGGAAAAAGGACTACATAGAGCGGGGAGAGTCAGGAGGCCAATGTTATATCTTGACTTGCCAGCTGATCCTTTCAGGGCCTCAGTTTTCCCACTTGCAACATGTGGCTGGCAACACTGAAGGAGCTCATAGGAAGGCTGTAAAGCTTAATTCGCTCATATCTGTAAAACCCTTTGAAATCCCTGGATAGAAAATGTCATGCAAGTACAAAGTATTATATATATTTCTAAATAGCTGCCTTAGGGAGACACTACTTAGAGAATACAGGGAATAAACAAGCTTGAACATTACGCCAAGGCACATAATTTATAGCCTCATGCTAAAAAGAACAGCAACAACAAAGAGATACCAGGGAAAGTTTCACTCTTCATTTAATCTAGATGGATCTGTTGCAGCAAAGCAGTGGATAAAAAAGAAAAGAAAAAAAAGGTTGTGAACATGTTTACATTTCTCTGGGCAATACTTAAGATACCTTTGGTTTTATGAGTCAGCAACTATTTCCACTTAAAGAACTTTTATTGTCTGGCCCCCCAAAGCAGAGCTTTCTTAGGCTGGAGTGGGGGCAGGGAGGTATGCAGCACTTGTACAGGTCTGGATGCAACTACAAGTGTTGGTAGGAGACTTTAACCTTTTTCTATTACAACTGGATTTTTGCCTTCAAGATCAGCCCTGCCCACTGATTTTATTCAGCACCCAAAGGAGATAAACAAATTGGCAACACTGCCTGCATCTTTTCTGTGCCAAATTAAAAATGGACCAGGAAAAATGGACCCATAAAACTAAACATAATGAATGAAGAGTATAATTAGTTTGGCACCACCTCCCCTATGGTTTGGGAAAGTGGGGTATAATTTGGACTTGGAATCAGATCCCTAAACAGATATCAGCAATGTTACCAAGCCAAGAATCTGACCTAGGAAGTTTCCCCTAATTTCTTTGCAAGATCTCTTTCATTCTTCATGTCTGTGTTTTCCTTCCTTTTTTCTCCTCACAAATGCACAACAATTCAGCATTTTTATAGGGACTTGCAAAAATCCCTATAATTAGAAATCAATGTAAACAGCTGAGCACCCTACAATAACAACCCAGCATGCACAGCTCTATGCTTAAAAATAACACTGTAATAGCGAACCAGCACATGCAGCCTGTCTGTCCTGGCCACCCTACAATAACAAAGCAACGTGCACAGCCCAGCACTTAAAAACATAACCAACTTTGCATAACAAACTTGCAAACAACCCTACAATTATAAACTGTTGTGAATAGACCAAAACTCTTGAGCAACCCTACAATATACCAGCACATACAGCTCAGCCTTCAGAGGTTACTCTACAGTAACCCATTGAGGAAAACAGCCCAGCAGTCAGAACATAACATGCCGGAGTGCAGAGCCTTTGGTTTCAGTGGGTTTTGCATCAGGTCTAGAGCAGTCCTCTAGAACTGGAAAGTGCCGCTGTATGTTTCCGGACTCAGACTAGCCAGCCTCGCTAAGGTAAAAGGATGTTAAGGAACAAAGCTAGAGACAAACATTACACATATTAAACCTGTAACAGCACATAAGTTCATTGCACATAAACCAGTTTCAAAATGGCTGAAATTGGTTTAAGATAAACACGGCTGAATTTAGTGTCAGACTTAACTGATCTGGGTCAAACTGGCTTATGCAATGTTTGTCCCAGATCCCTTCCTGGTTTAAAGTTAAACCAGAGTCCCCCAGCATCCTAGATGCTTTGCAACCCTGGGTTGGGCTGTCCGCTCCAGAGAACAGGGCTGGCCCCACTCCTCTGCTCCCTAACCAGAGCTCCGCAGACAGAGCAGGGTCTGCCTAGCTTCCCCCTGCCCTCTCCCCCTCCCTGCTCAAGCAGGGGTTCCTCCATTCCTCCCCCCCACAAAACAGACCCCAGCCCCATGGACCCTGGGCATGTAGTATGCTAGCTAATGGTGGGGGGGTTGCACATGTGTGTGACAGAACAGTGTCCGCTTAGGGCTTTTTGGAGCTAATCAACAGATCAGCTGGTAATGTCCCTCCATTCCTTCTTTGGAAAAAGCTGATTAAGAAGAGCTTGAACTAATAAGAAAGGCTTTTGTTTTGTTGATGGGCTGATAAACTCTGTTATCAACCCCCTACTGGCTCCCTCCCCTGTCAGGTTTGCAGACAGTATGAAGGAGCAGGGCAAAGGAGATTGAAAAGCTTCAGTATCATCAACAGATGCATGTACTGCACACCTCCCCTCTGCCTTAGAGTGCTAGCCTGGGGCTAGGGTCTGGCAACACCCCCACCCCTTGAGAGCAAGCAGGGAAAAGCCTGGGACAGTGCAGGGAGGGTTGGGATTTACACACCTCCCTAATCAGAGCATCCTGCCCCACGCCCCTCCCCCCCAGCTTGCACTGTGGAAGGGAAGGGAGGGATGCTCTAGCACCCCCCAGCTTCTAGCCTCAGCCACTGCAGGCATGTGCCGGCATTTCCTCAGTCCAGAGGGAATGTCTGTGCAGTTAAAAACCAGTTCAACCTATGAAGGTTAGACTAAGTTGCAAAGGTTGAATTAATTCAGGCTCAGGCTTTTTGAATGTCTGTCCCTAGCCCAAATGTTCAGCTCTGTAAGGGCAATATAAGGTGTGCCTCTGGCAAGCCTATCTCCTTTTGAGCTTCAACCTCCTGAGTACTGACTGGCTTTCAGTGGCTAGGCAGTTCCTGAGTCTTCTGTGATTGCCTGAATGTCCTTGTTAATGCAGCCTCCACCTGAAGTGTATCTCTTCCCTTGATGGCACAGACTTCTGCTACATCTGCAACAATGGACATGTACACTGGGTGAGGAATCACCACTGCCTTGTTTCCACACACAAGGGGACTGGAATTGTTCATGCAACTTTGCTGCCTGCTGGCTTCTCCATGCACAAACTGACCGTGCAAAAAAAAATGCCAGCTTGGGCATGGATAAAACCTTGCTTTGCTCCCTGCACACATATCCCTTCTATAACAGGTTTCTATTACAAGAGAAGCTACTGGTTACAAATGATAGATTCATAGGCTTGAGAGAGCTGTGTAGCTCCAGCTCTCACCCACGAGGAGAGCCCCCGTCACCTTAGTACATGCACACCTATCTCTACCCAGCTTGTTAAAGAAAGAGGGAAAGCCAAGCCCTTAGCAAGGAGTCCTAGAGCTGAGCAGCACATACTGTGTCTATAAGGCCTGGTCTGGTGAGTAGAAAAGCCAAGAAGTTGTCAGCAAACGTCTCTGGAGATAAACCTAAATTTTTTCCCTTTTTTTCTTTTCATTTTTGCACCAAGAATCTGAGAAGGTGAGAGTCAGTGAAAGAAGGAATACACCTGCCTACCAAGGTCCCACTGGGGAGTGGGGATTCAGAAGATTTGCTCGTGGTTAAACTGGACACCCATGAAGACCATAGCCCCACATAGTCTAGTGCCAGCTCTGCTGCTGACAGAACTAGCTCAGGCTTCCTTCTAGACAGGGAGCAGATATGGAAGCACGAAGCCCTGCACTGGAACCAAACTGCTGCAGAGTCGGGGCTGTGCGGGGCTGGGGTGGGAGCACTGGGAGTGAGCAGGTGTGCGGGAGCCAGTGACAGCCAGGAAGGAGCACGGGACATTGGTGCTCCGGGGCCAGTGCCGGTGGGGCCCAAAGTAGGTGGCATTGTGTGGGGTCCCGGCCAGCAGGGGCTCTATGGAGCTGGGCCAGCTCCTCCCTCTTCCTGCTGGTGCAGCCCAGCCCAGCTCCACAGACTCCTGCCAGCCCATGCCTTGCACTAAGCCCCACCAGCACTGACCCTGGGACATTGGTACAGGCCTCGTGCTCCCACTCACTTCCACTCCCCTCAAGACCCGCTGCTGCTTTCCCACCCGCCTGCTGGCTCCTGGCTGTGTGGCCAGACCATGGGGCTCAGCAGGAGCCAGCTCAGCCCCAAAGACTGGGGTGATCCCCATGGTCCTCCCCTGACTCCCTCCCCCTTCTTACCTGAATTTCCTGCATGGGTGCAGCCATGAACAGCCTCACGGTCCCAGACCAGAAGCCCCTGCTAGTCAGGGGCTTCTGGCTGGGGGCATGGGGCCAGGCAGGCCCTGCTTTTGACAGAAATCAGGGGCAGGTAAATATTAATTTTCTAAATTTTTTAGGGGCCCTGTGGGCCAGATAGAATGGCCTGATGGGCTGTATCTGGCCTGCGGGCTGTATTTTGCCCACCCATAATCTAATCAATCACAAGCCTAGGTACCTCCTGTCCAGAAGACCCATTCCAAGTGATTTACCTCCCTTGTCCTTGCTGTCATCCTCTGATGGCCAAGCAGGGAAAAGGAGGAGGTGTCATAGCTCCCTTTACTAGCTGGTTTGCACTGGGTTGTTTACACAGGTTCTGCAAAGCTGACTCAACAGAACAGAGCAGTAAATATGGGTGTTTGCTGCCTCGTGGCTGGGAAGTTAACAAGCCTCTGGTTGAACATCTAGTTAGATTACAGTAGCCCTCCTGAATGGCAATGTTATAGCAGTTTTCCCTTGAGACACTGGGCCCTGTCAAGGTTGCAGCCTGTTTTTGATCTACATAATTCACAATAATCCTTAAAATTGACTCAAGCAACAAGGTTCATTGCACAGCTCGCTGGATTTAATCCACCACTCCGGCATCTCTAACAAAGCTAATGGCACAAACAGCACAGGAACACATGTACAACTAGAAGGCAGAGATAAAGTGCTAATCCTACCATATGTTTTCAACCAGCTTTCTTTTGCAACTCTTGGCCTAACGTCTCTTAACTGTGCAGGGTGGAGATGGCATTCCAAAAAAGGAGGTTACCCCATGTACATGCAGACATGCGTGTATACAAGAGATTGGTCTATGACCATAGCCAATCTCCCTCTCCATTGCTGCCATTTGTTCACTGAGTCAGATGAGAAGCCACTGCAGGGTGGGGTGGGATGGGATCAGTTTGGCCTCTGACCCTCCTAGGATGGTGGTTTCAGAGAACAAAAGACAGAGCTTTTGTAAAATGGGGGATAATTACCACAAAGAGTCACAGGTAGCTACAGCTTTGCCTCAGTTTGGTGATACCTCCTTGGCACACTGGAAACCCAGCAACTGCTCTGCAGAGTTAGCCATAGCTAATTCATTGTTAAATATGACCAGCTTTGTTCATACAAAGCATGACGCAGTTCAAGTTGCCCCATTTCCTAGGACAAGGGCAGGTAATTATTTTGGGCGGAGGGCCACTTACCAAGTCTGGGAAGCTGTCGAGGGCCGCATGGGTAGCCCCGCCCCTTGACAGTTGCCCTGCCCCAGTTGCTATATTGGGACTGGAAGTCTGACCTCCCAGCCCCTGATCTTTGCCCTGGAAGTATTCCTTTTGGGAGGAAGGGTGCTGTGATCTGGAAACTGTGAAAAAAATATATATATATGTATACACCCACCCACCCACAAATATTCACAGAAAACATATACTATAACCTATTTTAATTTTATTTAAAAATATTTTTCTACTGATACACTAGTGGTATCTAGTGGTGGCTGCATAATAGCTTAAAATACAGTCCTACTGTGTGTTTTGTGTGGGCAGCAAGGGGTATAAGTGACGGTGTGGTTGGGAAGAGTGTGTGTGTCTTTGACTGTGTACGCATGTGCAGTGGGGTGTGGGTATAGTGGCTGGGTGTGTGCTGAGAGAGAGAGCCAGGGTTGGGCTGTCAGCTCCATAGCATGCATCTCTAACACACTGCATGTGAGCCTCACACGATGCAGCCAGGTAGACCTCATGCTCAGGCTCTGTGTTTCTACAACCCCACCCTGGGTCTCTGCCAGTCCCAGGGCACTTGCACAGGCTCCACGTTTCCGCACGCCACAACCTTTCCCTGCATTCGCTCCTACAGGCTTCCCCACTGCTCCCTGCAGCACCTGCAAGAACCCACCGCCTGCCGCAGCCCCGCTGTGACTCTGCTGCCTGCCGCAACCCCACCACTCACCGTGGCTCCACCATCTGCCAGAGCCCCCCCGCAGCTATGCCACCCACTGCGCCTGTGCTGCTGCCGCCTACTGGGGCTCTGCTGCCCGCCAGGTCCTGCTGGGGCCCGGCTGCAACTCTGCCACCCACTGGGGCTTGACTCCTGCTGTGGCTCTGCCGCCTCCTGGGGCCTGCTGCCTCCCCACTGCCCACTGGGGCCCAGCTACGGCTCTGCTGCCTGTTGGAGCCTGCTGTGCCGCCTGCAGGGGCTTGCCGTGGCCCCACTGCCCACTGGGGCTCTGCCATCTACCAGGTCATGCTGTGGCTCTGCCGCCCACTGGCTCCTGCCACTCGCTGGGGCCCAGCTACAGCTCTGCCACCTGCCAGGGCCCGCCACCTGCTACTGCTCTGCCACCCATCGCAACCCCACCAACTGCCAGGGCTTGCAACGGCTCTGTTGCCTGCTGTGGCTCCACTGCCTCCTGGGGCCCACTGCAGCCCCGCCACCTGCTGGAGCCCAGCTGTGGCTCTGCCACCTGTCGGGGCCCACTATACTGCCTGCAGGGACCTGTCGTGGCCCTGCTACCCACTGGGGACCACCGTGGCTCCGCTCCCTGTTGTGGCTCTACCACCTGCTGTGCACCACGTGGGCTTCGCCGCTCCCCGCAGCTGCCACTTTCCATGCTGCTCCCCACAGCCCCCCTGCCACCACACCGCTCCCTGCAGCCCCCACCACTCCCTGCAACCAGCACTTCCAGCCACTCTTACCTCATTTTCTACTCAGAGAGAGAGGCGGGGAACAGCTCCAGGGGCAGGGACCAGAAGCCACAGGGGCTTCTGGTTGGGGACTGAGGGCACGAATGGGGTGGGGGGCTGGGTGCAGCTGGGCTAGCCTTGTTGCTCGGCCACAGGCTCCCACTGGGTCCTGCTGCTGCTGGTCGCCTGCCATCTTTGACAGGCAGCCACAGGCAAATATACATTAATTTTCTAAAATTTTTAAAGGCCCCATTGGCCGGATAGAATGGGCTGGCAGGCTGCATCTGGCCCACCCCTGCCCTAGTATAACGTGTTTCCCCCATGCAGATATTTGCCCAAATGTCGCATATTCCCTAATACTGCTGTTTTCTGCACACACATAGCTTCTGCTATTTAAGGCTCTTAATACACCTTATCAGTGTAAGTCCAGTGAGCACCCTAAGAAGTAGGAACATGCCATTATCCTCACTTCTCAGGTGGAAACTGAGGCACAGAGCAGGCAAAGTGACTTGCCATAGGCTGCTCCAAGAGTCAGTGATAGAGTTGTGGACAGGACCTCTCTCTCTTTGCTCCCAAGACTGCTCCACAAAGTATTCTTCCTTCCTGCCATGCCTGCCTGCTCATGAAGAGTTCATCTTGCTGGAAACCATGTACAACCTGATCCACCAGAACCAACCCCACCTTGGTCTGGGCTACTAACACCCCCGTAAATATCTGTCAAAGTGTGACCAGGCCCTGTAGCTGAAATGCTTTCTTCTCTCAGCTACAGGGGAAACAAATAAGATGATGGCACATAGCATTTTCTTCAAACAGCTAGTGGAAGTTTCCAGATCACAGGCCCTGGTTCTCATGGGGGACTTCAGTCACCCTTACATCTGCTGGGAGGGCAATACAGCAGTGTGCAGGCAATCCAGGAAGGTTTTGGAGAGTGTTGGGGACAACTTCCTGGTGCAAGTGCTGGAGCAGCCAACTAGGGGCCATACTCTTCTTGACCTGTTGTGCAAAAACAGGGAAGAATTGGTGGGGAATGTAGTAGTAGATGGCACTTTGGGAAGCAGTGACCACAAGATGATTGAGTTCAGGAGCCTGAGGAAAGGAAGGATGGAGAGCAATGGAGTAAGGACTCTGGACTTCAGAAAAGCAGACTTCAACTTGCTCAGGGAACTCATGGGCAGGATCCCCTGGCAAGCCAATCCGAGAGGCAGAGAAGTCCAGGAGAGCTGGCTGTATTTTAAAGAAGCCTGAGAGTACATGGGTCAACCATGGTGCGCGCCACTTTGAGGTCCAATGACTCGATACTGAGACAGAACGGCAGCAGAGGAAGGAGAAGGAGACTAACCCAGGACTGCAAATCCCATTCCCCAACACAACAGCATGCTCCCATTGCCGAAGAATGTGTGCGTTCAGAATTGGGCTCCTCAGTCACCTGAGGACCCATCAAGTCTGACAGAAATCATCCTCAACTTCAAGGGACTGCTGTCAACAATTGAGAGTGCAGGAACAAACCATCCCAATGCACAGGACGACTAGCAAGTATGGAAGAAGACCAACTTGGCTTAGCAGGGAATTCTTCAGTAAACTAAATCACAAAAAGAAAGCTTATAAGAAGTGGAACCTCGGAGAAACAACTAGGGAGGAATGTAAGAGCACTGCTCAGGCATGCAGGGATGTAGTCAGGAAGACAAAGCACAACTGAAGTTGCAGCTGGCAAGGGATGTGAAAGGTAACAATAAGGGTTTCTACAAGTATTTTAGCAACAAAAGGAGGATCAGGGAAAAGGATCCCTGGAGGATCCTCCACAGTTTGGGGAGGAGATGAGCAGCCAACTGTGTTGAAAGAACAGGTTAGGGACTATTTAGAATACCTTGACATGTACAACTCCATGGGGATGGATGGGATGCACCAGAGGGTATAAAGGGAGTTGGTCAATGTGACTGCAGAGCCACTGGCCATCATTTTTGAAAACTCATGGCGATCAGGAGAGGTCCCAGATGACTGGAAAAGGGCAAATATAGTACCGATATATATAAAAGGGAAAGGATGATTCAGGGAACTACAGACTAGTCAGCCTTATCTCAGTCTCTGAAAAAATCATGGAGTAGAACCTCAAGGAATCCATGTCTAAGCACTAGGAGTATAAGAAGATGATTAGAAACAGTCAGCATGGATTCACCAAGGGCAAATCATGCCTGAGAACCTCACTGCCTTCTATGATGAGATGACTGGCTCTGTGGATGCAGGAAGAGCAGTGGATGTGGTATACTTTGATTTTAGCAAGGCTTTTGAAATGGTCTCCCACAACATTCTTGCAGTAACCTAAGGAAGCCTGGGCTGGATGAATGGACTGTAAGATGGATAGGAAACTGGATGGAGCATGAGGCTCAGAGGGTAGTTATCAATGGCTCAATGTCTAGCTGGCAGCTGGGATCAAGTGGAGTGCCCCAGGGATCAGTCCCAGAGCTGGTTTAGTTCAATGTTTAAATCAATGACATGGAAGATGTCATAGAGTGCACCCTTAGGAAGTCTACAGATGACACAAAGCTGGGGAGAGTAGTAGATATGCTGGAAGGTAGGGCTAGGATCAGGGGCCATGTGTAGGGGGAGCAAAGAGGTGCACGTGCACCCCCTGTCCAGCTGTGCTCCCTGTTTAGCCAGCAGGCAGGGGGCAAGGCGGGAGCACCAGTGCTCCCTGTGAGCGTTGGCTGGGAAGCGGGGACGCCAGCAAAAGCGGCCACGCCGCTTCCAGAAGTGGCTGCAGGAGTTCAGGAAACAGTGTAGCTGCTTTTATGGTGAGTGAAATCGGCCGCTGGGCCCCCCCCACCAGCCAGCAGGATCAGCTGAGAGGGGCCCCACCCCACCCTGACCTGCCTCTCTGGCCAGTGAGATCAGCTGCCAGGGGACCCCCTCAGTTGCTGACTGGTGTTGGGGGGGGGCATGTGCCCCCCTGACTCAGGAGCCACCAGACATCCATGAGAGTGGGAACCAGATGCCCATGACTGAGAGTGACTTAGACAAATTGGAGGACTGGGCCAAAAGAAATCTCATGAGGTTCAACAAGGACAAGTGCAAAGTCCTGCACTTAGGACAGAACAACCCCATGCACCAGTATAGGCTGGGAGCTGACTGGCTAGGCAGCAGCTCTGTGGAAAAGGACCTGGGAGTTACAGTGGACAATAAACTGAATATAAACCAAGAGTGTGCCCTTGTTGCAAAGCAGGCTAATGGCAAACTGGGCTGCACTGGTAGGTATGTTGCCAGCAGGTCAAGGGAAGCGATTATTCCCCTCTACTCAGAACTGGTGAGGCCACATTTGGAGTACTGTGTCCAGTTCAGGGCCCCCCACTACAGAAACGATGTGGACAAATTGGAGAGAGTCCAGCGGAGGGCAACAAAAATGATTCGGGGGCTGGGGCACATGACTTATGAGGAGAGGCTGAGGGAACTGGGCTTATTTAGTCTAGTCTCAAGTTGCAGCAAGGGAAATTTAGGTTAGATATTAGGAAGAATTTTCTCACTAGGAAGGTAGTAAAACACTGGAACAGGTTACACAGAGAGGTGGTAGAATCTCCGTCCTTGGAGGTTTTTTAGGACCGGACTAGACAAAGCTTTGGTTGGGATAATCTAGTTGGGGCTAGCTCTGCTTTGAGCAGGGAGTTGGACTAGATGACCTCCAAAGGCCCCTTCCAACTGTAATTTTCTATGATTTCCCTTTCCTTGGTACGATCTTCTCTGGGCACGTCTATACAAGATGCTAGAAGCACTGTGCAATTCTACTGCACATTAGTGTGGCAGACAATATTAGTACAAATCAGTCTACAGCACATTAGCATGATTGGAACCTTGGACAAATAACTAAAATGTGTGTGCCAGCAGTACTGCACCGTAGCAACAGTTACCACTGTGCGCAGTGGTAATCACTGTGCATTAATACACATGTAGACATGCCCTCTATGTCTTATCATGGGCTTCCACCAACAAACTAATGGAGCTAAAGGAAATGGTGCCATGAAAGGGACTCAGTTGAGGATTTTAAAGTAACAATCAGGGCCTGGCTGCAGGCAGGGGTGCTGGAAGCAAGGCTGCTAGTGGGATGGCTGCATGTTCCTATTTATGCACACACATGCACAAGGCTGGGATAGACAGGAAAGCTGCCTACTTTACTCCTCCTGGCTGGTAACAACATCACCTTCTAAATCCTCTGCTGTTCCACCCTGCACAGTCTCACCCACCCCCAAGTTGGGAATGAGGGAGAAGCTCATTAAATAAACAGCAAAGATCCACTGCCTTGGCAATCAGGAATAATCAAAACCCAAACCAAAAGTGACACCGAGCCACTTCCCTTAGGGGATTCTGGGGGGAAGTTTTATTTTTGTTTTTTTTTAAATCAACAGAACATCAAGCTGGCTAAAGATACCAACAGCACTTGTTTCAATGCTAGAGAGAAAAGTCTTCCTAGTGTTCTCATGAGCTACTTGCACAGTGACATGTAGCTTCATGTAAATAAGATTAGAAACAGTGCTGTCATGCAGCATGAAGCTTGTATCAAGGACTGCTCAGCTCCCAGCATGGTAACCTGGCTTTTGTGGCCCTCCTTGACATCCTCAATGTGGGCAGCCTATGGAAATATGTCACTGTTACTATTGGGCAGGAGATGAACTAGGAAGTTTCTGCTCCTTAGCAGACAATCCACGGCAGGGAGAGTCTGTGCTATTTCCCATTAGGACATATATTAAACTGACCCCCATGGTTTGGATCCAGCCTCCAGGGCCAAACAAGTTTGCTGCCCCTACTGTAGGGAAATAAGGTCCCTCCATGGCAAAGGCAAGGAGTTGGAACAAGTGTTTCTGGTGCACTTCCTCTTGAACAAATACAGTACCGATGGGCCAACCCTGGTGCTTGTGGGTGTTGGGAGGCTGAAGATGAGGTCTTTCATTAGAGGTGTAAAAACTAATCGTTACAATTTAGGATGGTGGCTCTGGGGTCCAGCCAAATCCCAACCCAGGCAATTATTCTTGCATTATTCTACATTCCTGCTGGGGTTCCACCTGGAGCCTGTACTCCTCTCGAGAGCATTGCTGGGCAGTAGCAAACAAATGCTGTATTCCACCAGAGGCAGCTGCAATTCAGGAACCGGGGAAGCAAGTCCTGGATTTGCAACCTTGGCGTCCTTCAGTATGAAAGGTGCTCAACAAATACAAGACATTCAGCCAGTCATTAAAAGAAAATTATACATGCTGTGCGGATGCCAAATTTATTTCCAGCTCCACTTGGGAGCATGCTCCAGCTTCCCTTTGGAAATGTCAGCATGCCAGTCGGAAGAAACTGGCTACAGTTTCCTTTCAAATGGAATTCAGCATATGGGAGGATGATGATTAGTTCCCTCCAAAGCTGCCAAATTTCTTCTATGCAGCTAAAATCTTTCCCAAATTGTCCCAGCCTACAGCGTTCTTGAGTGGTGATGTCTGCCCTGAGACTTTTACATTAACGGGTATAAGGCATGTGTGAAAATACGTCTATCCAACCAGATCCGGAGAGGCTTCCATTCTCCAGAGATTGCAGAGGTTAAGTGATTCCATTTACAAGCAGAACTAAATTCTTCATCTGAGGGGGTTTTTTTCTTTAATCTGTTTTTTAGTTCACCAGAATCCAGGGCAAAAGTGCACTGCACCTCCCAATACACGCCAAACTAATGATAGTCTGAAAAAGAAAGTGCTCCAGGGTTGGAGCAGTTCAGGGGTCATCTCTCTGTTGCCTCCAGCATAGACAGCTTATGGATGGTATGCACATAGGGTCAGACCCTATGCCATCTTTGGATGTCTAAGTGGACTTAAGTGCCTAAGGACAATTCTATTTCACCCTGAAAATGCATCGTCACATGTACCTTTTTAAGATACAGAAAAGCAGTAAGGAGGAGGAGGAGGAGGACCCACCCACCTATTATGTTAACAGCTTTTCAGAGACTTGTACGTAGTGGAATAGAATCACACTTAGGCACATACACCCACTTCAGCATGTAACAGGTGGCGCAGAATCTGGCCCGTAGTATTTAGCGCTACTGGGACCGCTGAATGCAGGAATCCACAGGCACCATGGAGAGGCTGTCATCGGCCACAACAGGCTTTCCTGAGCAAATCAACTCCAATCTGGGTCTCTCAACTCTAGTACATGGACATGCAGCAGGAAGTGACCTGGGTGAGGTAAGACCTAGGACTGTAAGAAGCCTCTTGTGCCCCAGTTCAGTCCTTTGTGTTCACAGGCAATCATTTGTCCAAAATCTTCCCCTCCACCTCCTCTCACAACACAGCCACAAAGTCCCCTCTGACAAAGTGGGGTTCTTCTCTAGAAAGCAGTGGTAAACCTGTGCCCTACCTGATGTCAGGAGGAGCTGTGCAAGTGTGCAGTTCCCCATCAGTTCCCTATGTCCATTGAAGATCTCAAGATATTTGTCAAATGACTTGACCCTGGGGTTCTGACCTTGGTTACCTTTGTGAATGACACCCTGCAGCTGTACCATCTCCCTGCAATTGTAACTGGATCCAGTACTTCTTAGTACACCTCTAAATTATGCAACATGGCTGCTTTGTGATTGCATTTCAGCAACAGAGTGGAGGATCCCTTTGATCTGCATTCCTCTTTCTGCATGTAACTATACAACAATTTGCCAAGTGCTCTAAGCAGTTGTTTCGGATGAAATACAGTGTATGTATTATTGTACTGCCTGGACCTTCTAACAAACCAGTATTGAGCACCTTATTCACAATCAAGAGTAATGTTTACCCCTTAAGTTAACTTTGTCGAGGAGCAAAATGCTCTCCTTGTTTTCTTGTATACTCCCCACCCGGCATCAGCCTGTTGCCATCTGTGGTATCTTGTTTTAGACTGTAAACCCTTTGGGGAATGAGCTGATTTTGTGCTGTATGTTTCTACAGTGCTTAACTCAATGGGTTCTGGTGTGAGGCCCCATTCTCTTATCCTACCATTAATACTAAAGAAAAAGTACCTGTCTAATTATCTATCTCATGTTATAAAGCAATACATTATTTCATAGATTTCATAGACATCAGGGCTGGAAGGGACCTCAGGAGATCATCGAGTCCAGCCCCCTGCCCAAAGGGCAGGAAGTCAGCTGGGGTCATAGGATCCCAGCAAGATAAGCATCCAATTTACTCTTGAAGGTGTTCAATGTAGGTGCTTGAACCACCTCCAATGGCAGACTGTTCCAGACCTTGGGGGCTCGGACAGTAAACAAATTCTTCCTTATGTCCAGCCTGAAACGGTCTTGCAGGAGTTTGTGACCGTTCGACCTAGTCATCCCTTGGGGTGCTCTGGTGAACAAATGTTCCCCCAGATCCTGGTGGTCACCCTTGATAAACTTATAGGTGGCCATCAGATCACCGCTAAGCCTACGCTTTTCTAGGCTAAAGAGTCCCATGGCTCTCAGCCTGTCATCGTAAGATCTGTTTTCCTGACCTCTGATCATGCGCGTGGCTCTCCTCTGGACTCTCTCAAGCTTCTCCACATCCTTTTTGAATTGTGGAGCCCAAAACTGGACGCAGTACTCCAGCTGCGGCCTCACCAAGGCCGAGTACAAGGGGAGAACGACGTCCCGGGATTTGCTCGAGAAGCATCTATGGATGCAAGCCAGCGTTTTGGTTGCTTTACTAGCCGCAGCATCGCATTGGAGGCTCATGTTCATCTTGTGGTCAATGATGACCCCCAAGTCTCTTTCTTCTGTAGTGCTAGCCAGCGTAGCAATGCCGAGCCTATAAGGAAGCTGCAGGTTTTTCCTCCCAAGGTGGAGAACTTTGCATTTTTTGGAGTTAAACACCATCAGGTTCTCGTCTGCCCATTTGCTGAGCTTGTCCAGGTCAGCCTGGATCACCCGCCTATCTTCTGGCGTGGATGCTTTGCCCCAAAGTTTGGTGTCATTGGCGAACTTGGCCAGTCCACTCCTGACTCCAATGTCCACATCATTAATGAAGATGTTGAACAGTATGGGTCCAAGGACAGAGCCTTGAGGGACCCCACTGGTCACAGGGCACCACGATGAGTGACTGCCATCGATTACAACCCTCTGGGTCCGACCATGGAGCCAATTTCCCAGCCAGCGGATCATGATGGAGCCAAGGCCACAACTGGCCAGTTTGGCCAAGAGGTGATCATGGGATACCAGATCAAAAGCGTTTTTGAAGTCAAGATAAATGACATCAATCTCTTCTCCCTCGTCCAGGTGATAGGACACCTGGTCATAGAAGGAAATAAGATTGGTCAAACAAGACCTACCTGCAACAAACCCATGCTGGCTGTCCCTTAGAATGTTAGCCTGGGCCAGTCCATCAAGGATGGCCTCCTTAATAAACTTTTCTAAGATCTTCCCCAGGATAGAAGTCAGGCTAATGGGCCTGTAGTTAGCCGGATCCACTCTCCTCCCTTTCTTGAAGATCGGCACCACATTGGCCTTCTTCCAGTCTTCGGGCACTACACCAGAGCGCCAGGAGTTTTCAAAGATCCGTGCCAGGGGCTGGGCTATGATGCTTGCCAGCTCCTTGAGTACCCTGGGGTGCAGATCGTCAGGGCCGGCTGACTTGAAGGTATCCAGCTTCTCAAGATGTTCTTTCACGAGGTCAGCATTTATGGAGGGTAGGGGATCCCCATCACCCGGATCTCCCTGTCCCATAGCAGGCATGGGCATCTTACAACATAAGATAATTAGAAGATGTTCCAAAGAAGAACATTTATTGCATAGTTGTTAGAAGCTGAGAACCCAGGTGTTGCTGTGAACTCATAGTGGCCTCTGAATTAGGGCTGCTTCTAATCTCCTATTATCCACTCTGGCCTCAGAAATGGGCATGAGTTTTCCAAGGGACAAGGACATGGACTGCTTCTCTAAGGTCATGGTGCAGTGCTATTCCATTGCAGAGGGTCCCTCTCATTGTGCTGCCAGCAGCATGGATTTAGGACTATATCAAGATGTTGAAGATGGTAATGAGGATGGGAGAAGGAACTGGCCTGTTCCCCTAGACTCATTAGCTAACAATTGCAAAAGTAGATTCCTGTTCTGCCATTTCTGGATGTTGTGGGCACCCTTTCAAAACCATTGTGTTGTTGAATTGTATGTGGCACCTATAACAGGCAATGGAAGTGGCCCTTCTCTCACCACAAACTCACTGGGGCTCTCTGGGCTGGGAAAGCCCACATGGGAGCAGATCCAAACTGCTGTAAATGCAGAGCAACCTACACAGATGCAGACTCTTTGTTTCCCTCGTCACAGCAAAGGCCTGCAGAAGACAGCCTGATTTACTTCCTGCCTCCAAACAGTGGAGAGGGTTGTGGTGATTCCCAACTCATACATCTTATAAAATTTCTGCATCAGAGGACTCACACAGGGGGAAGTGAGGTGGGGGTGGGACAAAAGCTGTTTCTGAAAAGTTAGTGTGTTGCCATAGGAATATGGCATCTGGGGATTTTCAGAGCAGTGCCATGGAGCAGCCTGATTTCAGCACTGGGTGCTGCTGTAAGCTGGCTGTCCTACCAGCACTTCCAATTGGATGCTCAGGGTGAAGCCTACTCAGGCTCACTTGGCCTGAAGGCTGCATGGAGTCATGAGTCCAATTCCACAAACTTCAGGGATAGAAGGGACTTCCAGACTCATCTAATCCAGCCCTGGCATGGGTGCAGGGTGTGCTATTCCTCCAAACTCTGTTCCCTGTCCTCCACCTAATCCTCACAGGGGCTAACTCTCCCCCGCAGAACCTTAAATCTGGTTAGCTCTGCTAGTGGCAGGACTTGGTACTTGCAATTATTTGGCCAGTTCCAAGGATCTCACCAAAATTTTGCCCCCCTGCCAAGCCAACTGGGTAATGGCTCTCCCTGCCCATGGCATCTTCTGGCTGCAGTCCACATCCCATAGCCCTTCACCAATGACAGGTGGGTAGTGGGTCCTGGGAATGACTTTGAATGGGAATTTCACTCAGCAACATTCTCATCAGTATCTACAGCTTGTGAGGTTTTTAGCACAACACACAGAACAAGTACAGCAGCATGAAATCTGCAGAGGCGCTTGATTAACATTCAAGTATCCGCTCTGGCCGCCTACATCATCATGTGGGTCCAGGAAGGCGGTGCTCTCCCCTCTGATTCAGACCTGAATCAAAGCTGTAGCATGGTGCCGTGGGAGGGGTGCCGCTGCTGGAGATGACGTCTGTGTGAGATAAGCTGCAGGGCCCAACTACCCATCAGCAGCAGGATCCTGCGATGCGTACTACAACTCCAGGAATGCCGGTTCTGGGGAGATGGGGCCAAACTGATGTTTGGGAATTTGGTCTAGTGAAGGTAAGATGTTCTTGTGACCTTTAGCCATAACCACATGCTCAGCTCCTTTTTGAGGTTTACCTTTATTCATAACTTAAGCAACAAAAGCCTAAGACAGGTTCATCCTTTCACAAAAACATTAGCCTCAAGCACCATTCTGAAGTAGATGCATGCAAGTTTTCCCCAGTAGGAAATCCTGTCCTTTCCTCAAGCTATCGAGGAGAGTCCCTTCTATAAGCCAATGGAGTTTTAACAAGGTGCTCCTATACACCCAATCTAGCATTTCATCGGACAACATGCAAACCCACTGCACTGTCAAACCTCAAGGCACTGGGGTCTGGATAAACATATTGACAGGTACCCTAGCATAGTGTTTTCTACCTAAAGAGCTTTACAAAGGAGATCAGTATCACTGTCCCCATTTTACAGGTGGGGGAAACGGAGGTAGAGAGAGGGAAGTGACTTGCTTGAAGTGACCCAGCAGAAGGGCTGGGTGTAGAATACAGGTCTACTCAGTCTCTGCCTGGCCGCCTACCCAGTATGTCTTACTATCCCATGAAGTGTGTAGAGAAGTCCAACGTGCTCAGCCTGGCTTAGACCATATTCAGGCTTGGGCAGCTGACCTCTGGCTTATAGAAGCACATGTGAGACCTTGGTTAAGGCAATGCCAAGGGGAAAGGAAGGCAAAAATGCTAAGCTTAGTCTTTTCTGAGTGGGCCTGGTGAGAGGGTGCCAAGCACAACAGCTGCTGTCAGCTCCTCTCCTCCCACCAGCCACTCAGGAGTGTGTAGGCTGTTTCTATCTGCACTGAAAATCCCTTCTCATTTCATCTGATATCACTCTACTGCAGTGCGCTGCGTAAAAGAAGAGAAAGCACAAGAACTCCAGATAGTGAGATAGGAGCGGTGGAGGATGGACCCAGCAACACTGCCTTTCCCTTTTCTCTCCTGAGGCTGGTCTGTGCCACAGTCTGGACCTCAGCGTAAGTCCAGGGTTCTCTGGACGTTGGTCCAGACCCATCCATCTACTGTTTCAACTAGACACTTGTTGCTGGATCCAGGGGCACAGTGGGATGCAGTCAGGTTCTTCCTCAGCACTATTGAGGGGACAAGAAGGTAAGGCACAGGGGAGGGAAATCCCTCATCCTCACAAATGCTCTCTTTCTTCCAGGCAATGAATATATGTTGCAAGATATACAACACATATCTGGTGTGAACCAAAAGGAAAGGTCAATAGCTCAGTAATCCAGTCTTCTGACAGTATATGAAGTTCCTCTAACAGCTGTGGTTGAAAACACATTCATGGCTTGATAGGGAAAGGATCACACATCTTGGAAACTCAGGGTCAAGATCACATATATGGATGAGCACTAATATTGGGCTACATCCTATCTGGTGCTCAAAGCAGATGGGATTACCTGAGAGAGACTTAAAACTTCCATATGGTCTAGGGACTAGAGCAGGGAACTGAAGTTGGGATCATCAGGTTCTGCTTTCAGTTCACTGTAACGCCTTAGGTAACTCACTTCATCTCTGCTTCAGTTTCCCAATGCATGTGAGGACAGGGCCTTACTTTCCGCACCACGTGCTTTAATTCTGTGATCAGTATGTTAGGTTATGGGGAAAACAGGGAGCAAAAATCTAATCTCCATTTTGGAGTCTCTTCTGAAACATATGCCTGTACAGAACATACAGTGGACTCTGTGCCCAGTACAGTTCCTATTAAGATGTGGGACACAGAAAAAGAAACCATGATGTTTACACCAAGGGTATAGGTAGGTTGTGGCCATGTTGGTCTAAGGACATAGGCAGACAAGGTTCTTGGGTCAATCTGATATCTCACCTTTCCAGCACACGCCAACTGCAGATGCTTCCTCAGCCTGACAAAGGGTATTTATAACCAAAAACTTGTTAAGAAGAATTTTTCCAACTATTTGAGTTGGTCTAATAAAAGATATCAGATTGACCCAAAGAACCTTGTCTGCCTGATGTTTATCAAAGCACATACACTAAAGCTAGAAGATGTCATCCACTGAAAACTACTCAGGGAGCCACGGAGTTACCCTAACCTGGCAAACATGGAGGTTTAACATGGGGTTCTTTTGGAAATCTTGCCCTAAGTCAAACCATTAACTGTTCCTCACCCAGAAATTGAGGCAGAATCCAGGGTGCACCCCATGTGCCCAGATGAAGAACCAGCCATATGTTTTGTTGTCTAGACAGCAGCTGGACCCCAATTGTAGGCCCAGAGCCCTTTGGAAACTTCTTCCCCATGGTGACCAATGATGGGCCAAAGCCCGGATCCAAAGCAACCCAGAAACATTTAATGAGTTTTTTTACATCTTCCATACGTCATCATGCTGCCTCCCACAATGTTACTTAGTCCTGAACTCCATTCTAATCCCACTCTTTCTGCCAGTCTTCTGGACTAAATGATATAAATTGTCTGGATTTCTATTTAGATTCGATTGTGATGTGATTCTTTGCGCAAACAGGAGCTTAAGACGGAACAGTTATCAAGAAGGAAAAAAAATCAGAAAGCAAGTATGACATGGAAACTTTCTGGGGGATACATCAGGAAGCTGTGGGCTACCACTAGCAGAACATTCTTTACTGGATGAGACTGAAGAATGTGTTTCCAGGGAGAGTTTCTTTCTCTGCTTTTTTTCTCTCTCAGCAAGAAACAACAGCATGAGGCCAACTGTGCTGAGTTATACATGGTGGGACTGCATTTGGGTCTCAGCCAGGCGACATGGAGCTCAGAACACCATGTTCATGGTGTGGAAAACAAATGTAGTGATTGAAAGGCTAGTACTTTTTCCAGCTTCCCGTAAATGGTGCATTCCTTCACTGTCAATTAGAAAGTAGAAATGATGGGCTACTCCTGGATTTAATGCACCCATTTTCCAAAGATGCTCCAGAGAAGCATGGCCTGGTCTTGAAGACTCTAAAGAATCTAATTTATCTGCCCACTTCATTTTCTCTATCCAATCTAGCCATGCAAATCTGTCTCTTCATCCATCCAACTCCATCATTTCAACCACAACCATTTATCCATTCACTGATCAGAACCTAGTCTGCCCATCTCTTTCAGAAAAAATATCTATTCATCTATCAAGTGTTTTATATGCAACCCAAATCCACCTGACTGTCTAGATCATTATTTATCACACAGTGTAACCAGGCAACTATCAGTATCATCATCCATCAACTCAGATAAGCTTTTCTGGTTCCCAATTCTAAATGAGCTTCTAGACAGGAAATAAAATGTGTTCTAACATTGCATCCCAACATAAGACACCATCTGGAATGTTGGATTTCGTTCTGGTCAGTGTACAAGAGGAAGAATATTAAAACTACTTTAGGGATGTGCAGTATGCTTCTCAGTGTGAAACGTGAGTTTCTCCCTCAATTTGTATTAGGCTTTATCAAGTAGGCTCCCATAAAACACAGCAAACTTGTCACACCACTGATTATCAAATCCATTACTCCCTCTTCAACAGTGCTAGAGATCTCATTACACAGAACAGCGGAAAAACATACATAATCCTCAACTGTTTGTGTTCACCTTAGCTGTGATGCTGAAGGGTTACAGTCTAACCAACTCCAGATGTTGTCATGGTCCAGTCCTTTTCTGACTCCTACTAAGCTCAGGGCTGGATGATGCAAAATATATGGATGCGTTGAATCTGGATACATGAATCCAAAGTTACCGTCCAGTGAATATGCTAATGCAAAGGCATGTATAGTTTTACTTTAAGTTTACAATATATCCTGTGCCTGCCAGCACTCTCTCATACTTGTGGCTGGAGTCTTTAATTTTCTTAAAACCAACTGACAGCAATGTTTATCATTGAAATATATTAAACTGGACCTCTCTTGCACCAGTTACGCTTGAAGCCAAGAGACCAGGAACTACCCTGCGGTACATGAAATTCCAAGTGAATGTTTTTCAACAGATTGCACCTGACCAGCAATGAGATGGCGATCAGGAGGTCTGATAACACTCCACACTAAAAACCAACAGGGCTCAATAAAAAGCAATAGAGGCCATCTGATGCTACTGGAGCTTTCTCTCATGCTCCAGGCTGGCCCCACTTAAAGACATCAAAAGAAAGAGGAATCCTGCTTCCCAGGATGGGGTCTGAATTCCACTTAGATGCCAGGTCACAAATCCCAATGGTAAGGCTCACACAGAAGTGCTGGAACAGACTAAAAGGGACATTTGCTTTCAGCTGCACTGATCTTACAGCAGGGGTGAGCAAAGTCTGGCCCTGGGCTGCAGTGGACTCCATTTCCCAGCAGCCCCTGCCTGTGTTGCTGCAGCCAGTTTCCATGGACACCAGCCCCAGCAGAGCTGGCTGGACAGGGACCTGCTCCAGGGCTGAGGATGGGATCTTGCGGCAGTGACAGCATGGTCTGGAGCTGGTGCAGAGCTGTGATCCACTGAGCATATGCCCTGAGCAGGGGTGTGCAGACAGTGTATTGTGGCTCTGCCCTGGCTCTGGACCACCCTGTCACTGCCACAAGATCCCAGCCCCAGCCCTGGAGCCGCTCCCTGCCCAGCCACTGGCTGGATCTGCCATTTTGCTCACCCCGTCTTACAGTATACCCCAAGGGGCAGGGCACTGCTCTTGGGTTCAGCATCACTGGGTTCAACTTCTGGGTCATCTGCTGGCTTCTTGGCTGCCTCTGATTTCCCCTCCCACTCCCTGCAAGTGTCAGATGTCTGAGCTTTGGACAAGCACTGACCTCAGGTCTGTACAGTGCCCATGCACAATGGATCTCAGCCAGGGCCTCTAATCCCTATTCCTCTGAGAATGAAGTCAGACTCCATTTACTCCTGATTTCTACCAGTATGAGAAGAGAATCATGCCCCACATATTTGGCCCTTTAAAAGGAAATAGCAAATGAATGGAACCACCAAGTCATGTGCTGAACTTCACCCATCAGCTCCTGTACTTTTGACACCACTCCCTCTCCTGGGCTCATACATTTTTCTGAATAGCAGCTCTTTGGAGAAGGAATGTTCTCTTCTGTATCTTTTTGAAGCACATAGTATACTTTCAGCTCTACATAAATACTAGTTCCAGATTTGGTTAAAATGACACTGAAACCACTGAGGGGATCAGCCAGGTTAAGGAATAAAATTAAGGTCTTTTAAAGAAATAACAGCCTCCACCTAAAACACTGGAACACTGTCCTCAACAAAAGTACAGGCGGCGGACATGGGGACTGGCTGCATATTGTTTGACGGAGGCATACAGCCATGTCCAAGAAGAAGAAGAAACAGCAAAAAGCCAAAGTCATTGTAGACACAAGCTTTATGGCTCACTGGGAACACAACCCTGAAAAAAGGTCTAAAGAGTGCTGTTTGGGGTTGAGAACTAGAACTGGAACTGGAAAAAGGCTTGGAATTGTGACCAAAACACTATAATGCATATAAAAATCCCATTGTTTGATTCCTCATGCTTGGGAAAAGAGGACAAAGTGCATTGTTCATACATACACATGGAGGCATCAAGGCAATAGTCTATTCCACTTTCAGTTTTTCCTCCTAATTGAAACTACTGGCTAGATCCTCAATTTGGCTAACTGCTCAGGTCATAATAGGTAACATTACTTATAAAGCATCACAAAATTGCTCCTCAAGGACATGCCAATCAGAAACAACACAAAAAGCTCAAATCAAGCCCCTGTCCTGGAGAAATTAAAGAACTGCATTTGTCAGGTTTAAGTCCTCATCTGTCTCTTTCGAGAGACTTAGGGTCTCAAATCAGCCTGGTTTGTCTAATTTTTTTTTAACTAAAGCTTCTCCGCTCCTCTCACACTAGTCAGCTACTTCCTCCTCTGGCAATTCCAAGGCATATCAGTGAATCTTTGCAAAGACACAACAAATGAGTCCCTTCTTTCTCTCTGTTCCTATTTCAGTTTGGACGAGTCTCTCCTTATTTACCTCTAGAGCCAAACTAATAACGGAGAGCAGCTTATGCAATTATCCGGAATGGATAGCAACTGTCCCAGAGGCTTCCGGGCACCGACACAGGGACTGCAGATGGATGGAGATTTCTATTACTTCACGATTGCCATCGTCCTTTCTCCTTCCAATTAATTTAAGTCACTGGTTTCTCGCAATCGATAGACCAAGAGAACTGCCATTATGCGACCACAGACACATTGCTCGCAGCAGGGTCGCAATTCTTGTTTCTATTCCAAACTGCCTGCATGGAGGCTCAGGTGCAGAGTGGGGACTGTGGCATTGTTAGATTCTGCAGAGCAGAGGAGAGAAACAGGCCTTGATTCAGCAGTCCCCCTGCTTTGGGATTTTTTGGAAGGGAAGCAAAAGGTGAGGCACAAACCAGACCCAGCCCTAACCAGGCCACAGTTCCTCCTATAAAGGACAGACTTGTTATTTTAATAACCCTAAGCTGATGTCTTCAAAAATGATGGACAAAGCTTAGGCTCTTAAGTCCTTACCCTTAGGCATCTAAATACTTATGGAATCATAAAAAATTAGGGTTGGAAGGGACTTCAGGAGGTCATCTAGGTCAACCCCCTGCTCAAAGCAGGACCCCCAACTAGAACATCCCAGCCAGGGCTTTGTCTAGCCCGGTCTTAAAAACCTCCAAGGATGGAGAGTCCACAGCTTCTTTGGGTAACCTGTTTCAGTGCTTTACTATCCTTCTGGTGAGAAAGTTTTTCCTAATACTTGGCCTGACTGTCAAATGCTAAGCATTTAGCAGCTCCCACTGAGGCACCATATGCGAGGACAGAATTTGGCTAAGCATTCCTGAAGAAAAGGCCAATGCCAGTTATCTGCACCCCCACTAAATAGCTGTCTTCAGCCTACATACAAGGGTGGGAGTGCTACAACCAGGAGAGGAGGATACTGAGCAAGGAGGATGCTAATCCTTCCTTCCCCATTGAAAGGTAAGGGTTCCTGCAAGAGACTTGTACTACGGCAGGACAACCTGGGACATTCCACAGGCAAAGCGCACCTGCCATGCATGCTCTGATGAGCTCTGGGTTCTTCCTCTTTGGTAGACCCAGGTCACCTCAGAGAAGTGGTGCCACCACAGGCAGGAAAATTGCCCTGGCTCTCTCTTCCAGGTGGCAATGGACTTTTGGCCACAGGCTTTGTCTGCCCGATCCAACGTTTTGTTCCCATCGCACTGCTTGAGTGTACCAGCAGCATCCCAAGACAATGTGGAGCGAATGAGGACAGAGGGTTCCTTGAGTCAGACACATCCACCCATTTGGCCTGGCTTGATTTTGCCTTGGACCATGTTGTTCCCTGACCTGGCATCTCTCGTGCTGACCTGGTGGCTGCTGTGCACAAATAGACTGTGTGATGCCAAAGTACCCAATGTAGAGAAAAGACGGCAGCATTGCTTTTCTGCTCCTCTTCTTCCAGGCAGCTGGCACCAGGGGAGCAGAGCCTGGCTTGCAAATGTTGTGACTGGCATGGCTTAGGCACAGAAATTTGGTGGGGAGGGGGGATTTCATAGACAGTAGGGCTAAAATTGGAGAGGATGTGCTGCAACGGCAGGGGGACAGCATTCTCAAACCCCTTTCTGGCACAGAACTTGCTCCCTGCCAGAACAGACTGCCCAGGCTGCCCATGATCCCTGCTGAATGATCATATTTAAGGACTCCTAGAAAAATATTTGTTTTGTTCCTGCTTGGAACAAGGCACTCATTTGCAGGGTGTGGAACCACAATGCCACGACCAGAAGGTATTGAACAGGGAGGCACTGATTAGAGCTGGGAAGTGGAGCAAGCCAATGGGTAAGTCAAGAGGGCTATTGACTTAATGTTTTGTGGGAAGGTAGCAGAGAATAGGTTGGGGGTGTCCAGGAGAGACATCCCAATGCCACCTGGGGGATTGGGGACCACCACAGTAAGGACAGCCCCTAGAGCTGTCCCTGGAGCTAATGCATTAGAGCCCTGCCATCCTGGCTTCAGCAGGGCTCTAATGCATTAGCCAGTTCTACAGAGCCCTCCAATCTGGCTGGATATGGCCAATAGAGTTATTTGGCTTTAAACACTGAGCGTGATGTCCCTGTTCTTTAAGAAAAGGTTGACCTCTTTGCCCTACATGTCCCCAATCCACCACATGGGTCAAAAGCACTGGCTGCAGCAAAGTTCATAGAAGGAAAGCAGCTCTTTCTAGTCCAAGGTCCTTGCAACTGCCAGAGCAGCAGACAAGGGGTTTGCTGTAACCCAGGATCAAGTGCAATGAGTTTAGAGAGAGAAAAATGTGACTCGATCCATTCAAGTATAATGAAGCCCTGAGAGCAGGACAGAAGAGACCATTGTATCACACCTCACCATCACCTACAGCTATTCACACACCCAGGGGACCTGAAAGACCACATCCCCCTCTCATGGGATTTTCCATTCACTCTTCTCTTCAGTCTCACAGTGCGGTATATGCCTACATTCCTAGGCAAACATTTTCACGCTTTAGATCTTGGAAGGAACAGAGCACAACACAGGACACCACAGCAGGATAGAAGAGGCATTGATTCATACAGTGACCCAATGAAAAAAAAAGAGGCGAGGAAAAGGAAGTACCTCCTGGTTGGCATATCTCAGGACTGATTGAAAAGCTGGCACTCTCCCAAATCATCCCCAATATTAGCACCATACCTGTGTGGCATGTGAGGGGCCAACTCATTTCATGTACATGAGTTTCTCTGCCAGTCACTGTGCTCTTCATATACAGAAAAGCAGTTCTGGAGAAGCACATTTCTTAGCAACAGACATGGGGCTGCTGATTCCACTGGGAGGTCCAGGTAGGTGTTAGAGGGCTCAGAATCACGGCCTTTGACCTTTGCTTCTGCCTCTAACCCCCAGCTGTGAAGCTTAACACTTTCTTTTTTTCAAATCAGATCTACCCAAGGTTTTCTCTGTTCTCCTCTGAGGCCTAGCTTCCCTCTCACCTGTATGCAGAGGGATACTACTGTAGTCAATGATGCCAAGACCCCCACGCTTCCTTCCTCAGCCCCTTTTCCTAATTACTTTCCCTTCCTCTGCCCTCCCGTCTCACACACACTATAATGCCTTGCAAGTCACACAACATAAGGTGACCAGAAGCATGGCTTTATACCCATTTTCCCCGTCAGCTACATGCCATCACATTGGGCAAGTGACAGGCCTGCAGCACAGCAGGATGGAAGAGACATGGCTTCATACAGACAGGCTCTGTCTGCAAGAACCAGCCAGCAGCTCGGGTTCACTCATGAGCTAGACAGTCTGGTGCCAGAACACTTGGCATGTGTTTCAATGTCTTCATGTAGCTCCCCAAGTCAGCAGCATGAGAACTTGGTTTGGACCAGTGACATGATTCACCTTCCTAGTTCCAAGGAGCCTTGGCCTGCCAGGAAAAAAATTGCCACCTACCATCTCCACCATCAAGACAATCGCCAAGCAGCACAAGGCAGGCAGCCAAAGGAGTTAGCGGTGAGGCTGGGACTAGGGTTTCAGTCTCACACCAATTTTTTTGCTTACATTTTTTAAAACAGAAAAAAAATAGCAAAATAAAACAAAAAAAGTGATGGCTGCAATTCCCATATTAATGAATAAATGAAACATGTCCCAAGAGGATAATTAAATACTGAGAATCAACCATGTCACCTAAATAAAAAAAATAAATAAAAGGAAAACAGAGAGAGAGATAAATCAAGAAATCGCAATTAAGGGAAAAGATATAAGTGTGATTACTAGAGTACAGGGCAGGGGGCTGGAGAGATGAAGACAGCCAGCAAGTAGACACTTCAGAAAATTATCCAAGGCCCTTGCTAGCCACTGTCCAGTTGTTAACCTGAGCACTGACACTAGTAATAAAGACAGTGTGCAAAGACCCTGCCCAGCCCTGAAGTACTTGCATCTTACCCCATCCATAAATTCAGAAAGAAAACTAAATTTCAAGCTACTGAGTAGAACTGAAAACCCTAGAAGAGGATCTGGTTGCTTAGCCCAAGATCTCCCCCGCATAGTTTTTTGTACTCACTCCTGCCTTCACATCCTCTCAAACTCCAGTAACGTAGAAGACAACTGGCGCATGACTCTGCAATCCCACAGTTACTCAGTGGAGCGTGCTCTTCCCCCTCACTGTGCACGTGGCCCCACAACTGTATGGAGACCACTCAGAGCCTATCCTCCATATCAGAGCAGCTACTGAGACAGGCATGCTGTGTTCTCTAACAGATCTTGGTTTTTTTCCTCTCATGCTTTCTCCTTTGTTTATGACAGAAGGGATTTTCAGTTGGAGATGCACATTTCATTCGCTATAGTTCAAAACCACCAGTTTGAAGCAGAAAATAGGCAAAAAAGAGACCTGAAAGCAGGGGAGAGAGTAGGTATCCTCCTAACCAGTTTCTTTCCTAAAGTTGCTCTTGTAATAATTAGAGAGTTTTACAGGCCAGCACCCCGCATCTGAAGAACACTTGCTCCTCAGCAATATCAGTGACCCTTCTGGAAGTCTCTCTTGCACCATCTGCGGTATAGTTCGCAAGATAAGAAAACGCTGCACATTGATCTTTGACTTGTTTTACAGCACACATGAGCACACACACATGCAGTCATTTTAAACAGCACAGGAGGGGCTAAAATGCATTAGTGATCTTGCTGGCAAAGATGCAACTAAAAATACAGCCTGAAAGCTGGACCCAAGTCCATTCTAAAAACTGAAAACCCAAGGCAAATAAAGATACAAAATGCTTTTTTCCCCACCCCCTCAAACTCACACATTTCAAGCTAGTCTTACTGTTTTGGCAGCCTAGCTCAGGACTTTTGCAGACTTGCAAGTTAGCAAGATTGCTGGATGTAGGGTGGTTGTGCCTTTCCAGGCATGGCAGGGAGGGCCTGGATTTTAAAGGCCAGGGGGAGGATTTCATTTTTTCCCCTTCAATTTCTTCCATTGTCCCTCAGTGACACACAATAGCTCTGCACCTGGCTCATGATCGTGAAGGCTTATTGATCTCACTGTAATAAGGCACCTCTCTGTGAATCTCAGAGGCATCAGGGCCTAATTTGTTGTTACTGATATTCCTTGTATGGGTCTCCAGGCTGTGTTCCACATTACAGGAATTGCTGCATTGATCCTTCAGCAACAAATACAAATACTAAGGCTGAGCTGGCTGTGACAATGGAAAGCCCACCTAGGTGGCCTTTAGTAGTCACCCTGCTGCAGGCTCCTGTGACCTGCAATCTCACATGTACAGGCACCAACTTAGTCACTAAGGGAAGGCAGCCAGGTACAAATTATAAGCACAGGCTATATTATCTCAATGTGTCAAGAGGCCAACCAGATCTATCACAATGGCTCTTGGCTTTTTCCATAATGAGAACTTCCCATACTGCCAAGGCTCTCTTGGCACCAAGACACATGGGATGAACCAAGTGGTCATGATGCCCCACCTCTGAGATGTGCCCCACCCTTTCCCCCTCAACCCACTCCCTTCCAGCAAGGGCAGTCCTGCCAAATAGAAGCCAATACATCCCACCCCTTTGCTGGGGGAGGATGTACCCCCCTCCCAATGCACACACTGCCTGGGCTCACCACAGACATTCAGTGGATCAGCTAGGCATGCCACCTCAGTGCATGCTCCTGGCCAGTTGCTGAACTGCTTGACCTTAGGGCCGCAAGCTTCCAGCCTCCCCAAAGGGAGTAGAAGAGCCAGGCAAGGGACACTAAGCAATCTGTGTAACCATCCTGCCAAGCAGGGGTCCCTAACGAACTCTGTCATACAGAAAGCTGAGGGCCATCCCTCAGGACACCTGAGTGCTACCACCAGCATGCCTTGCCAACCTGCTCTTGCTCATTCCCATGCTTAGCCAGGCGGCTACCTAGGTCTCATCCCACTAGAGCCAGTAGGCTTCTCATTTATTCAACCAAGCCATGTACCCTGCTGTGCAACCATTAGCCATAGTGCACAGAGCAGACAACTCCCCTATCCACCATTGCAGCCAGCTTCCTGGTTTCCATGCACATTTTCAGGCAGATCCTTTCACATATGAGGCAGGAGCTTCCTGGCACCCAAACTTGCCAGGAATAGGGACAAAAGATCTAGCGACATAATCCCATTACCCTGGCTATCCACACAGGCTCCTCCTCCCTGATCCATCCAACCTTGCCAATGCAATAGGTATTCTTGGCAGATTCCTCATGCCTGGCTTGCTTACAGAGCAGCTCATCAGCTGACATTTCGCTGTAATGTAACTAAGTGTTCTTGTCTGCTGGTGAGACCCATGCAACATCCCTTAGCTGTGCCAAAGGATACACACCTCTCTATGCTACACTGACAACAACAGGATGTAGCATAAGAATGGCACACAGGGATGGGGGTGGGGCTGAGAAACAGACACCCATGCTTTGAGGGCAAAGGGATTTCGCTCAGCTCTTTTCCAGGGAGGAGGGAGAATTTTTCCTGTAACAGCAGCCCCTTGTCCTCTTTCCCAAGGAGACACGCTAGTGTTGGAAACCCAGGCGTGGCTGGTGAGCTCAGACTGGTGGGGCAGTGGAGCATCCCCACAGGCTGGGGAACTCCCTTCTTGTCAGTGCAGAGGCAGAAGAGGATCTTGGACTCATTATTGATGCCAAAATGAACATGGGCTGACAGTGTGGAAAAGCAGTCAGGAAGGCCAACCGTACCTTGTTGTGCATCCACAGATGCATCTCAAGCAGGTCCAAGGAGGTGATCCTCCCCCTCTATGCGACACTGGCCAGGCCGCAGCTGGAGTACTGCGTCCAGGTCTGGGCACAGCACATCAGGAGGAATGTGGACAACATGGAGAGGGTCCAGAGAAGGGCCACCCGCATGATCGGGGTCAGCAGGGCAGGGCCTACAAGGACAGGCTAAGGGCCCTGAACCTGTTCAGCCTCCACAAGAGAAGGCTGAGGGGGGATCTAGTGGCCATCTACAAACTGGCCAGGGGGGACCAGCAGGTATTGGGGGAGTCCCTGTTCCTCCAAGCACTATTGGGAGTAACAAGAAATAATGGTCACAAGCTGGCAGAGGGCAGATTTAGGCTAGATATCAAGAGGCGCTACTTCACTGTCAAGGTGGCTAGGATCTGGAAACAACTTCCACGGGAAGTGGTGCTGGCTCCTACCCTAGGGGTCTTTAAAAGGAGACTGGATGAACACCTTGCTGGGGCTGTTTGACCCCAGTACTCTTTCCTGCCATAGCAGGGGGTCAGACTTGATGATCTGCTCAGGTCCCTTCCAACCCAACCAAATATGAAACTTAGATGCAGGGGCGGGGGGAGCAGCTGGCTGGCAACAAGGGGGGAAAGGGGGTTTGCAGCCTCCCTGCTACCAGCCAGAGTGACCGGACAGCTGCAAACCCCCACCCCCTTCTCACACTCCCATGGGATGCTCCACTGCCCCACCAGTCTGAGTTCATCAGCCATGCCTGGAACCCCAGTGTTTTTCTAAGATCGTCTTGACTGCCCTCTCCAAAAATACAAGCCAGGGTGAAGCTCCCAGCTGGCCACATGCTCCTGTACTCCAGGCTAGAAAAGTCTCAAGCACACTCACGGTCTGAGCGATCCTCTGTGGGGGTCCTTTCCTGCCAGGATCCTGCAGTCATTCACAACCCAAAGGGTGATACTTGGCTGCACACTCACTGCATGGACAGTCTCCAGTGAGGGTGAAAGGGGGTCTCCACTGCCAAACAATACAGCCAATGGGTCCGCTTGGTCTGCAGAAGAAAATGCAGAAAAGAATTAGGATGGAAATAAAACAAACCTAGGCTAGGAGCTGTAGATGGACCCATCACCTCTCAGCTCTCTCCAGTTCATACAGGAGGGGCTATCTCTGTGCTCCACAAAGGTAAGGGGAGCATCTCTGAGGTTCCTGTCTGAGCTTCTTCTGTCCCATCTGAGACACGTCTCTCCCCACAGGTTTGCCTGTGTCCCACATGCCATCACCTCCCCTTCCACCAGCCAGGGCACCCTCTGTGTTGCACAGAATGGAACTGTGGGCCTCTTGGCCTCCTCGCAGAGTAGGGTAAAGAGCACTCAGGGAGGGGGACCCCAAGGGGACACGCCCCCATCTCCAAACCCCTGAACCTCAGCACTCTCATTACCCCTTAACAAAGGGGTATATTCATGCTTTCAACATCTCCCATAGACCTCACTGCTCCACACTGGGTCAAAGTCCCCACTGCATCTCTAGTTGCCTTTGTCTACAGACTAGACTCTGCATAGGCTGTCTCAGGTACCTGCTGCCAGTGGGCACATGGCTAGCATACTGGTCGCATCCCTTGGGGAGGAGGGGAGGGACTAGTTCTGGTTTACTTCTCCTTTTACTGCTGTACCAGAAGTGAAATGGGAAGTGCTGCATCCCTCCATCCCCTCCCCCTTTTCAACATGAATTCTTTATCAACGACTTTGATGCCCAGATAGCAGGCACGGGAGAGCCTCTCTTCCCAGAAGTGCCAGTTAACATAGCAGCTCCCTGGCTTCCCATCTTGAAGACCAACTCCTCACCCAGTCCAAATCCTACATTTTATTAACTGCTCTGAGATCATCTGCAGGAAGATCCAAACAGCACAGCAACACATGCAGCAAGGAGGCATTCTAAGCTCCACAGTGCATAAGCAGAGCAAAAGACCAGCCCAAGTCCTCAGGAAAAAAGGACACTGCACATTTGAAAGAGGACAAAGCATAGGAAGAGCTGTTCTACCCTCCATGGGCAAACCCTAACTTCTCCACTGCACCCAACACATTCTCTCTCCTCTCCCATCAGAAGAGAGCTGACCCATCGTTACTACACATTGTTTGGAGTGCAGTGTAATTCAGCACTGTCTATGGTGCTGGACACAGTACCTGCACAGTGATAGACAGTCCTTGCCCACAAAAACTGTCTAGATGGACACTGTGCTTCTGATTCCACCAGCCCCAGATCTCCGTGTCCTAGGCCCATTATACACAACAGACCAGGCTACAGCTTAATCAGGAACTCCAGATAATCTAACAGGCTCCAGTCAGGTGAACACATACTAATTCATTCTGCTCAGACTCCCTGGGGCTGGGTCATGGGCCAAGCCCAGCTTTGGTTCAATTGCGTTGCCCCCACTTGCACTTAGGTTGAAACTGCCCCCTTTGCCTGTAAAGCACAAGGCATGTTAATGACACTGTACAGATGCTCCTGATAATTAGAGTGGAGAGATTATGGATGACAAAAAGTGGGAGGGATCTGAACCATGTCACCACCACAGGAAACAGGGGGAGGACAATGGAAACATAGAAGCCATTGGCCCAGCTGCTTCTACCAGGTGTCCCAGCCCCTGATATGAATGACATTTGCTTCTTTCATATGTAAACAGCATCTTATACCAATTGGATTAGAAAGGCCACACTGTATTTAAATAGTCCAAATGGGGAACTAACCTGATGGGATGTAATCTGTGGTGAGTCTTCAAGATAAAACAACAGTTGGGAATGGTGCAGGAGAAGTGGCTATGAAAGACTTGCATTCTCAGATGGAAGAGCATGGACACATTATAGCAAAGGTAATGTACCCCTGCACCACATACCCATCCTTCTAATGGAGACCCTCTGAAGCAGTGTGTGAGGAAGGTGCTGGAACTGCAGACTGGGTAGACAGGCCACTAGCTCCCTAGTATGAATTCTGCACATCCTCAGCACTTCCATCAAGGTTCATGTCAATAAGCTTAAGCTCCAGAAGAGACAGGGAACCAAGCACTGGGAGCACAGGTCCTGAACCTACAGCATCTATGATCCCCTGATTTATTCCAGGGCTCTGATGCCTTTCCATGCTCACTGCCTCCTGCTTTCACACTAGCTAGTCCCTCTTGCCCTGAAGTAGCTTTGCATCTCAGATTTCTCACCAACAGCCCATTCACTCCTATTAAAGTTGGTGACAGGCTTCCAACACTATCAGTGGGAACAGGACCCCCTGCTCACATTGCCCTGTTCACCTCTTCTCTTCAGGTTTAATGCTGAAAAGCAGGGAGCTAAGCCCTCTAAAAACAACATCTGTGCCAGATGCCTGGTTGGGTTCCATGGAAGCCAAGGGAGATTTTTGGCAGACACCTCAGTGGGAGCAGAGCTAGGTTCTTCATTTCCATTTTAAGTTGGCATGTTAAAGACTTTCTGCTGCAAAACTGATCCTTCCCCACCATCCTTTTTCATAGCCTCAATAAAGTGGTTCCTTCACATCAGTCCACTGGGGACTACAGAGGTCCCAGAAGACATAGGTAGATGCCAATCTTGGACTAATAGTCAAGCAGAGGTGAAAGCCAGATTGTAGCAGAGGGGCACTGGAAGTCCATCTGGGACTTACCCAGTATGCCCTGCACAGAAGCAACAAGGATGCGACCAAGACTTACATGAACACAATCTATTTGACATGTGCCAGAGGAGAAGAGGGCAAACACTGCAACTGGTAGGGCAAAATACCCAACGTATACACACACCTCTGTACCCTCCTTTCCTGAGGAGAAGGTGGTGAGTGAATTCTGCTTTAAACTATGCTATTAGGTGCAAGCACCAGATTGAAGATGTATATTCAGCTCTATCTTTGTATCACACTTCAGACATGAATAGAAGGCCCTGCAAGTAATTTGTGCAAGTAATTGAGCAAACTGTATTTGTAAAGCACAGACAACTGGATTAGAAAGGTGAAGCGTAAGAAGCTGATGAAGAAAGTTGCTGATGATGGATGAGAAAGTGGAACCCGAGTTCATCTTTTTGCTAGACACTCCAGTGGTAGTAAAGCAGGAAGGACCAAGATCAAACAACAGGCTGAATCTAAGATTAAGAAAAGGTGCAAGTCTTCTGAACCTGCTGCAGTGCTACAGGCAGAATTATGCTGCACAAGGATTTGCTGCCAGAAACCACCTTGGGGACTGCACTGATAGCCTCTAGGAATTAAGTTCATTTTAGCAACGTGGCTGAACCATAGGTTGGCCCCTCTGGACACCAGCCATCTTATACAAGGAAAGAACCAGAGGAAGAATGGATGAACTCAATAAATGGTGAACTACGTCATGGGGAGGCACTGCTGCCAAATGTAACTCCCTGGACCCACTCACCACACCCCTGTATTCCCAGCCACAGCAATCCCAGAACAGCTGGTTCAGTCTCCTCTCATATCCAAAGTCCACACAGAACATACTTTAAAGGTCATTACTGTGGTTTGCTTTGTTAATTGGTGCTAATCAGACAGATTTCTTGGCAAAGAAAAGACAACATTTGGAAAGAAATCAGCAGACTTTATAAAAACAGAAAACAAGGACCAAACTCCTCTCTTGTCAGAGATCACACAGCCCCTCCCAGGAAGGGAGAGGCTGTGCCTTCACAGCCAAGCTGGTCAAGAAAGTGAAAAGATAATTGCATAAAAGACTGTGAGGTTTCCGAGCAGTTTCCATTTCAAGAGGGAGTGTTTAATTCTGAGGTATTTTTTTAAAACGGCTAAAGCTTGCATTGTCAGAGTCCTATGTTTTTAACCCCTCCTCCCCTTTTCTGCTTCTCTTTGCCATCGAGAACAGCAGTGACCAGCATCCCAGGTTCTCTCCCACTCCCTCAGTTTTCCACTTTTAACTTCACACAAGAGTTAACCATTTCTTGTGAGACATTTCAGCCAACTGCAGGAATTTTTGTTTCCAACAAAACCTCTGTGGGAAAGCAAGAGGGCTCATATGGGAAGGCAGAACCGAATGGAAGTTTGCAGCACTATCTACCCAGTCTGGTTTCAGCATCCCTTCCACTGCAGGGGACAACTGCCTGTACACTCGGGTCTCTCTTTATGTGAGGGTTGCATTCCAAAAAAACTTCACATAAAGTAAATTTGCATAAAGCAAATCCATTATTACATATAAATAATAGGGATATGTACCAGCCTCACTCGACTGCCCCCCAAAACCATGACAAATTCAAACAGTAATCACACAATACAATAACTGCTGCACAGAGGCTGCGATCTCCCTGCTCTACAGGGTCATGCCCGCCAAACTGTGGAGGCACCCAGGGCAGGGAGCAGTGGGGCCACACAGAGAAGGTGCTCACCCCACACTGCAAGCAGGGGCACGTGCAGTAGGTGCATTGCTGAGGCAGCACAGGGTGAGTACCTTCTCTGCACGGCCCTGCTGTTCCCTGCCCCTGAGCCTCTGTAGCCCAGCAGGCATGACCCAACACACCAGAGAGCTTGTAGCCATACCAGGCAGCCCCGCTGTTCCCAGCTACATTGGGTCGCGCCCATCGGCCTGGAGAGGCACCCAGGGCAGAGAAGCAGGGCACCAAGGAATGGCGGCTGCTTGCCTGTGCTGCCCTGGGGATGCGCCTCCTGTGCCTGCTGCTCTTTTAGGGGCGCAGCCCTGCACCACAGGAGGCGTGTGGCCAAGGCAGCGAGGTGTGGGGCACTGGCACCAGACAGGGAGAGGAGCTGAGCCAGGCCCAGGGTCCACTGCGCTCATGCGTCCTCCCCTTCCCTTAGGAAGTGTGCATGGCAGTGGGGAGCTGACCTTCCCCCTGCCCAGACAAGCCAATGGAGGCTCCATGCTGTGCTGGGGCCCTGCAGCTCCAGGACCCCCTGGCTGATCAGCAGCCCCAGTGCTGCCCAGCTCCCCCCCTACAGGGGCCTCAATCCCCCTCTTCCCTACCACTTACTTGCTGGAGCTGCCCTCAAGGCTACTTGGGGCCACATGTATGCACATGGCACCCCTTGTCTCACTGTCTTCCTTCCACTTCCTCCCAACTCCCTGCAGGCTGCAACTCTGCCAGCCTACAGGGAGCTCATTGCCGGCCGACTTCACATAGGATCAGATTTTTGTCACACAAAGCAAATTTCTGGTATAAATAAGGTTGTTGCACATAAGCAAATTCACACAAAACCAATTCGCATAAAGAGAGACCCGAGTGTATACATACCTACTCACCTGCTTCCTCAACTCTGACAGACTCCTGCCATGCCCAAGTTTCTTCTGCACCCCGCTCAGGTCCCACTTTTATTCTTCAACACAAAGCTTAAACAAAACATGAGAGTCCCTCTGCATACCATGGGCTACAGCTCCAGGGCAAGGTTTTCTCCTCTCAGTACTGAAAGGACAGCCCTTTCAACAAAGCCTCTTACAACCACCTCTGACACAAGCCATTTTCTGCCTCTATACTCCCTTGCCCCCTTCCCAGTTGAGGCTGATAACTGAACAAGGCTGGCATACCAGCTGGTTGAATCCTGGCTCCTTGGCCCTAAAAGGGGCAGGCCATCACACCATAAAACACAGCAGAATTTGGCCCATAATTGTTTGTCCCTTGCTGTCTTTAATTCCTCTTTTACTTGAGAACCCTGGACAGTCATAGGTTAGCAAAGACCAGGTACAAAAAGACCCCCTGCTGGAGGCCACAGTGGAGTCAGAGCTCTGAAGCATTTGTCCTATGGGGACAAAGATACTGCATCCCACTGCAGTTAGAGACAGGAGGCCAGGCAGCAGCCTCAAGAGGATCTCACTATGTCAAAACGCTGCAGCACACTGCACAGGCATTCTGCAGGCACACCGTTGAGAGGATCTGTATTGTTATTCATCATAAATTCTACAATTCTCTGGCTCTTGCCACCATTAGTGATGAGTCTCAGAGCCTCCCCTCAGCAAAGAGTGCTACTGCCGTTTTACATATGGTAAAACTGGAGCAGAGAGGTGACAGGGCTTACCTGAGGTACCATGGTGAATCCACTGATGATCTGGAGATGTGCCATGCCCCTCCACTAACAATGCCAGCTGTTTGGTTCCATGTAAATTTGCCTGTTCTTACTCAGGATGGACACAACAAACTAAGCCCAGTCCCACTCTGAATTTATTATTCCCACACTAAATTTATTAAGTGAGAGGGGACAGGGTTGGATAAGCTATGATATGACTAAGCATCTGGCCAACACTGTCCTGCCTGCTGTCATCTAGGATGGGAAACTGATGTCCCTTACTCCAGTGTAAGGGGCTGAAGAAAGAAGAAATTAATGGCTTGAAGATTGATCTCTGCCTATGCTATTCAGGAGGTGGAACTGCAGCCCTGGACTAGAAAGTAGTAGTGAGCCACAGGCTTTTTATGAAGCTGTTTCTGGTTTACAAGCATAGACCATGAAAACTCCCAGGCAATTTCCATTTCTGAAGCGCACTGGAGCCGTATCCTAGATAGGCAACAAAATCACCTTGGCTTCACAGCCTTATCTTCTCAGTGTCTTACAAACAGCAATTTCCAAGATCCCGGGTTCTGATCAAAAGTCAGCAAACACCTAATCCAGTGGATGCTCAACCTTTGATACCAACCACCAAATGAGGGCACTGGACATAGCAGGAGGGTGGTCTGTTTAGCACAGCAGCTCCAAAGTGAAACTAGAATATAGGGCAGGTTCTGTGCCACAGAATCCATAAAATGGAGAGCTAGTGCTAGCATCCAGGCTCTTAGCTACAGAGTTCAGCTGGAACTATAAACTCAGGATTACCAGTTCCAGGCTTCAGATTCCCATCATCTGAATACAGCAAGAACTACACTGTGCAATACCACCAACCAAACACCCAGTTCCCTGCTTGTACCCTTTCCTCAGGCAAATCTCCCCTTGATTTCAACTGAAGGCTTGCCAATGCAGGGAGTCTAGGATCGGTTCTGGTCTCAATGTAGTGGGAAACACACATCAAGACACTCTGCGCAAGGATTTAGCCAGGTGGGAAGTCTTCCAATTAAGAAGCAGACTCCCCAGGAGAACAGTGTGTGTGTACTTAGTCTGACCAGCTGTTGATCCTTGCTGTAGGTGATGTCTGCCTCTGCTTCCCATCAGACAGCTCTCAGTGCTTGCACAACAAACTATGGTGCCAAGGGGTGCCTACTGCAGCACTGCATCAGTTTGTGGCAACAAGAGAAGAGGGGGTGGGAGGGAAATGGGCAGGGGAGAGAGAGAGAGAGAGAGAGAGAAACCAGTAAAAGGGCAGGGGAGAGAGAGAGAGAGAAATTCCAGCTCAGCTGCTATTCAGGAAGCTGTGAAAATGAATGCCCCAATCCTGCCAGGTGCTAAGCTCCACTGAAGCCAACAGAAGATGGAAGTGCTCAGCGTGCTGCACACCGAGGCCTGGGGCATGTGTCCTTAGAACATTCCAAGCACTATGTGATCAAGGGCACTGTCAAATCCAGACCTTACTGAAAATCCAAGAGAAACTGTCTTTCCATCGGTATCATGTAGCTTTCATGTCTACAGCCCAGGAGGAGGTCAGATCTGATAGCATGCATTCCTCGTTACAACTTCCCTTCTCTTGGAGAAAAGCTGAAACTCATCAGATTGTGCAATAGGCTTGCCCTGATATTGAACTGTAAACCTAGCAGGGGGTCTTTAGGATGGTATCAAATGCTGAGAGAAGGAGCAACTGGGGAATATCCATCAATGAACAGAAGGCAACTCTTCACCAGACTTATCTGCCCTTGATAATTATGTATGGCTTTACAGGGACTTTTCCACTGATACTCTTGTAACCAGGCAGAATTCATTAGTGTCCCAAAAGGAGCTGGTGCTGCTCCATTCCTTTCACGTTATATCTGCAGCATGCCCATCAGATCAGGAGTGCTATGGGCAGCTGCACCGATTTCAACAGTGTATGAACTCTAGACGTACTTGCACATGACACTATGAAGTAACTACTCCATAAAACATTCATCTGTCTGCTACACTAAAATGTATGGGCTTGGTAATGGATGTGTCCCAAGGCACTGGTCTGAACTAAGGACTAAATGCCTTCCACGTAGCCATTTACGATGGTAGTGTGCTGAGAATCCTGAACCACAATAAGTTCATTAAATTAGAGGAGCACAGATACTAAGGGGAACAGCAGCAAGGGCCTGACTGGGGCTCTCAGCTACTGATACAGATATATAAATAGCCAGCCTGTGTTCTGTGAAGATAAGTTAACTTATGGAAATAGATGAGTTCTAATCAATTTTATCCTTGTAAATCAAATAAACCAATAGCAAATTTACCAATGCTTGTCTCTCCGTTTGCCTGTTTTTTTACTGGCAGGTGCCTCATTAACTTGTGTTGTTGGCATCTCTCAGCAAATCTGAAACCTTGTTTTTAGCCTATGGGGAGGCTGTTGTTCATGGCACATAGCACAGCTTTCAACTCCTAACACTCCAGGAGGAGTTCAAATCTTGTTGCTCACGTGCTAATGCTTGAGACCGGCAGATGAGGTTACAGAGAGAGCTGGAAACATGTGGACGATGAAGAGCAGCAAGGCAGCTGTTCCTAGTGCTTGCTGTGGGTCTCTGCCATTATTTGGATGTTTTACCAGGCTGTTCCCTCCATCTGCTGAATCTGGCAAATACATTTTAGTGCTTTCAAGTTTGCTCAGCTCAAGTCTTCCACTTTACACTAACGGGAGCACTGGGCTGAAACAAACACAATCTGTCCACTGAGGATTGGTGAAAGATGTGTTAGGTCATTTCAGACTCAGGGAGTGACTGCAGGTTTGCGGTTGCTCTAAGGGCGTGAAATAAACCATTTTAACAGCACACACAAACACAATCCTCAAAAAAACCCAACCAAACTGATCAAGATCCTAAACAATAAGTGGAAAGAGACGCTTGATCCCCTGCAAATGTAAACACAGGACCTGGCCAACGGCTTTCCTGACCCCTCAAATATTTTCAAAATAATGAAACATTTTCTCATTCCCAATTGGGATTAAAACTTCAAAAATGTTCACAGACTCAACAGCCCAAGCCTTCCTTCTGCTTTGGGTCAGTTGAAATATTTCAGTTCTAACTGTTTTGCTTTAAAAAAGTTAAAGAACACAACAAAAATTTTCATCCCAGCCCAGGGTCCTGGTGCCAGTAGACTTCATAAAATGCAGCAGTTTTCCCTTGCTCCCTCTGCACTGACATGACATGTTTCCAAGCCTCTAATGTCTTTTCCTCTGAAAAACACCCCAATCTTTTAGGGTGAAAAAAGCCTTTAAAGAAATAGACAAAACACTTTTGCAAAGCTCTCAGGCGACTTCATCACCTGTTTCTCCCTCTATTTTCTAAGTCAAAAGTTCAGTGTCTACCCTCTTTCTCCCACAGTAACAGCTAAAGCAGGCAAACACCAGTGAATGCAACTTCCTACCACATTAGGTGTGTGTAATCTGTAGGAGGAGAAGCAGACACATTGGCCTAAACCAGTGGTTCCCAACCTTGGGTCGCAACCCAAATGAGGGTTGCAGGGGCAATGTTGGCAGTGCTGCACGCAAAGGACAAGCCACATTGCATGCCAGGAGCTCCCCCACCCCTGGGCCACCACCGCACTCTGCTCCCAGCAGCAGGTTGCAGCAAAAAAAGGTTTGGAACCACTGGCCTAAACCCTGCCTTTGGGGGAGGGGCTGTTTGAAGAGAGGAGCTTTTTTGCTTCCCTACCAAATCAAATGCCATAGCGTTGGCCAGATATGGGTGTAGAAAATGGTGCATTTGCCTCATTCATAGATTCATAGATGCTAGGGTCGGAAGGGACCTCAATAGATCATCGAGTCCGACCCCCTGCATAAGCAGGAAAGAGTGCTGGGCCTACATTACCCCAGCTAGATACACATCCAACCTTCTCTTGAATACCCCCAGGGTAGGGGAGAGCACCACCTCCCTTGGGAGCCCGTTCCAGACCTTGGCCACTCGAACTGTGAAGAAGTTCCTCCTAATATCCAATCTAAATCTGCTCTCTTCTAGCTTGTGGCCATTATTTCTTGTAACCCCCAGGGGCACCTTGGTGAATAAATACTCACCAAGTATTCAGTCACAGTTCTGGTCATGCCATTCTAGCAGAGCTCCTCAACCTCCGCTGGAAACTTCTTGGAATGAGAGAGAGGACACAGAGCCCCAGAGCATGGAGCAATCCATTGCTGCCAAGACCTCATGCTCCCTGGAAGAAGGACCACAGTGGATCTCATACCAACGCAACACCACACCACAGCTATAGCTGCTGGAATCAGATGAGAGTGGATTTTAGCCCTTTGTCCCCTGCTCAACCAGCCTGAGGTTAGTGTTTGCCCTCACCAGTCTTCTCATCCTATTGTATTTGCCATAGGAATTAAGTTTTACTTTGGTTCCTGGCCTCACCTTCTCAGCACACCCTACTTATGACTAGCTGAGGTGACTCTTTCCAGTGGTGCAGAGTAAGGTGGCCTGAGCCCTTCTGTATCTTTTAATTCCAAGCCTTCCTCACAGGACTCTCCCTAACCCTGAATCTTCAGGCAAGGCTCCAAAATACAAGGGGTAGATTTGTTTTCTACAGGCCCATTCAGTGTGAGATCTGCACACATTTCTGCAGTGATGTTTTCTCTAGACACAGCTGGACTGACCCAATGATCTCCATAGAGAGAGGAAGTGAAGTGCAATGTGCAAATCCTCTGCCATATCGGCTCCAGACACCAGAGAAACCATTGTTGGCTGCTTTTAGTCCCTCTTCTGTCAGCTTCCTATCATTATTTCTTGTTAATTGCTGCTAATTAAATAAAGGTGCTGTGGGCATGAACCACACACCATCAGTCATCTGCACTGGCTCATAAGAGATGATGGTGACCAGTTCAAGGACAACTACTCTCCCAACTCTCTAAACCTTTGGTGAGGGAGATGATACTTTGAGAGCAGAACGGGCCTTGTAAACAAACTCCAGCCCTGATGCTTGCAGCCTCTCAGCTCTGCCTTAATAGCAGCCCTACTAGGTCTCAGAGGTGTATTTGAATGCTGCTACTAGGCTATACAGAGGAGCTTCTTCTGCCCCTGCTGCAGCTGCAAGTCTCTTCCAGCACAATCTCACTGAAGCAAGGCTATATGTGGGAGGATGACTACTTTTTGCCCTCCACTCCTTTCAAAGGCAGGTTTTATGCAACCACCTCAATGAGGGGAGTACAAAGAATCTATGCTAGGGAGGACCCTGAAGAAACGTCATTCCAGGATTTACCCTTGGTAGATGTAAATTAAACCACCTGTGTCAAATAGGTAGAGGATTTTCTTCCTCTATTCACTTGTAAGGGGGGACGTAAACCCCAAATGAAATAACTTTAACTACTGAGGTGAGACTTTAGGTAGAGCTAAATAAACATCACCTTTGAGCCGAGCCTTTCTCTTTTGCAATTTGAGAACTCTTGCCCTTTCAGCTGTGTCTTCTTAGAATCAGGACTGCTAGAAACAAGCTCAGACACCAGAGGCTTTGCTCTGTGCTCCCTCAATGCCAGGACTATAGGAGACCAAGCCAAGGTAACCTGGAGTTTCCTTCTACAAAGACCTACAAAGCTCTCCCCTGAGATGTGAAATAGGCAGAAGTATACAATGTGCTTGAAGGCTCGGGCTCACAGCTTCTAGTGAGAAAAAGAAGCCTGGCAGGACTTAGGTAGTCACCCGGCTGGTAGGATGGACAATCTCAGTCCCAAAAGCTGAGTGAGCTCTGTGTTTCTGTATTCCTTGGGAATGTAATCTAGCCAATGCCTCCCACCCCTTCTGAGTGGCTGGGATCAATTGCTGTTACTGCTGCCTAAGGCTAAGCACAGACAGTCAAAAATCCCAAGGCTGAATTAATCCAGTCTTTACAGGTTAATTTAAACTGAAGAGATTAAACTAAGAAACAACTAGGAACACATTTACTTTTGATTCAGGAAATGCAGCCACATGCCTGCAGTGGCTCAAGCCAGAAGCTGGGGGTAGAGCACTAGAGCATGCCTCTGGGATGTAGCCAGCATGGGTGGTATGTTCGCTGCCTCTTTCTGCTGCCCCCAAAGTCTCTGGGATTTGCAGTCCAGAATTATACCAGCAAGCCACCACAGGGTTGTTCATCACTTCCTCTTCCTGCTTCTAAGCACTTCTGGGACTGGTAGTGCACAGTCACAGCCAGCGCTAAGCTTCAATAAGTTTAGCAGCAGGGAAGCTCTGTACTTGGGGGAAGGGAACTTAACCTCCCTACCTGGCCCCAGACCCCAGCCAGGGTTTGCCTGGCAGGGAGAGGCAGTCCCTGCTTCCTCCTCAAACCCTTCTCTGCTGGAATAGACAACACAACAGAGCCCAGCCCAGCCCAGGGCTGGAAAGCATGCCAGGAGGCTGGGGGACTGTGACTTAACTTGAGCCTGGAAGGAGTCTGGGACAGAAGTTTCATAAACCAGTTTAACCCAAGTCAGTTAAGTTGATACTACATTCAGCCAGGTTTATCTTAAACCAGTTTCAGCCATTTTGAAACTAGCTTATGTGCAGTGAGCTTCTGTTCTGTTACAGGTTTAAACCAGTTTCTGATGACTTAAACCAGTGTGTGTGTAATTTCTGTCACAAGCCTATAAGTTTCTGTTTGTGCCCTACCCAGCCAATGGCAAAACAGAGCAGTGGGCACAGCTTCTGTGTTACCATCATTGCCACTGGCCAAAGGGGGTTCATTGGAGCAGCCAAGCTATATCCAGGCTCCCTGACACAGCCACCCAGATCTGGCCTTCAGGGTTAATAATTCCTGGAGCTGTGGGACCTCCAGGGTGTTAAAAAGAACTGTCATCTGGCTGGGAGCTGCTCAGGAGGCAGCCAACAGTAGTGGAGATGCAGCAAGCTCCCCCTGCCTCCCACCACCATTCAGCTGACAGCAGCTCAGCTGGCCTCTCTCCTGTGCTGCCCATTTGGCCCCCAGCCACAAGAGGCCACAGCTTGGCAGATGAGAGGTCTCAGCTGTAACCAGCTGGCAGGGGGAGGCAGGAGAGGAGAAAAGCTGGTCCTTCCTTTAGCATCAGCTCCTGTCAGGGATGGGGATGTAGGAGAATGGTAGGAACCTGGGGAGAAGCAATGGGGATGACCCAATTGTCTCAAACATTCAGTGGTAGTATCAGCCCTACAAGGGGAGTAGAGAAGAAGAAAGGCAGAACTGAACACCAGAGGCCTACCACTTCTGCAACAGCAACAGGGACCTATGTGACAGGAAGGCAAGACAAGTCCATTCTCAAAGGAGGACAGAGAGAGAGGGCCCTCCTGAGGAGGAGCAGCAAGCGGGCACTGCCAAACAGGGGAGGACGGGAAAAAGAGGCTTGCTGTTTCAGCTCTGCCACTGACCTATTATAGAACCAAGGCTACCAAGGTCACACCTCTCTAAGATGCAGACCAGGACATCTCCACACCTTCCACCCCTGTTGTGAGGCCAAGGCTTTACAAACTGAGTAAATTCTGAGTAAAAACTGGGGCCCAATTCTGCGGCACTGGGGCCTTATAGCTTTCCAGATAAATGGATTATCATCTCACAGCAGTGCTCTCTCCAGGGCAGGATGTGATGATGCTGGCGCAGTAGTGGGTGACTGCAATAGCGTAGTCCGTGCTAGGTCAGCTTTGTGGGCAGGGATCTCTGATCCTTAAGGCCGATTATGTATTGCAGCTAAATTAACTCTCCTTTTGCTCCTTGAGAGAACAACAGTAAAATGGAACTATTGACTCATCTGGTTGATTTTGTTCAGCATTTACCATCAGTTCCCCCCAAGCTTGTTCTTGTACCAGGTGCAAAAGCCTTTTCTACATTCACATGCAGATTTCAGTCTGTTGCATAGAAAATACATTCCTCGTTCCGTTAAGGGCGGCTGCCTCCACTGTGTTGGCAAAGACATTGTCAGATGCATGGTTTGCAGGCAGAAACGGGATGGATCCAACCAGCGTAAGCAGAATAAATAGCATTTGGATTGCTGGGTTGAGATCTTCAGCAAGGGTAAACTGGCACCGTTTCATTGACTCTGATGGAGCTAAACTGCTGTGACCAGTGGAGTCCTTGGCCACTGTCTGGGTAGAGGTGAAATCATTACCAGATTCTATCACCATCATGTTCAAATAGCTTTGCGGCTCAAATTTTGCCATAACCCAGGTTGTATCGTGAAAGATTAGAAATCAGGGGAATTACTTGCTCTTTACACCTAAAACTCTGGAGCTGGAAAGGACCAGACCTTGTGTTTCAGGAATTTCCACATTGTTATTAAAAAATGGAGGCTTTGCTAGATCCACATCTCCTAGGGATTGCCATAGAAACGTCACTAGAAAGTTTTGTTCTTATGAGAGGAACATCTCCCATTCTTGAGAAGCAATTTAAAGTGACTGATCATGTCCCCAGCTGATGAGATTTGTACTATATCAAAGTGTTTCCTTATGGTTCATCCCTGTTGCTGATCCATGTGCTGGATCTGAGGCTGAAGCTCTGCTTTCTAATCACGCTGTGCAGTTCGAGACAGAAATCAGAAATACGCTGGTCAAAAGTTGCAGAAAATTATATGAAAAGAAGAGTTTTCATTCTCCCTTTGCTTCTTTCTAAAAGCCTGGGGGATTTGAATGGTTTTACTGCTGGCTAATTCATTTCTAATACTGGTCATTAGATTCTGTTGTAAGAAAGGGGGCTTCAGCGAAAGCTTCCCGGCTCATCCACCACCCTGTCATTGCCATCCTGAATATTCAACAAGGCAATTCAATCCTTTGGCACCCCTGGTTAGTCCAGCCCTAACTCAGTTTCTTCTAATATATCCCACCCTTGACCTGAAGCACTCTTTCCTGTTCCAGCCCTGGATGTTCCTCCTCCCAGCCTGCAGCACCTGTTCTTATGCATGTATTGCCAGTTGCATGTACCTTTTGATGTACATGGAGGACTAAGCAAAAGCCACAAGGCCCATTTCATCTGTAACCTGAGGGAGGATTCCAGCAGTGGTCTCCAGTATTTCAAAGTAGATAAAAGGCCCAGGGTATAAATGGCCCTTGCTTTTTGCATTGCTCTTTGAAGCAAATGCCTTCTGGTTGATGGCCATTATCCTTCTCACCCTAATGTACCAGCCACCTTGCTTCCCCTTTGTTTTTCAAAGGTGTTCAGTTTCCAAATACACACACACACTCCACACTGAAGGCTGTTGTGCTACTGCACAATACTTCATGCTTATCTGAAGTCTGCTGCCTGCCTGCTTGGCTCAGTTAATTGAGAAAGGTGATATTGCTGAGTTTGCTATTGTGTGTGTCCACAGCTGTGTGCAGAAATGTAATGTGCTGGAAATAAATGAAAGAGCTGATTTGAGATTTGCTGCATCAGAAACATCTCTCTGGGTATCCTCTCCTGCTCACATTGAACCTGGATTTGGGGGTCCTGACAATAGCTGGGAAAATACTGATTATTATTGATTATGTTCTCTTTAAAGTCCTATATGCACATAACTAATTGGTCCATACTACACATACTCTGAGAAAGGGATCTTAGTATCGCAAGTTCATTTTTTCAAATTGGGAAATAGATACAATTGGATCACCTTTGCCCTGGCATAAGCTCTACCGAAGCTTGAAGGTGGAATGGGACCTGTGCCAGTTAAGGCCATATTTTCAGAAATGGCCTGTGATTCTACCCGCTCTGGTTTTTGTGTGCCTAGCTTAAACACCTAAACTTGGGCACTGAAGAAAATGAAGTACTCAGAGTCCTAGCTTGCTGTGGAAGATACTGGCTCAGGTTACTTGGCCAAGGCAGACAGCAAAATACTGAAGAAGGCCCCAGAAATTCCTGGTTCCCAGCCCTTAGCCTAAAACTGCAATCCCAGGCCCTCCCAAAGTCTCTCAGCTGTGACCTGTTCCTCTCTTTGCCTCCATTCCATAGAAAAATTCCCATTCCTCCCACATGATTAACTTCATTTTCACCAGTGACATGAATAGTTTGCCACTCCCTTACTGCCAAGTGTGAAGACTTACGTGTTTTCTCAATCCAAAGCCAAGCTATAGCAAAGCTTTGTGTGTAATTTACAGAAGGGCTCCACTTCACTTCCCATCTCAGCAAAACCTTCTAGGATTCTCCTGGTGTCACTTATACGTGGCTTTCATTTAAAAACATGCAGTAACAGAAGTTATCTTGCTCCTGCTTTAATAAAAGATAGGACATGAAAAGACCAGGAAATGATTTTATTCTGCGATTGTCCACCATAATTGCCAGGCCTCTTCTCTATCCTTATTTCCAATTCTCCTTCCCAGGAGGCATCTGAAACCCTTTGATAAAAACCTCTCCTAACTGAAGAGCAGACAGTGCCCCTTTCCCTGGACATATCCAAAGAAATGGTATTGCTTTCCTTTGGGGGGGGGGGTGTGTGTGTGTGTGTGTGTACACAGGCCCCGTGTGTGTGTGTGCGTGCGTGCGCACACAGGCCCCATATGTGTATGTCAGTATATGTTACTTTATTGACCTCTGTTTCTAAAGCTGGGAGAGCTTCATTCTTGGACATGTATCTGAGTAGCTCACAGTCTTCAACATATTTATTCTCATGACACCCCTGTGAGACAGAGGAGGGCTAATATATTCATTTTATTGATGAGAAACTGAGGCACAGAAAGACTGAGAAACTTCCCCAAGATCACAGGGAAGTCTGTGACAGAACAGAGACTTAAACACAACTCTCCTACTACTGGCCTACCCTTTAGCACATCCTTCTGCTCCCAGCTGTTTGTACGACTTAGGCTAGGACTTGTTGCTTAGATCCAATCCACAAAATAAAGTCACATTACTGGAACTTTACATATATAGATTGATGCAAACTGGAATCAAACCTGGAATGGGCATTGTTATGTTTTAGTTTACTAGTGATGTATTTTCAATTTAACTTAAGCCAGTAAGAAATCAACTTAAGTGTAGTCAATACAGAAATGCTCATAAGATGAAGGAAGTCGCTACCCAGGGTTTTGCGTTCATTTGCCCAAACCAATTTTAAAGCACACCAGTAGTTTTCTAGTTAAACCTGCATGCAGCTAGATCTCAGGTGTTCTTCAAAATTTCAGGTTAACCTTTTGGGGGAATGCTGAAGTGTTCTGGGGCAAGGTGCTAGAGGAATATGCCAGAAAGAGCAAGATCTTCGCCTCTCTAATACTGATTGATTCTTCTCTCCCCTCAGCTTTATGACTCCCTGTTTCAGCAATGCAGAGTAAGGTGCAGTGGGATAACAGCCCAGGCAGCGTGAGGTAGAGACAGTGTGGGTGTGACAGGAGTGATATGCAGCATCTTGTAATCATGTTCAGTTAAAAGAAAGGCGTCAGAAAGCCTAAGGGGAACTAGTGAGTGAGTTTCTACTTGCCTCTGTGCTTCTTAAGTGAACCAGAATCTATATCACACAACAGCCCAGAAATCAGTGATGGGCCTTTCTGCTCTGTGGACCTCAGGAGAGATGCTCCAGGCCAAGAGTGACGCAGATTAGAGGTGAAAGCAAGTCCTGCTGCAGCCCACATTGCACCCACTCCAGGCTCCAGTGCAGTTTACAAAGCAAGTTTTATAGCCTTCATGGGTTACGTGCTTTCTCTGAAGACAGTAGCTCTCAGTTTGTCAGTAGCAAAAGCTGAATACAGGGCCAAGCCAGTGCATGTACCTCTTCCTACAAATGGCCTCATCTCCTCTCCAGAGGAGCCTACTCTGAGTGGTAAGGACTTTACTCTCCATTCCCAGGAGTGGGAATACCTGCCCATTCAAACCTGGAGAGGGGCTAGCAAATTCTTTCCGTATCAATTACTACTATTTGGATTTGAACTAACTAAAAGTCTTCAGACCCCACCCTCCAAAGACTCCTGGCTGTATAGCTTCAGATCTTCCAGTGGCTTTAGGTGGGCAGGGTTTCACTCTAGACGAGGGAGATGAGATTGATGTCATATATCTTGATTTCAAAAAAGCTTTTGATCTGGTATCCCATGATCACCTCTTGGCAAAACTGGCCAGTTGTGGCCTTGGCTCCACCACAATCTGCTGGCTGGGAAATTGGCTCCGTGTTCGGACCCAGTGGGTTGTAATTGATGGCAGTCACTCATCACGGTGCCCTGTGACCAGTGGGGTCCCTCAAGGCTCTGTCTACTGGTCAACATCTTCATTAATGATATAGACACTGGAGTCAGGAGTGGACTGGCCAAGTTCGCCGATGACACCAAACTTTGGGGCAAAGCATCCATGCCAGAAGATAGGCGGGTGATCCAGGCTGACCTGGACAAGCTCAGCAAATGGGGAGACGGGAACCTGATGGTGTTTAACACCGAAAAATGCAAGGTTCTCCACCTTGGAAGGAAAAACCTGCAGCTTCCTTATAGGCTCGGCAGTGCTACGTTGGATAGCACTACAGAAGAAAGAGACTTGGGGGTCATCATTGACCACAAGATGAACATGAGCCTGCAATGCGATGCTGCGGCTAATAAAGCGACCAAAACGCTGGCTTGCATCCATAGATGCTTCTCGAGCAAATCCCGGGACGTCATTCTCCCCTTGTACTCGGCCTTGGTGAGGCCGCAGCTGGAGTACTGCGTCCAGTTTTGGGCTCCACAATTCAAAAAGGATGTGGAGAAGCTTGAGAGAGTCCAGAGGAGAGCCACGTGCATGATCAGAGGTCAGGAAAACAGATCTTACGATGATAGGCTGAGAGACATGGGACTCTTTAGCCTGGAAAAGCGCAGGCTCAGGGGTGATCTGATGGCCACCTCTAAGTTTATCAGGGGTGACCACCAGGATCTGGGGGAACGTCTGTTCACCAGAGCGCCCCAAGGGATGACGAGGTCGAACGGTCACAAACTCCTGCAAGACCGTTTCAGGCTGGACATAAGGAAGAATTTCTTTACTGTCCGAGCCCCCAAGGTCTGGAACAGTCTGCCAGTGGAGGTGGTTTGAGCACCTACATTGAACACCTTCAAGAGTAAATTGGATGCTTATCTTGCTGGGATCCTATGACCCCAGCTGACTTCCTGCCCTTTGGGCAGGGGGTTGGACTCGATGATCTTTCGAGGTCCCTTCCAGCCCTGATGTCTATGAAATCTATGAAATCCTGTCCCATTCCTCACGTCCCCTGCCTGCTGCTGCACCATCTTTGATGTTCCAGTACCATGGGTCCATTTCCTGAGGCTTGAAGAAGGAGTTTTGGCAAGTTCATTGTTTTTGTATTCTTCAGGGAAACTCTATTCTTTTTTCTCATTTTCCTGATCTCTTTTACTTTCTGTCTAACCCTGGGCAGGCAGAAACCACACACATTACAGCATCTTCTGCAGTACTTACGTGGCCCGAGTTTTTCCTATGGAGACTGATAGAACTGGAAGTGATGCTTTTATCACAAGTCTTGTAGTAACCCAGCAGCAACACCTCCTAACTGCAGCCCCTTGGTGAGGGGCCTCATTTCATCTGGCAAATGGGGGGAAGGATTACTATAAGAAGCAAGGGATTAAGGTGAGAACTACAAATAAGACTAGTTCAGCTCTAGGAAGACACTCTCCACAACTCAGTGCATCCTACATGTTCCCTTTATGATGCACACATTGGCAAGCTCTGCCTTTCCACTGTCCTTTAGTCTTTTAGAGGTGGTGATGAGGACTTACCAGGCTTTTGTCATGGGGAGGAGAAGTTGACCATCCTATCTGTGGTAAGCCCTCTCCAGAAGACACAGTGCTGCAAGAAACTGCCTCCTAACAGCAGGAAGCATCAGGAACAGCTCAGGCTGGATGAGGAGTGAATATTAATGGCATTCAGGGAAGAGGGAGGATACGGTCAGGCCACAGCAGTTAAGAGCCCTGGCAACTCTGCTCTGTCATTAGACAGTGAGTGAAGAGCTCTGAATGAGTCACTGATGCTATTAGAAACCATTTATTTTAGAGGTTGTAGAAATGTTGTAGAAAAGTAAAATGTTCCTTGAAGTCACTGATAGTAACTCCTTCTCTGCATCAAGATCTCTTCTCTAAGAGGCTGCAGAAACCTCTGTTCTTGGCATCTCTTCTTTCTATCCCCCCTCTCCTCATCATCTCATGTCTCTTTTTGCCCTGAGCTCCATCGTTACACTGGTCTGCAGCCCTGCACATCTCTATACCCGGCCATCCAATCCCCTTTTAATCTGTTCTCTCTGCTCCGGATGACAAAGTAAGCTGATGGCTTCTCCTACCCTCCCTTCAGTTACGCATCACATTATAGAGTTTTGAAGTAATTTATAAGGTGGGTGGATCAAAAGCTGATGACGCTTAACATGGAGAAATGTAAAGTGCTCCATCTGGGGAGAATTATCCACAACACACTTACAGGTTCAGCAGTGCTACACTTGCTAGCACCACAGCCAAAAGAGACCTGGGGGTTGTGACAGTCCACAGAATGAACATGAGCCACCAATGCCGTAGCCAGCAAAGCAAATAAAACACTGGCGTGCATCTACTGATGCAACTCAAGCAAGACTAAGGATGTCATCCTCCCACTGTACTCTGCCTTGGTGAGGCCACAGCTGGAGTACTGCATCCAGTTCTGGGCACTGCACTTCAGGAAGGATGTGGAGAAGCTTGACAGAGTCCAAAGGAGGGCTGCGTGTATGATTAGAGGTCATGAGAGCAGGCACTTTGAGGAAAGGCTGAGAGACATGGGACTGTTCAGCTTGGAGAAAAGAAGACTTATAGGGGACTTGGTGGAAGACTATAAGTATATAAGGGGCGCACATCAGGGCCTGGAGGAGCATCTGTTCACCAAAGCACCCCAGGGGAAGACAAGGAATAATGGTCACAAAAATTGCTAGAGGATCACTTTAGCTTGGACATAAGGAAAAACTTCTTTACAGTTCGAGTGTCCAGGGTCTGGAACAGGCTCCCCCCAGAGGTGGTGCAAGCATCTACTCTGGAAATCTTCAAAAAACATCTGGATGCTCATCTTGCTGGGGTCATCTGACCCCAGCAGTCTTTCCTGCCTAAGCACAGGGGGCCTGGACCTGATGATCTTGTGAGGTCCCTTCTAGCCCCTAACATCTATGAATCTATAAATCATAGAATCACATAATCATAGAAAAGTAGACCTGGAAAGGCCCTCAAGTAGTCATCTAGTCCAGCCCCTTGCCTGAGGTAGGTTCATTTCCTATTTGAATTACCCCATACAAAGCCTTGTTGAATACTAAAACTACATAATCAACCCTATCATACAACTATAAGACACAACACCCTAACTTGCCACACATAAAGCAGGGAAACAAGGGTGGTCAGTGTCCTGCTGCTGCAAGGGTTATTAAAATGCACAAAGATTAATACACAACTACTGTAATTACCTGAATATAAGATGACCCTGATTATAAGACAACCCCCAGCAACTAGATTTTATATACAGAAGATGTACAAATGTGTTATAATTTTCAACATATATAATCTAATTATTGGAGGTTTGCCTTGAATTTGTCCTGGCCAACTGTGACAGCAGTAAAAATAAACTGGGGGGGTCAGGTGGCCCTCTTGCCTTCTGCCCCCTCCCAACTTTTGACTTCTGCAGCCCCTTCCTGCTCTTCTTACTGTCAAACCCTGTTCTACCTGAGTACGTGGAAGTAAGAAGCTAATTTTAAAACACTGACCTTGCAATTAAACATGGCTTTGGCAATGTACATATAGTACCCACACACTTAGTTCATCCAGAATTGATGCATGTGACTTTTTTTTTAGCACAGGTACTCCATAAACACACTTTTGAGCAGCACTTTGGCACCTACTTATGTATAGTAAAACAACGCACGGTGTAAATCCAAAGCCAAAAGATACATGATTCGGGACCTACCGAAACTGTTATTCCCTGTGAGGCCAGGCCCCTCTTGGTCTGCTATCTGGTACCATGTAAAACCAGTACAGCGTGTTCCATGGTCAGGTTGTTGGCAACTAAACCGGTGCCCCCATCTAGGCTAGCCTGGTGAGGAGGGTGTGTGGACACCCAGCAGGACTAAAAAAACCAAAACCTGTCAAAGGGTGGATGAGCTTCCTGTAAGCCAACAGCCACCCGCACCTGGAGAGGAGATGGGCACCACCGAGTCACTCTGCCTGAAGAATCACCAATGATGCACAGCATCTAAGGTGCCCCAATGGTTGCAGTGGCCTCAGGACTGACTTGACTGGAAATTGTGATTGCACAAATTTTGTGGAAAACGTGAAATCAGGTCATCTCCATGAAATCCATGGAAACAAAACAAAAAAAAATTAAAAAATGCTGGCTCCCCAGTGGGAGGGAGCCCAGGGGGGCTGCAGTAGGAAGGTGAACAGGCAAGATGGCTACTGCCCCCACCACTCACTGCTGGTTGACGGAAAGGGCACAGCCCTACCCCTCTCCACCAATCAGTAGCAAGGGGTTGGCACCAAAAAACAGACAGCCCTCTCAGCCAATCAGTGGCAGAGGGCAGAGCCAGCAAGACCCCATGGCCAATCAGAGGTGGGGGCGCCACAATAAGCTCTCAAAATGGCAGCCAGCCCCTCAATCTGCCCACAAAATCATCCAGCCTCCTCAAGTTGGGTAGACTCCTACCAATGATTTACCATACAGTTCACTGGGCTGGGCCTCACTGGAGTCAACAGCACTTCAAGCCGTGGTGACCCCACAGCTCAGCACCACTCATTATGTGCATGTACCCCCAAAGGAACCATGTGCTAATTAACTCCTACTCATGACTAGAACCAGGTGTTGTCATGAGTCCTGGGATGCTCCAAAAATGTATATGTAGATGACCATGCAGGGCAACCTGGTCTGGCTCCAACTCATGGAGAGTGGGGATATACTAATTATATGAGACAGGCTGAGAGAGGGGGCAACAGAGGGATTCTGGGTGGACTGTTTGGGGCCCCATTTGGTGATGTTTGTCAGACATTTAAGGCTGATGAATACTATATATCTCTGTGATAGATTTCTATCAGCATGTTTGCCCAATATAGGCCACATTTAATCAACTTCATAGTTGTTTTCTATGGCTAAACACATGTTGCATTTTGGCAGCAGCTTAATGATAGCTGAAATACTTAATGACATTCCTTAGTAGGTAAATGTAAGATGCAAAGTCTTTTTCTCCCATGCTGATGGGGGAAAGAATCTCACATTGTACTTGAGTAAATATAATAATAAGCAAGTTCACAAACAGTTAATCAATTCCATAGACTCGGGAAGAAATAGGCGACTTACAAACACCTATAACATGTCTCACTGGAGTCTCTGACCACTTCATTATCACATCTACCAATCCTTCCTTAACCCTTCATAAATAGTGCCATAATAGAATTTGCATCTCTCTTTGAACTAAATGACTCCAAATAAAATCATCTCCTTAAACACCACCCCATCCCCTAGATCCCCACTCAAGTAAAACTTTTACTTGCCTCTACTGTCCCTGACTCCAGTTTGGCCCTTGACACTGTCCTGCCCTTCCCTGCATCTCCTTAGCCTGTAGATCAGCTTATCGCTAACTCTGAGTACCTTCCTGGCTGCTACTGGCTTTGCAATCCGTTTGCAAATACCCTCACCCATCCCTTCATCTCCTCAGACTGTCAATACTGATTGCCAGGACTTCACCTCTCTATCCAACAGCACATGCAGAATCTGGCTTGCTGGCCTTCACATGTGTACATTCATTGCCTTGGTCCCCACTCTGTGCAGCAAGGCATGTCTCCTCCTATAAGTATGTGCACCACCAAGCACCACAAGACTCTGATCCTAATGCGGTTCCTTGGCTGCTTCCACAACAGAGAAAGATAAAATGATGATAATCCTCAGACAACATCACTAGTTCTCCAACATTTCAGGACCCAACTCTTTGGATACAGGTGTGATCCCACTGAACACAAATAGAGCTTGACCCTAGGCTTTGAAGGAGCCTGAAGTTCACCCTTTATTTTTAAAACCCTCCACAAACTCATTTCACATCACCCCAGTACCCTTCTCTCTTCTCTCCGGCAGTGACCATTCCTTACACCCTCTCTAGTCAGTGTGAGAGCCACCTCTTCCACTGTCCCTGCCATCTGGAACACACCATTTATATCAGTGACTCCCCATTTCTTTCTAAATCTCATCTGGAACACAGCTAAAGTCTGTCACACCTTTAACCCTTCACTCTTGTCTCATTATGTTTCTCATTACAACACTGAAGTGTAGTTATTTGATTCCCCTAAGGATTGTGGGATACTGCTTGTAAAACAGGTGCTATATACAAGGGTTAAGTCCTGAAAACACTCAGGCTAGGGACAGACATTACACATAAACTGGTTTAAGTGATCAGGACAGTGATCAGGGACTGTTTTAAACCTGTAACAAAACAGACATTCAGTGTACACAAACCAGTGTGAAAATGGCTGAAACCAGTTTGAGATAAACCTGGTTGAATGTAGTATCAGACTTAACTGATTTGGGTCAAACCAGTTTATGCAATGTTTGTCCCAGACCCCTTCCTGGTTTAACTTAAACCAGAGTCCCCCAGCATCCCAAATGCTTTGCAGCCCTAGGGGAAGCTCTCTGCTCCACAGCAGGACTGGCCCCAGCCCTCTGCTCCCTGGCTGGAGCTCTGGCGGAGACTACAGGCACAGCAGCATTTTCCTGGCTTTGCCATGCCCCTCCTCCCTGCTCCAGCAGGGACCCCCTGCTCCCCTCTCCCATGGTACAAGCTGTAGCCAGCATGTGGTTTGCTAGCTAAAGCTGAGAGGTATCTGCATATGGCAGACATGAGTGTCCACTTAGGGCTTTTTGGAGCTAATCAACAGGTCAGCTGTAATGTCCCTCCATTCCTTCCCTGGAAAAAGTTGAAAGAGGCTTTTGTTTTCTTGATGGGGATACCAACTCCCTGCTGCCTCCCTCGCTGGTCAGGAGCAGTGGGAGGGAACCCCTCACTAATCAGAGCACCCTGCCAGGGCCTGGCCATGCCCCCCTCAGCTCAGCACTATAGAAGGGAAGAGAGGGCTGCTCTAGTGCCCCCCACTCCCCTCCTTTCCTACTTCTAGCCTGAGCCACTGCAGGCATGTGCCTGCATTTCTTCAGTCCAGAGGAAATGTCTGCATGGTTGCAAACCGGTTCAGCCTAGCCAGGTTAAAGTAAACTGCAAAGATTGAAGCAATTCAGATTCAGGTTTTTTGAATGTCTGTCCCCAGCTTCAGACAACAGGGCAGATAATAGGTATGATTCTGCTCCTGCCTATGCCTGTACAAACATTTTTACTGCTGTGAGTGAGAAAAAAACTGGCCCTAAATGAGCTGCAGATCTATAACCATACTATCAAGAGTCAGTGGGACTTTGATTTAGTTGGCTGTTTTCTTTCTTTCGTGTTAATGGCTATTAACACTGACCCATCAACATAAAACTTAAATAAAATCCTTAGAACCAGGGCTAGAGCAGTGAGGAAACTGAAGGATTATTCAAGTCCACAAGGAAAACACCTACTGAAATTCAATACCATGAATGTCTTCCCGCAATATAGAGCAATTTGGAGACTGTTCAATAATGTGGGCTTCTGCCTTTCACTGTCATGGTACATGGGAAAGGTTCAAGCCAAAAGCAATATAGTAGCCCCAGCCTGTCAATGAACTCTCCCCTTGCAATCCTCAAATGCAAAAAGCTTACCCATTTAGCTGGTACAGAAGGATTCATGAGTCAACTTGGCTGGAAAAATGGCCCAGATTGTTGTCCCAAATGTACAAATACCTCTTGTGGGACTGCAATTTTTTTTTCTTCCCCATTCATTCCTTTTCCCCTCTCCCCTTATACACCCTATTGCTCTGACTATTCTTTATTTCTAGCCTTTCTGAACCTCTGAGAGAGATCAAATACTGCAAGGGAAACTATTTCAACAGGAGTTGCAGCTTCTTTGGAAGCAAAATGACCTGGAAATATCCCCAGGATTCCTGGTTTAGAGACATCCAGCTCAGGTTTGCAGTCCCAGAGATTTAAGTACAGATTGCACAGATGTCAGCACTTCTAGGTAGGTTTTTCATTTGGGTTTATTTGCAGATACACTCAGCCTGGCTCTTGGTCAATCCAAATAAAATATGCAGTTCCACCAGCACTGCACCCACACAAACCCCTTCCAGTGACTTCCTGACTCAGACTCTCTAAGAAAACATAGCTCACTCTCTGTGGTGCCTCTCTGGTGAGATGGACAGATCTGGAGTCAAGATAACAGTCAAGTTGTTAGGGATTTAGTATATGTGAACAATTGCCTACTGAGACTGGAGAGAGACGATCATTTCATTAATCACAAGCAATGAGCACCTTTTGGACCCTGAGCTGCTACAGATCTGGCTTGGCTTTGAACTATGTGAGCTACACCAGAGAGCCTCCACTAACTTTATAATATGGACCTTCGTTTAACTGAGGTAATGATTTGTCGTACCTGCTCTCTGAAACACAGTGAGATGGATCATGTCCCCCTGCAATTCATAACCACATGGATCGCAGCTCCCCTGCACTCACAAGGACCACTTCTCTCCTGCATAACACACCAGCTGCAACTACCTGTTGTTTCAGACACTCACTCCTACTGGCTAAGGCTTTGTGATGGGAAGCTTGCCCCTGAGTTTCCTTGCTCAGTGTAATTAGTGTCTCATTTGCTGGGAGGGAAAGTAGTTAGGAGCTAGAGCACAGAGGTAAAAGCTAGGCCTCTCAACAATTTTTCCCATCTCTTGCCATTGAACTGTTGAGAAAGGCACTTCACTCCTTCACCTCTTGATGAATGGAAATAGCAGCACCCCCAACCCAGGTAGGAGCTAAGGGCTTAAACACATTAGTGCTTATAAAGAGCTTGCTGGTCCTGACAAAGGAGCTCAAGCAATATTAGTGCCCTTAAATTACATGGCTTCATACACCCTTTCATAGAAGTAGGGTTGGAAGGGACCATGTAGATCATCAAGTCCAACCCCCTGCCCCAGGCAAGAGAGAAAAACAGGCTCAAATGACCCCAGCCAGGTAGACGTCAAGCCTCCTCTTAAAAAACCCCAGGGTAGGAGCCATCACCACTTCCCTTGGTAGTTGGTTCCAGATTCTAGCGTCCCTGACTGTGAAATAGTGCCTTCGGATGTCTAGTCTAAACCTACTCTCTAACAACTTGTGGCCCTTGTTCCCCCTAGCGCCCCCTGGGGTAACAAGGAATAAGGTCTCTCCCAAACCCCGTTGGTCCCCGCTAGTGAGTTTATAGATGGCCACCAGGTGCCCCCTCAGCCTTCTCTTGCGAAGGCTGAACAGGTTCAGGTCCTGTAGCCTCTCTTCGTAGGGTCTGCCCTGCTGTCCCTGGATCATGCAAGTGGCCCTCCCCTGGACCCTCTCAATGTTGTCCACATCCCTCCTGAACTGGGGCGCCCAAAACTGAACACAGTACTCCAGCTGTGGCCTGACCAGTGTCGTGTAGAGGGGGAGTATCACCTCCTTGGCCCTGCCTAAGATGCATCTGTGGATACATGACAAGGTACGGTTAGCCCTACTGACCATGACCTCGCATTGTCGGCCCATGTTCATCTTGGAGTCATCAATGACTCCAAGATCTCTTTCTGCCACCGTGCTCTTGAGAAGGGAGTTTCTCAGCTTTTAAGTGTGCTGCTGGTTCCTACTGCCCAAGTGCAGCACTCTGCACTTGTCAGTATTGAAACCCATCCTATTTTCATTAGCCCACCCCTGTAACCTGTCTAGGTCCTACTGTAATCTGTCCTTCCCTACTAGTGTGCCCACCTCACCCCAAATCTTGGTATTGTCAGCAAATTTAAACAGGCTGCTTTTCACCCCATCATCCAAGTCGCTAATAAAGAAATTAAACAGTGCAGGCTCAAGGACAGAGCCCTGGGAGACTCCACTGCCCACTTCCCTCCAGGCTGAAAAATACCTGTCTACCACTAACCTCTGAGTACGACCCTTCAGCCAATTTGCAATCCATCTGACTGTGTAGGCGGCAATGCCTCAGTCACCTAGTTCTTTAATGAGAATGGGGTGGGAGACAGTGTCAAAGGCCTTGCTGAAGTCCAGAAAGACTACATCCACTGCGACACCTGTGTCCAATGCTTTTGTGACCTGATCATAGAAGGCAATCAGGTTGGTCTGACAGGACCTGCCCCTAATGAAACTATGCTGGTTGTCCTTGAGCATCATCTCTGCTGCTGGCCCATCACAGATGTGCTCCTTGATAATCTTTTCAAAGAGTTTCCCCAGGATTGAAGTAACAAACCTATAGTTGCCCAGGTCCTGCCTCTTCCCTTTTTTAAAGATGGGGACCACGTTGGCTTTCTTCCAATTATCTGGCAACTGGCCAGAGTACCACAAGTGCTCGTAAAGCCATGCCAAGGGCCCCACAATAACCCCTGCCAATTCCCTCAACACCCTGGGGTGGAGAGCATCTGGACCTGCTGATTTGAACACGTCCAGCCCCTCCAGAAGCTCTCTAACCCAGTCCCCTTTGGTAGTAATGGACAAAGAATGTTATATAAGTGCTCAACAACAGCAACTAATCTGTATCAGTGAAACCTGTCCTGAGCCCTGACAGCTTCCAGTGAAGTAGCAGCAACTCCTGGGGATTGGGCCCAATAATTATGTTAGTTAAAGCTATTAAAGAAATCAAATGCCACTTAAAGAAATGAGCATGAAAGGAGCCAGGCAACTGCAGAAGCAGAGTCCTTCTCCATGGTACTTACTGCAGCATGCCCTCTACCTCACCCCATGTGAAAGCCAAGCCCTACAGGGCTGATCCTCGCTTGGATACTTGTGCTGCTCAAGCCTAGATCAATTTACAGGGCAAGACACTGAAATCTTCCTATTCAAAAGGATTACAAACTACTGTCTGATCCACTAATTAGCAATGGAAGATGAGAGCGTCTTATGACAGGGACTGTTAACAGCC